>NW_020897694.1:26261627-26629178 GCF_003984885.1 Neopelma chrysocephalum | reverse complement strand
AGATGGTCATGATTCCAGCTTGTTTCAGCTTTTTGATAGATGTGCTCATGCCACTGTGATATAATAGAAGGAAAATAATGTAGTGAAGTGAGGAGGACAATTCAAACAATTATGAATTGCAGCAGCATTTTACTGTTCCAGACTTTTTCACGATTTCAGTGCAATTTACATATTTTACTACTGAGATATGAGCACTCAAAATTAATGTTCAAGGGGAAAAAGATGCATTCCTGAAAAAGATTGTTAAGCAGATCATAAGCTGAAATAAACAGTAAAATAATCAGATTGAGCTAAAAAAAGTGTCCAGGGTACTCCTGTTGGATTTTTTTCCTAATTGGTATCTATGCTGATGATCCTGGAGAAAAGGTGAACATCACTGTACAGAAAATTTCTAGCAACCCTAACATTAAAAAAACCCAAATAAAAGCAGTGCAAAAGGATGAGAATTAAATAAAAAAGAGATAAGGATAAAAACAAAATTCAAAGCCACAGACTATCAGTGAGAAAGACAAAGCTGAAGTGGCAGTGTGGCAAATGAAGGATGGCAAATGAGAAAGGGATGTGCTGTATGACGGTGCAGTAATAAAAACCCCAGGCAATAGAGCTGTATTGTGTCACCTCCACCTCTGCACAGCTGAGCAACAACAGTACTGACAGACTTTATTTCCAATTCTGGTCACTTTGTCATCAAAAAGATCATAATAAATAATAAATAAATTCCTAAGGAGCAAAGTAAAAAAGAGATTAAAAGAGATAAATACATATTTTTTGGTTTAACTACAATCAAGATGCAAGGCATGTACAAATAATTTCAGCATGTGAACACTTCACTAAAAGTGATAAGTTCTTGAACATAGTAAAAGAGAAGTATCACTAGCATTTTGGTTAAGTACCATGAAGAAGTTATAAAAATCAAAGCTGTTTTCAGTGAGGAAGTGTACCTAATGATTAAAGCACCTAATCCAAAACTTAAAAACAATTTCAACCACAGGATGTGAGGCACTGACACAGCATAAGGTCCCTCTGCCAGGTGAAGGCTGTTCATAGTTTCTAGAAGGGTAACTTTGGCCCAGATAGTGGGTGTGCATAAAAATGACTGGACTTCCCTCAATCAACCATGGATTTATCATGGATTCCTTCTTACCCCCTTCCCATTCCCAGTCCTCCAAAGCCACCTGGTTGTCCCCTGGATGTGGTTACCCTCCCCTATATGCAGAGCCATGATGATTCATGAAGAAGTTGGCTTAACTTTTATGCTTTTTTGCCCACTACAAGACAACTGAACTGACTGAATTGCTCCCCAGACCACACCAAACAGTAGCATAGTGCTGCTGATCACCAGTGTTGGGGCTGAGCTGGTGGCCCCAACCAAACACCGGGATTTGGTCGTGGCACTGAATGCACTGGTGTTGTCAAGGCAGTGGCCACGCAGGGGCAACCAAGGAGAGCTCTGGACATCACCATGCGGATACTTTAGGACATTGGAGGAGTAGACAGTGAAGACAAAGCTCTGAGCTAAACCTATGACATGATCAACGGCAATGACAGAAATTCAAGGTCAGCTGTACAAGAAACTTGCCTGCATCTAAAGAAGGACACAGAAACAACTGTAAATGCAACAGGAGATTCCCTGGAGAAGCCATTGCTCCTTTGGCTAAGGACAACTCAGTTCTTTCCATAAAAGCTTAATGACCATAGATGGAGAAGAGATGACTGGAGGGAACCTCTTTGAAGCACTGGTTTCCAAAGATAACCATAAAGTGGCTTGACTTCCATGTCTCTCAGTGTGCAAGCAATGTTTGGAGGCTCTTTGTTTCATGTTTTTTTCTGGACATGCTGAGAAGTACTGGGCAAAAGGGTAACTTTTTGAGCTCCATTCTGTCTCACACACATATACACACCTACATAGCTGCCTCAGTCTTGCATGTCCCAAACAGCCCAGGCCCTGACACAGGGTCTAACCTTTCCATGGGCTCAGGTCTTTCTCCATGTGAGCTTGAGCTCTCTAGGATTAATGGCCATGAATCACAAGGTATTGATTTTGTGAGTCAGGAATTTCATATAGCGAAGATCATACATAATTACAGATCTTTCTCTGAACTTCATCTAATGTATTAGAATTTATAAAAATCAAACTTGGACTTGAGATAAAAAAGGGATTCCCAGCACAGCAAGGTTTTCCAGCCAAACCTGCCCAGAACTTTTCTCTTATGGTTTAATGTACTGCAGGCACAGTATGCAATCACAGAATAAGGGTATGCTCGGTATGAGCAAAGATGCGCATTCATCAGCCTAGAATAGCATGGATCCAAGTCACATCCTCCAGTCTGTGTGGTGCCTTCAAATGGTCAGAGTGATCACCAAAAAGGCAATCTAAGCTCCTTCTCCTCACTCTCTTGTATTATGGAAGCTGGTCTTAATGCATTCATCTTTCACTGAATCTGTCAAAAATTCTCTTTTCCCAGGAGTAAGAAGAAAATAATTCTCCTCTTCTACCTACACTGGATCAGGGATCCTTGGAACAAAAGGCACTCTCTTTGTGTTTAATAGTCCTTGACTGGACTATTTAATGAATATACTCTGTTTCTTTTTGACTGATGTTCATTTCTACACTATCGAGAGGGAAAAGAGCCTAACTATACATTGTGTGAAACAGAGCTGCTTTTCAATTTGCTTGGAATGTGCCACTTGATAATTTTTCTTGTTTGAAGCATCTGCAGCCAAAGGCAGACAACTCAAGGACACAGCTGGTCCTACAGGCTCTAGAGAAACCCTGGGAACAAAACTAGGGCTGCAGAGTTGAGAGAAGACTCCAGAGAGTGAACATGCAAGATCAGACTTGGCAGAGAAAGCCACCATGAGTATGGAACACAGCCAGGCTTCAGTGGGTGCCTCAGTGGAAAACATAAGGGCATTTGTCCAGAACACGATTAGCAGAGGTCAGCTAATGAATAATACAGTAACAACACTTTCTCCTCCTCTAAATCCATGTCCAGCCTTGACATCCCATCTCTTGATATAGCTGGAAAGCCCAATGCAAGCAAAGACTGCTTTGACAACCCACGTGTCCATCATCTGTGGGAAAAGAGGGTCAAGAACTTCGCTAGCTTTCACTTTGCAGCCCCAAACACTTGGTAGTGTAGCAGACAAGGCTATGCAATCACCAACTTCCAGGTGGCTGTGGCAGTGGTTTTGTTTCCTGTTTGCAAGGGGATTCATCAGCTATGAAAATGGTCCTTCTCATCCAGCAGCTCTTCCTCTGCTGCTGAGCCTTCACTGTTCTGCTGCTGGACCTCTTGTCCTTTCCTCCTCCTGCAGGACAGACACTGGAGTGCTCTGTAAGCCCAGATCCACCAGCACCCTGGCTTTCCCTGTGCATGGTCTGGATGGCACGGGAGATGGGACATGAGGCTGGAGACTCTCAGCACAGCTCTGATAACCCTTGTGGGGTCTTTGCTTCTGTCACATGCTTCTGTGTTGTGTGCGCTGCTGAAAAGCAAAGGGCATCGTGGAAATGGCATAGAGCTTCTGTGGCAGGTTATCTGATGTGGTGTCCAGTGCCCTGCACTGCAGGAGGTGGGAAAGACAGGGCAGGAGATGCTGTGCACCAGACCCATGTCCCACATAGGCAAAACCAGTGTCCCACATGCCCTCACCTGCTCAGCGGAGATACCTGATTCTGAGCCACATCCACTGACTAAGCAATGCATCAGATCGTGCAGCACCAGCCTGGAACTGACTGGCTGGGAAAAGAGCTGGCTACTGGAGTGGTGAGACCTGACAGGTGGCACACAGATGGAAAGTAACTAAATCTCTGTCATCTGCTTCTATTTGATTCACTGCAAATTCCTTTCTGGGGAAGGAAAAAAAAAAAAATCATGTCTTGTTCTAGAATGAAGATCTGGGTTTGGAAGATTGTGAAATACTTCAGTTCCTATAGGGACTTAAAGACTAAGCAAAATCAAAAGCTCTGGAGAAATCAATATTCTACCTCTCTGCACATCCATTTTGGGATCCCACCTTTTGATACAGTAGGTGAAACCACAACTTATGGCTCTTCTTCTACCCTCACTCCGCCACTTACTAACGCATAACTTTGTTCAAATACAGGTATCTGTCCTGAAAACAGTATCCATGACTTCTAAAACCCAGGCAAGTCAAAACATTGTAAGGATTTACTGCTGCTGGTAAACTACCAGATGCAGTAACTTCTTAGGAAGGAAGCAATGCCAGGCAAAAATAACATGGGTAGGTAGGTTCAAGGAGCTAACTAAACCATCCCAACTGGGCAGACCAACTGCTGCCAACATACATGTAATAGAAACTACTTGTTGTAAAATGCACCCTGAATACAATTATAAACAGAATTGACATGAAAATGGATGTTCAGATGAATGAATTAAAATCAACAACAATTTTGATTGGTTCATAAAAAATGCAATTGATTTTTTTTCTGCAGATAGAGCAGAATACACAGTTTTAAAGGAGAACCCAAATATACTATATTTATCAACAGCCAAATTTAAGAGATTTAAATGGAGCTTTACATAGGTGTTGGTTAGGAACCCAGCCCCCTTGATTCCAGACCACGCAGAGGCTAGTGCTGTCCTGTGCCTGCCACTGGACTCCCACCCTTCCCACTAAAATAACATTTGCTTACTAATGGCTCTTTCTCCAAAAGGTGTAAATGGGTTCTTGTTTGAGCTCGTCACAGATTCAGTTATATTCTTTTATCTTCAGTAATCTGGAGATTTTTTTTCCCTGCAGATAGTTTCTGTGTTCTACTCACTGCTATTTGCTAGAGAAAGACTCTTGGGCTTTTTGCCCTTTGTATTTCCTCTCTTCTTTCATGTGGAGAAGACTGCCAACATGGGATTTGCAAACTGCTGCCAATATGGGATTTGTGCTGCTGCGGCTGCCAATCTTTAATTTAGCATATGTATAAAGCTAATTTTTGGACACGATGCTAGTGCCTGGCATCTCTGCAGGAGTCAGCCAGGTTGTAATGTTTGTATTGTACTGTGCTATAAAAAACAATAAAAAGAAAATATAAAGGAAAAAGCATTTTATCTCTAGCTTTATAGCTACAAATATGGTCTAAATACTTGTATTCTCCCTCTGCATTTAAAATTTGCTTTCTCCTTTCTGTGTCGTAGCCCTTTCTTTTAGATTTGCAGTTTGTGCTGCCTGTAGTAGGAGCCAATGATAGGCTTCTGCTCCCTACTGAGCATATCTTCATATTAAAATGTATAAATTCAACTCTTTAGATGGAGAAAAAAGGACTAGTTTCCCTTTAATTATATTTAAACCACACAGTCACATGCGCAAAGTAATACTTTGTCCTTTTAAAAAATATTTTAATACAGAGCGTCAGAGTAAAAAATATAATCATTCAGGAAACATTGTTCTTATAGAAAACATAAGCTTGACTACCCTTCTTTGGCAAGGACATCTACAGTTTGGGAGGATGTTCCTGCAGTGAATTCCCTAAAATATGGCGCTGCCATTCTGGCCGCTGCGTGGGAGCGGGTGCGAGCCAAACTCCAGCTCCTGCAGCCCTCATTTGGAGGACCCCATGCAGCCCCAGGGAGCTCCTTGGCCATGCCTGGGAGCAGGCAAAGGGGAAAGCTGTTGGGGAGGCCAGTGCTACCTGGTGGGTAGAGGGAAGCAACTTTATGCTGCCCCATGATGGTGGCTATAGCAGGACAAGGGCTATAATAGGGTGATACATTTCCCAGTGGTCCTAGATGGATTTATAGATGGATTTATAGGAAGAGAAGGATTCCTAGGAAGAGACAGTTCACAGTTTTTCCTTGCAGAAGGAATTTTCTAAACCTTTACCCAAACCAGCCCTTGTACTCGAAGGGTGGATGTTCACTAGAAGAAGCGCAGCACAAAGTAAATTCCTGAGAATGGGCTGTGTTTTGGAAGAGCATGGCAGACCACAACAGTGGCAAACTGAGCTAGTGATTTAAAGGAGGACCCATGACTGCATCCAGCTGCAGCATCTTTCCCCAAATGCAGAGGAAAAAATCATCAGGCAAACACAGAGAAATATGAGGGTTTTGTACATTTGCTTTTTCCAAATATTTAGTATACCCACAGGCTGCAGAATCTATTTTGATTTTTTTCTTATCAACAGAGATTTTTGCTATTTCTTCTTCCATAACAGATATCAGATGAAGGAAAAGGATACTCCACCATTCTGACAATTTTTTTCATTTTAATTATTGTGATTTAAATTACCCTATCTACAGAAGACCACAATATAGCATTCACTACCCAGTAATAGAAGGTAGTTTTTCCACATGGCTAGACTGGTATTTTCTAAGAAGGAGATCTGCTAGCTTGCCTACTTTCACAGCGGCAGTGCCATGTGCAGTAATGAGACAGGATTATTGTTGCAACTGCTCTTGAAGGCCTCTCTCCCCAGGCAGCCAAAGAATGACTGAGTCATGCAGGTGATGCATTCGCTGTAATGAGACAGACAAACTCCCAAAACTCACATCCAGAACAATCCCCAATGTATCCATGCCTCTGGCTGAGGGTATGGGGGGGTGAGAACAAAACCACTGATGCTGGGAAAAAACAAATAAAAACTAATTATTTAAAATAAATAAATAAAGGTGGGGGGGTTCTAATGTTAATATACCCTGCACAGTCATGCAGAAAACCCAGAGTTTGATTTCTAATCCCAACCTCTCGTTCCCCCGGCTGGCAGGAAGCACACACAGGGTGGAAGGAGGTGCCGTGCATCACTCAGCAGCAGCCCCTCCAGCTGCCTAATGAAAGAGGCTCACAGGCTCTTACAGGAGACCCATCCAGCTCGCCTTGGCTGGGAGGATGATGGCCTTGGCAAGGAGCACTGTGCCACAGGAGGGGATTTTTTTCCTGGCTTTCTAAACTATGTCCTTGAGGCCCTGTGTTGCTGCCAACTTCTTCTGCCCAATGCAGGACTGTCCAGGACTCCCTCTGGGGCTCATCCGCCTGTTGGAGAAGCTGTTACTGAGAAACACAGGATACCCTCCCAAGCCTGGACCACCCTCGCTGAGCTTCCTGCACCTGCTGGCTGGGAGACTGAACATCGGGACTGGGAATGGTCGCAATAACAGCACCATTGATAGGAAGCATAAGCACCAAACAATTATTTATCTTGCACTAGGAGTTTGTAAGGTGGATATTGTGAGGAGTCCTCTGTAAGTTGGAAATCAGCTCTATTCCCAGAGCACTGGTGCATCGGAAAACCCTACTCACAGGTACCTCAGAAATATGGAAAGAATTAGCACTCTGAATGCCAGGATGGTGTCACCAATGTTGTGGTCACGTAAGCAGCTGTGCTCTGAGCCCCCCATCCTCTTCCATCAGGGGGGCAGCAGAAGGAAGTGTTTGCAGTGTCGACTGTAACTGACAAACATGGGATAAATACTATTTTATAGACCTCTGCAAAGTACTGGGAAAAGGTGAAGGGATTCCTGCATCTTTGCTTTGCTATGCAAACTCTTCTCCTGGGTAGCAGGCTGGAAGCTCTGGTGACTGCTATGAGGAGTTATTTCTTGCGACTAAGGTCTCATTTCCACTGTGATTACCTGCTGTGGTTTGGATCAGTCATTTGATTTCACAGCACACAGGCCTGCCCTCTTCTATGAGCCAGTGGCATCTGAAGCAAAGCAAGCAGTTAAGGAAGCTTCAGGCTTGTCTACTAGGATAAAACCTACCACAGGTTTTGTTTCACCTGTGTCTGGCCCTTCTCTTCTGATTAAATCCCATGATTTATCAGGTTTGCCTGATGCAAGCGGAGTCTAGGCACCATTTTCCCTAATAAGGTATCACACAAGCTCATGCAAGTACTGTTGATCCCCAAGATAAAGATATTATCCCTGGACTGAAAGCACAGGCCAGTGTCTCTGTCTGACCAACCACTGGTGACTTTGCTAAACCTGCCAGAAAAGGGGTTGCTACCAAGTCTTGTTGCTGTCAGAGAGTTAAGATCTTTGACAGCGACAAACAGTAATAAATCTGAACCAAGGGACAAGTACTTAAACTGCATGCTGCATCACGAATTCCATTCAGAAGCCTACACAAAACCCAGTCCAACCAAAATAAGAACAAAGAGCTTTTCGGGAGGTCTTGGTATGACCTCATCACTGACCTGCTGACTCACCATTCAGTTAGGCAAAGGATTCATATGACACTAGTCTTTCCCAATCATGTGAGAAGGGTACCAAATAAAATGGACTCACTGGTGTGAAACATGAAATTATCCTCTCACATTTCATCTGTCAATTATTTCACATCAGCAGTCAAGGAAAACAGATGTAATGAACAGCTCATCATTCAAAACACTCACCCACTAAACCCAATTCCCTAGCTAAATATATTCAGGGGAAGATCACCAATGGTTGGATTTACACGTGATATGAGTTGAGTTCACTGGCTGGTTTTCCGTGTTGGACCACACCAACTGGTGTAGTCCACCCCACACCTCTGAGGGTCCAGACAGCTGCCCACTCCCAACACATGACCCCTCACCGTACAATGCCATGTTCCTGAATAGAAGCGCAATGCCTTAACATCACTTACTTGGTATCCCGGACATGTACCTCTCCTGGTGTACCAGTGCTCAAAAGAACCCTATCTGTGCAGGGCAATAAAATAAGGACAATAAAATAGCCAGGATAGCAGATAATCACCATTGTGTGCAAGGTAGATCACAATCAACAGTGAAAGTGAGGGCACATCAAACATGAAGACTACAGTTTGACTTCAAAAAAGACTGATGTTCCGCAAAACAAACCACAGTTAAAGAGACAGGCAGACACCCCAAAATTTTCCATCTATTTTCTTCAAGTCTTTGCTCTTGACAATCTTTGCATTCCTACCCATATGTGACTTCAGGATTACCAAAGCCTGAACACCGCTGACTGTATCTCAGTGCAAGAAATACCTTAAAATTGCACAAATGAGATAAATATCACTGCAGATTGCTATTTAAAAATGTGTTACTATGACTAATGGGAGAAGAAAAAAACAGTATTTTTTATTTCTCATAATATGGCATACACCTCTATAACACAGCCATTAAATCCAGAGTTTTTACATATAGCCCTTTGCTGACGTAAATATTAGAAATGGATAATATATGGTCAATGGACCACTGTTGAAGCACGGGCAGTCACACAAGAGTGATGTTTCCCACCTAATCGCACAAACATGCCGACAAACCATGGCACATCGGTGGTCTGGTTCCTCACTGATATTTCAGTTGTTCAGCTGCCGCAGCCACAGACGCAGAGAATTTTGAATTAAACACCACTGCTCAGCGATGCTGACACTCGCAGTCAAGCATATCTTGATGAAATTAGAGATGCAGAAAATATTTTTTGACAGAGTGCACGAGCAAAAGAGCCAGAAGTGCAGTGAGTTCGGTGTGAATGGCTCGTGCAGAGAGAGAGAGAGACTGGAGAGATGTTGAAAATTGGACTCTCTGATTTTGGCAGGAAGAGGCGCATTTTATTAGCAATCCATGCTGCAAACATAACTTTCTGACTATTAACAGTTTTTAGTTGCCAAAAGAAAATCACTATTTCTAATTCCTTCTCAGCTGTTACATTTATAATGGAAAAAGAAAAACGAGGAAGGCAAGCAAACTTATATCTCCATTATGTAAAATATCAGATAAGTGTAGAATACAGTAGCATTCCAGTTTAACAAAATCTTCGCAAATGTAAACACTTTACTACCTTCTTCCCAAACCCAACACCTGTAATTCCACAACAATTTAGCACATATATTAAAAATGTGCAGGAAAAATTTGCAAAGCGTCATAGACTAAATAGGAATTAGTAAAAATAAGACTGGTTATTCTTACTGTTGCTATTTATTACTTAGCACATGTGGTCTTAAAAGTCTAAGGGACCTTTGTTTCTTTGAAGAAACACATTGTGTTCTGATTTTCCTTTGAGTTTAACAGAATGGAAATTTTAAATTAATGTAGCAAGAGACAGCAGGATTACATCCAACCTGTAAAACTCTAAACCCCATCTGTTTTACTGTATTTCTTCCTAACCTAGAAGGAAAATACAGCCTTTCTGGCTCTGCAAGTACCACGGTAATCCCTGAGCAGAAGAAATTGCTATGAAACAATACTTTGTGTCTTTGACTCAGAGGTTTGAATGGGCTAAATGAGACTTTTAAAGCAGCATGTCTAAACTCCATTGAAAACATCCTCAGCTTTTCAGAAGGTCCTCAAAAGTTCACCAAGACACAGCATGTGAAAATTAGTAGCTAGCTCCTTTGCAGAGAAAGGCTGGCAAGCTTGACTGGGAAATACCCTTTAGTCATAGCAGAGAGAGTGGCCCTTGGGGAAGGGCCCAGATGGACTTGGCTCCCATGGGCAGCTACTTTGCCCAGCCAGAAACACACTGCTTGCCACTAACACCAAACCAGCTGTTCTCAACCACAAGGCTATATAGCTAATAATTGCAAGGTTGTCTTTTTCCAGTGCTCTGATCATTCTAGCTAAGGTGACCACATGTGAGCTTTTCAGTTACATTAAGACAGCATTGATTAGCTGCTCTGTGAGATGAGTGGTGACATTTCCTACCCTGCATTGCCAGAACATGGCCAGCATATGTACTAGCTTGCAGAGGATGGGTTCTTGAAAACGAAATACAAATTCTCCTACATATCCTTAGTGGAGCCATGGATGTTGGTTAAAAGATAATGGAGAGCTGAGCAGTGCCTGGTGTGCAATGTTTTGGAACCCATACTTACGGCAGAGCTGAAGGAGCAACACTGTGTCTGGGCACAAGGCAGGAGGGATGTGTTCAACAAGGAGTTCCCTGGACTACAATGTGCCAGCTGAAGCACACAGCTGTTGATGGCCACTCTTGCTAGTTTGTCTCTGTGACTGGGCACAGCCAAGCATGTGTGGCAGTGGGAACTCACCCTGAGACCTCCTAGGGCCCTGGATGCTGCCTGCAGCACTGCCACACAATAGCCTTGGGTCATGGTACTCTCTTTTCCCACCATGAAATATTCCCAAAGCAGAAGGGACATGAAGTTCCGGTGACATAGATGAGCAGGAAGCACCTCATCCTCACAGGAGAAGCACTGGACTCCAGCCCCTAGTAGGAGCCAGCCACAAGGGCAGACCTGATGTTCCTGTGACTGGCCATACTCAGGTCTAGCTCAGCCTCTCCGTGCAATCTGGGCCCCCAGTGACAGCACAGAAGAGCAAGGGGACAATGAAAACCAACATTTCTTTTGTCCTTCCGCTAGACGGCAGAGGGACCCCTGCACGCGTGTGCTTGCATTTTGAAGCCAGGCCCTGGGAGATGCAGCAACCATGACAGCCTCCGCACTATGTGCCCTGCCAGGCACCCGCTGGGCCAGCGTGGCTCTGCACCCACCCCTACTGCTAGCCCCCTTGCAGTGCAACAATTTACCCTTGAATAAATTAGCAATAATTGGAAATCCACTTCACCGGACCTTACGCAGCATGACTAATGTGACTCACTTTTTAGCTCTGTTCCTTTTGTGTGACTACTCAGCAAAGAGGGTGCCTTAGAAAAGTGAAGAACCAGTAAACTTTATGCTGTGGAAAAAGAAATGACAGTCTCTGAAGAGTGATATAAAGGTTTAATGGGTGATTTGGATGCACAAGAAGCAAGTGTTTTAAGAGTACTGTGGAGCACAACGCTTCTACTGATGGCTTTTTTGCCTTTGTATCCTTGTCTTTACCTTTTAGATGGTGTGTGTTAGTTTTGGTGGCACAGGGATATAAGGCTCAGAAAAGTACATCTCTGCAACAAAAGGAATGCAAATCTGCAGAGCACAAATAGTTTTGAAGAAAAACCCCAGACTTGTGCTACTTACTAGAAACGTTGCTAGGGTTGGGTGAGCTGAGAGCTACCTGAATCTCAGCCTTTGTCTTTGCCAAGATCTCTTATGAGAATGTGGTTAAGCCATTTAAACCCCTCCTTCGTGGAAAAAAATAATATTAAAGGGTATTTAGAATGGTTAACACAGTAAAATTACACCATAAAAATCTAACATAGCAGAAATGTAATTTTTAAGAAGTGAGAGTATAAACATTGTTAATTCTGAAGTGTCACATATATCAGTTTTCTTTCATAACCCTATTCAAGCTCATTGTATCAAGCTAATTACTAGGTTATGTTTTTTAAAAAAAAAAATAAAAAGAGGAATATTCAGCATATAAATGCCTGTGTATGCCCTGTAATATAGCACAGCTACAATATTCAAACAATTTGGCAAATTCTGTGCACTCACAATAACTTGCAACCTGGTATATGAAGTAAGCACTATGAATTACAATATAGAATTTGTGACACAATCAGCGTGGGTTTATTAATGTTATATGCAAATGCCATGTTTAAATATTTATCTTTTGGTACCTGCCAACAGGTATTTTCCATTCTAGGGGGAGTACTTTTCTCTTGATTTATCCACATAATTCCTACTACATGAAGCCCAGATATGCATGCAGAAGGAGAGAAAAATGCATCCCTGTAGCTACAATTTTTTCTACGACATTAGTGAGACGTGCTTCACAATTTCTGTGCAGGACCCTTAAGCAGAAATTGTGGTGCATGAAACAATCCCAATTTCCAAGGAAAAAATTATAGCCTTTCATTCTCATAGCAGCATGTAACTAAGGTTTAGATGAGTGAACAGATGCATGCAAAAATCAGCCATGAGAATGGAAAACATTCATTTTCACAATCTGCTAAATCTGCTAGGTATGCATGAAACGAAGCCAAAGAGATCTCCAGCAGAACGCAATGTCACAGTCTTGGCACAACAGGGAACTTTCTCAGATGCAGCTTGTGCCAGCACTGGCACTTCTACTGTACAGCTGTGTTTAGAGATCACTGAAATACACTGGAATCTCAAAGAGTTAATAGTATGACTGCTATTGAAATATATTCTCTCCACTTCCCACTTTTCCAGGAAATTAGATGTGATTTTTTTTCTTATTATTGCAGCTACTGCTTTACATGAAGTAACAAGTTCAACAGATTATCCAAGTGTGTTTTCCTCAAAACAACAAGTCCCTTATCAAACCCTTTCAATGAAAACTCTGGTGTTCCCTTCACAACACGTACATGACCCAATCTTAGTGATCTCATGCAATGCTGAAAAATATCCTGAATTTTATATTAATTTTTTATATTACTGTTATTCAAAACTAGAGGAGAAATGAGCATACAATTAGACTGTAGATTAGATTGAACTAAAGAGTAGAGTCAAATCTTCTCTTAAGTAGCAGTTTCTCAGAAATAAGGCCTCTGACTTTCCAAGGGTGAATTATGTCATATTTTGTTAAAATGTAGATCTTATCAATTTAACTTCACAGTTTGTGCCTGGCCTCCAAAAGCCTGACTCTCTAAAGCCCAAAGAAAACAACTATATTGAACACCACCCTGTCTCATTTTAGCACATTAAAACAAGGGCCATGGGCAAGAAAGGATATATGGAAAAACAGGAAGGGAGGAGACCATTTCCTTGAGTGGCAGGTTTCATCTGACAGCTCCTTTGTGCCTCCTCTTAGCGTGGAGTCTCAGATCCTCCCGTTCTTAAGAGAGGCACCTTTAATCTCTTTTCCCCTAAATGCCATTGCTTGGAAGAACTTGGTTTAAGCAGCACCTTCAGGATGAAGACCTTTCTCTGAAGTGATAAGGAGAGTCTTTCCACAGATGTAGCATTGTTTTCTGGTCTCTTGACAGGACTCTTTAAAAAATCCGGCAGCTTCACACATAGGGGGAATTTCATAGCTTATCTTTTGGAATCTTGGATCAATTTTAATGGGAAAAAGCATTAAAGGAACTTGACACATGGCTTCTGGAACCACATGGAGAGTCAAGGATGTCTCCAAGCTCCAAGGCTGCCGCTCAAGCACTTGCATCTCTATTTCTTGGCAAAAACCACATTTATGAACTCACTTGATTTCCAGAACAGGGCGAAAACCAGATGCCCTTCTTCCACCATGCAGCTTACTCCCTGGGATGTCTACATGAAAGTTAGTGTGATGATGGGGTTTATTTTAAGGAGGTGGTTGATTGGTGGCCTACAGTGTTGCCCTTTTCATGCCACACTCTGGAAGAAAAAAAATAACTATGAAAGGAGGTGTGCTCACACCAAGTCACTCTGTGAAGTATACCCTCCTTCTGATCTATGACCTGGAATCAGTCCCCAGAGGCAGGGAGGTAGATGCTGCCAGGATAGCCCTCGGATTGCTTACAAAACTCTGCTGGAGTCCTGACATGAGGAGGAGGAAAATGAAAGCAGTAGTTTAGAAAAAAATACTTTTGTTTAGGCCAGATCTGTGACCTGTAAAGCTGCCTCAAAAGGGATACACAGCCTCTATACTTCCTTCAGAGGCTCCATCAAAAGGAATGCCTGGAATCTGCAGCTCCGTGCAGTATAAAATTTCACTGCATACTCTTTCCTCTTTGTTAAGCTCCAGAAGCATGTGTTACGATTTTGTACCTTCTTCAATGACTTACTTGTCCTTTGCTGGGCTATCTCTCTTTTTTACTATTCGAAAAACTTCCAGGGAAATTTCTACCAGACAATTTGTGTAAATCAGATGTAACACCAGCATCTACTTCTCTGGTTTGTCCTATAATTGGCAATAATGATTTTCACAAGTGCTTTGAGGGATGCTCTGCATTCAGGGAATCCCAGCAAAGTCTGCAAGTTTTTCAATATTGTGATGAAAGGTTAGTGCCTTTCCTACTGTGGTGAATGGGGTACAAACCCATATTTTTGGATGCTATGTCATGGGTTACAGAGATGCTTTCACATAAGTGAAAAACATGTAATTCCCACTCTCTGACAGCTCAGTGCAGCCACTTGGAAAAAAGGCAACAACAAAAAAATTTAACTAGTTCAAAGCAAGCTCTTTACTGTACGTGCTGTGAGGCTACCTTGGCAGGCCTATAGGTTGCTACCACGAGACTGACAAATGCTGGGGAACACATTTGCATGGTTCGGTGAGTCCATAGGAGAGAATATGGTGTGCAACCTTGGCAAGCGTTGAAAGCACGAGTCAAGGAAATGTGTAAAGTGTCAAAAGGGAACCGGCAGAACATTACACTTGTATGAAATGGGAGTAATCTCATTACCAGAGGTGATAACCATTGCACCCCTGATGGAAATGCATAATTACTGAAAACAGCTAATCAACTGCAAGAGCAGCAGGGTAGCCAGAAACTCCTATCTATACCATCTACTGTGCTTAACCCAGTTGAGCTGCTCCTCCTCCTCCATCACCTTCTACAAATGGATCACTAAAACATGCTGCACGTACACACCCTCACATGTGGGTCAGCACAGCTAAGTGATACAGTGCTTTGAATTTTTGATTGCAAATAAAACATGCATCAGTTCTGTGAAGTCTCCTTCCTAATTCTTTAGGATGCTCAAGCATACCACACTTACAGCTGTTCATTTCATAGCTACATCTATAGATAAACAGGATTTGCAAAAACAGTTTAATATCTGATTTCTATTGAAAAAAAGGCAACAGCAAGTTTCTTGCCATTAATCTCTGACTTTGAGAAATCTTGGCTTATAGACACACATATATCAGAATATGTGTATGCATACATATTGGGAACACTTGCTCAGCCTCACTGATGGTGGAACTGTACTAATGGGATGCTGGATTCAGCAGCCTTTAGCACATAGTTTTTTCTTTTCCTGACCCTTGCAGATTTTATCCAAGCACTTCCAACAAAAGGAGGAATTGTCTTGAATTCTTTATCAGACTGCAACAGGTGAGGGAAGAGAATAGAAGAGGGAAAAATTAGCTGTCAGCAGTTAAAAATAAAATATACAATTTCCCAGATACAACTAGAAAAGCAGTAAAAACTACATGAATTTTTTCAAAGTCTTTAAACAGGAGCTGGCAGTCTGTTAAGAAAAAGCCTAAATGAAAATTTTCCTAGTGATGGTACCAGTTTCATGTCTGTCCAGGATCTGATTTCTTGATTAGGTTAGTAAACTAGGACTAGAACCACACAGGGACACATGCACTGTGATGCTTGAAAAAAAAGCCATAGCCAAATGTATAAGCTGTCCCTGGAGCACAGATATAAATCCAGGTCTTCCTTATCTTAGGTTCATGTCCTAATCACTGAACTAGAAAGTCAGTTGCAGGCCCAGCTTTGGTCTCTGCCCAGTTAATATCTACTTCAAGCAAAGTGGAAGATGTCTCTACCACAGGGGTGCATGTATACAGATGGACATCAGTTTTATTTAGCAAGCAGGATGCTGTCGTCACTCCAGATAAGGACAAACAGACCCGCATTCCTGGCTTCCTTGACAAGTTTTCTAAACACTAGGAAAATCATGCAATCACACAGTCTAATTCAGGTTGGAAGGGACCTCAGGAGACCACCTCATCCATCTGCCTCCTCAAAGCAGGGTTAACTACCCCTCGCCTCACTCAGCCAAGGCTTGGATACCCCCATGGAGGGAGGATATATTAGTGCTCTGGACAACCTCTTCCAGTATCTGACGACCTGCCTGGAGAAAACTTTTTTCCCTTTGTCTCCAGTCAGCATCTCCCTTCATGTACTCTGTGGCCATTGATCCCAGCCAGTCTTTGACCTTCCTCATTCTGTGCTTACAGACTCAGGTAATATTTCTCTATTCCTCCTCGGGAGCTATTCCTGTGTCCATTTCCTGTATATTTCTTTCTCATGTTTGAGTTAAATCAAGAGTTCCCTGTTCAGCAAGCTGGCCTCCTGCCCTGGCTGCCTGTTCTACTACCCTTCAGATGATTTTTTTTGCATTTTGTGCAGGCTGTCACTGAAGTCTGACTAGCCCTTATGAGCTCCTTTGCCTTCAGGGCAAAGGCCTAACATGGGATCAGTTCTGCCTACCAGCTGAAGTCTTGTGTCCTTGCCTTCCTTGCTGCCTTCAGGATCATAAAATCCAGCATCTGACAGCTCCTGCAGTCAAGACTGTTATTGACTGACAGCTCATTTTCATTCAGAATTCCAGCAAAGCATCTCCCCTGGTCAATTGCTCAGCACTTGCATCAAAAAATTGTCTTCCCTGAACTCTAGAAATCTGGATTGCTTTGCAACCCATCACACTGTTCTCTCAGTAAATTCTGGCATAGTTAAAGTTCTCCATGAGAGTCAGGAAGAATTTGAGAATCTTCTTTCAGTTGTTTAAGAAATATTTGTCCACAGTCTCTCCTTGATCATTCACCACCATGACATTCCCCTGTTCTGGCTTCCCCTCTGACCCTGATCCATCGGCTTTTAGTGAACCTGTTACCCATGCAACCGTGGACTTGACTGTTATTTCCTCTTTCCTATCCTAGCCATTTTAAAATAAAAAGGCTATAGCTTCTATGCTTTGCCTGTGTCTCTTGTCAGAGTCTGCTAGGCAAATTTTGATTGCTCAAGGGCCTTTCTGATATCCTTAGCATGAGAGAGACAAGCTGACAGAAGAGGACAGAAACATTTCTAAATATGCCCAAAAGCAGAATTTCATGCCCTTAAGAGCACATGTAGGTTTTAGCAGTATGGCTGGGAATTGCATTCTTGGATGAAGGTGTCTAAAGTCAATTCAAGGCAACTATAACATGCTCCAGTGCCAAAGACGCTTCAAAGTACCTGACACTGTGAAGCTGTATGGCAAAGTAAGAACAAAGTCTCTTGCTCATTGTATCTATTGATTCTAGAGGGGTAAAAAAGAAAAGAGGATAGAACAAGTTGCACTCATGATCTCATGATAACGACAGGCAACCAAATGAGGGAAGAAAATGGGTAAGTTCATGTGGGTTTGGAGGGAGGAGGAGGACATCTCTGCTTGACCAATCTGGTGGTCTTTTATGACAAAATGACTGGTTACATGACAGAGAGCAGTAGATGTAATACACCCTGACTTTAGAGGGCACAGCATTTCTACCTGGAAGTTGAGAAGATATGGGCTAGAAGTATTGGGTTGACAATACTGGGTTCAAAATGATGGGTTGAAAACTGGCTGGACAGCTGAGTTTGAAGAATTGCCTGGTTGGCAGCTGGTAGCAAGTGGAGAACCCCAGGTTCTGATACTGGAGCCAGTTTTATCCAGCATCTTCCACATGAACCTAAGTGATGACAGAGAATGAATCCTCAGCAAATTTTCCAATGACACCAAACTAGAGGGACTAAGAAAGCTGACTTGAAAAGATGCACTCCCTGATCTCCTGCTTGTCAACAGGGTGGATCTCATGAATGAAGCGGAGATTGGTGGCTGTCTTGGGCACAGTGACCACAAAGAAATCAAGTCTAAAATCTCTGTTGACAGGAGGAAAAGTACCAGCAAAACCTCAACTCTGGACATGAGGAGAGAAGACTTCAGGCTGATGAGGGAATTAGTAAGTAAGGCTCACAAGGAAATGTTTTTATAATTTGTGGAGTCCATCAGTGCTGGTCACTCTTCAAACATCACCTCCTAAGGGCATAGGAACAGGCATTTCCCAAATGTCAGAAGTCAAGCAGGTGAGGCAGAAGGCCAGCTTGACTGAACAGGGATCTTCTCTTGGAAATAAGGCAAAAAAAGGAACTTGTATGCCCAAGGGAAGCAAGATCAAGTGACAAAAGTCAGAGATGCTGCTTGCCATTGTAGGGAGAAAATTCATGCAGCTGCCAGATTCAATTCAGTTGAAGCTGCCAGAAATGTGGGGGACAATAAAAGGAGTTTCTTCAAGTATATTAATGGCAATAGGCAGTATAGGTGCATTACAGTATGAGGATGGTCAACTCACAAACAGGAACAGAGACAAGGCAGAGGTGTTTAACACTTTCCTTGCCTGTCTTCAACATGGATGAAGGACCGAGGGGATCTCAGTGCCCTCAGCTGGAGGACCACGACTGCGAGAATGATCAACTCCCAGTCAACCCTGAAACTGTGTGGGATCTGCTGTTTCAACTGGATCCCTACAAATCTTTGGGGCCTGATGGGATTCACCCCCGAATCCTCAAAGAGGTGCTGATGTCATTGCAAAACCCCTCTTGATGATTTTTGAGCAGTCTTGGGAATCCAGAGAGGTCCCAGTTGACTGGAAGCTGGCGAATGTTGTCCTGATTTTCAAGAAGGGCAAGAAGGAGGACCCTGGAAACTACAGGCCTGTCAGTCTCACTTCAATGCCTGGTGAAGTTATGGAAAAGATTATTCTGGGAGGTATTGAAAAACACCTGAAAGACAGCACTGTCATTGGTCACAGCCAGCACAGCTTCAGGAAAGGAAAATCCTGCTTATCTAACCTGATTTCCTTTTATGACAAGGTAACCCACCTAGCTGATCAAAGGAAGCCAGTTGATGTAATCTTTTTGGATTTCAGTAAAGCTTTTGATACTGTCTCTCACAGGATCCATCTGGACAAAATGTCCAGCCCACAGCTGGATAAACACATCATGTGGTGGGTGAGCAATTGGTCATGGGTTGAGCACAGAGGGTAATAGTGAATGGGTGACATCAGACTGGTGAGCTCTCACTAGTGGATTTCCACAGAGCTCCATCTTAGGCCCTGTGCTCTTCAACATCTTCATCAAAGACTTGGATGCAGGACTGGAAGGGATGCTAAGCAATTTTGCAGATGACACAAAACTGGGAGGAGCTGTTGACCCCCTCGTAGGCAGGGAGGTCCTGCAGGGAAACCTGAACAAATTAGAGGACTGGATAGTCACCAACCATATGAAGTTCAACAAGGGAAAGTGCAGGATTCTGCACCTGGGATGGGGCAACCCTGGATGTACATATAGACTGAGGAATGAGGTGCTGGAAAGCAGTGACACGGAAAGGGACCTGGGGGTCCTTGTTGATGGCAAGTTGAATATGAGTCAGCAGTGCCCTGGCAGCCAGGAGGGCCAACCGTGTCCTGGGGGGCATCAGGCAAAGCATCACCAGCCGGTCGAGGGAGGGGATTGTCCTGCTCTGCTCTGCCCTGGTGCGGCCTCACCTTGAATATTGTGTGCAGTTTTGGGCACTGCAATATAAGGAAGACATTAAGCTGTTAGAGAGTGTACAAAGGAGGGCAACAAAGATGGTGAAGGGCCTTGAGGAGAAGCCGTATGAGGAGCTGCTGAGGGCACTTGGTCTGTTCAACTGAGGGGAAACCTCATTGCAGTTACAACTTCCTCATGAGGGGAAAAGGAAGGTCAAACACTGATCTCTTCTCTGTGGTGATCAGTGATGGGACCCAAGCGAACAGCCTGAAGTTGTGTCAGGGGAGGTTTGGGTTGGATATTAGAAACAGGTTTTTCACCCAGAGGGTGGTTGGGCACTGAAACAGGCTCTCCAGGGCAGTGGTCACAGCACCAAGCCTGACAGAGTTCAAGAAATGTTTGGATGATACTCTCAGGCACATAATGTGACTCTTGAAGATGGTCCTGTGCAGGGCTAAGGGTTGGACTTGATGATCCTTGTGGATCCCTTCCAGCTCAGCATAATTTGTGAGTCTGTGATTCAGTCCAGAGGCACCATGAGAACTGGGCCAACAGGAGCCCCAGAAAGTTCAGCAAGGAGAAGCAAGAAATTGTACAGCAGGATAATCCTACGTCTGCCTGGCCAGAGGTGACAGGCTACAGGACGAACCTGCTAAAAGGGGCCTGGGACTTATGTGGATGTCTGAATGAGGGACAGCAAGGGAACAATGTGGTCTCATTGCAAACAAAACAAACTGCATATTCAGAAGACTAAGGAGGTTATTATCCCCTTTTACTCAGCACTGGTAATGCTGCACCTGGAATACAATCTCCAGCTTTGGGACTTCAAGAGAGGTGTTAAGAAACTGTGGACAGTGGTCAAGATGTGAGAAAACTTTTGATGCTGCTGCACAAAGCAGCTTCAAAGGAAATGTGCTAATGTGACAAATTATCCCAAATGGAGATTCTAGTTTCCCCTGCCAGATAAATTTGTCAGTAAAACAAAAAAGGACACAATTCTATAAATGCTCTGTTTCACTCAAGAAATTGGGCTTGATAGCCATGACAGATTTACTACACATACCAACTTTACTAAGCACTTGTGAAGTTCTGGATGTAAGAAAGACACTTGTCTGGCTGACAAGTTGGGAACTTCCTGTGCGTAATTTGCCCATTTAAAAGGTAGCACAAGTTCTCTTTTCTTGAACAGTGAGAGTAAAAAAAGGGCCTAAGGCAGCCCCATGTGAAACCCCAGGCAAGATTTCATTGAGCTGAGAAGCTGCTGCTTTGTTCCACTGTTCCTCAGCAGTGCCTTATTTTTGCTTCATTAGCATTTCCTCACACCCTGTCTTTCACTTACCAACTCCTGAACCACACTGTAGAAGAGCTCCCTTACCTCCAGCTTCAGCTGCTGCATGCCACAACAAGCAAGGTCCCCTCTGCCACTATCTGGACTTCCTGCCACTACCTGCTAAATATGCACAAAATGTACTATTTTTTGACCCCAGTCAGAACAGCAGGAGGCTGCTTGCCAAGACTGTGGCTTGGAAAAGTGAGACTTGTGGGTCTGTTCACCAGTAGTAGCAGCACAGACAAAGCTCAGAGCTTCCATGGCAAAAAAAAAGGGAAGGTCCCTGAGAGCTCTTTAACCTGCTTGCTGTGCTTATGGCAAAGAGTTCCCCCTCTTCCTGCAGGAAATGTCACCACCATGGAGGCATGACCCATACAATGCTTTGCTATGTAGCACCACACCTCTATGAAGAGGTGGATGTAGGAAGAGGTGGCATCTGCTGGTCAGGAATCAGGATAGCTGTCACAAACTGGGAGCCAGTTGCTCTTTCTGCTAGTTTCTGTCAATTCACATCAAGCACTACTCAGAGGTTGCTCAGTGTGTGAATCACCTCCAGCTACAAAATTGAGCATGTGTGTGCAGGGCTACTTGTAACAACCTTCAAGCACTGAAACCCACAACCCACCTTCACATTTCTGGGCATTGCTTTTTCTTCTCAGCACTTCCACTGTACCTCATGGACTATAAGCAAATTTGTCAACATGAAGCCAAATTCTGAGATCAGGTGCCCTGGCTGGCAATGGTCAAGTGGTGCTGCTGTTGTTTGCCACATGCTGGCCCTGAATGAGCTTCTACAAAGCATCTACTGCAGAAAAACATGTACTTAGATGCAAGAGTGCTCAGTGCCAGAGCCAAGCATCCTTCATCCCTCCCTCCACATTCAATAACATTTTTCACAGTCAAGCAGCAGCCAGTCGTAGCAGGCACAGGATGAGTTTTCCCACTGACATAATGGTGCCAAGGTCCTTCCTCATGGCACTGACTTCAGAGGAGGATAGTTTGGCAATTTAGAGATTTCACACTCTTTCCACAGCTTAGATGTTGTTATATGCTTTGCAAGGTAAGGTCTATGCTATGCAGCCATGATTTAAGAAAGCCATTGAGGCAGCTGCAGCCACATCTATGGTAACAGATTTAACCAGAGTAATGACTGCTACACATGCGTGCTCTGGCAGAAAACATGCTTAGTAAAAATGAAAGCCACTGAGTAATAATGGTTGAAGTAGTAACCCACAAGGAGGAAAAATGCAGCATTTCAAAAGCACCAAGCCAAGAATCAACCTGTGAAGTCACATAGTAGGTTTGCAAAGCCACAGCTAAATCTGACAACAAAACCCCAGTATGACCCCAGTATGACAGTATGAAAGTTCTGCTTTACTTGAATCAAGAAATTGGGAGGTTGGAATGCAAAGTTAAAACAAATTGTTTTAGTTTAGCTCCCATTTGTAATTAATGAAATTCTCTATTTGATTAAAAGGAAGAAATCTGTGAGACAAGATGGCAGCCAAAAGACAGTTACCATAAAATCTGTACTGGGTCAACAACACTGAATACAGTGTTGTAAAATCTAAAAGAAATTGTTCATCATGTTTTTGTGACTGGTAAGTTTATTAAGTGGATTCCTCTTAACCCTCCAGACAATAAAATACTTATTTCATTATTTCAATGCTGCAACTGTGAATAAGTAAAGCCTCGGATTCTAAACACAGAGGTTTTAAAATAATATACAGGAGATGCATACTTTACAATTTCAAGTAACAAAAGGTTTATTCTGCAACTGGTATGCGGACAAAGATGTTTTAATTGAAATATGACATGGTATATACTCTTATAGCTATTCAGTCCATCAATGCTTAGAATAAGGTATTGCAGTCCAAGCAAGTTCAGTGTCCCACTCATTTCCTGTACCACTGCCTACAGCAGCTGTCCCAGAACTGTTCTTCAAGGTATGTAAGAGGAACTTTATCAGGGTCTTTGTGGAACAGCTTTATGGGCCTGTTCAGTAAAGGGATTAGTATTTCTTCTACACTGGTGCCAGTCTTTGGCTCCTATAGCTGGAATGCAGAGATCTCAGCCCCCCAGGACAGGAGAAGGCTTGGTGGCTATCCCATGCTCATTTGGATGACTGGGAATTAGTCACAAGGCACATATAAATCAATATGTGGATAATGTATGAATTATCAATTGTCTAATCTTTTCCTACTCAGTGTATTTCCTTTGTATTTGAGGCAGAACATGACCACTCCCAGATTTCACCTCATGCATATTTCACTCCATTTTTCCTTCCTGCGGTATTTGCGTCATTTATCTTGTCCTATATTCACTTTCTTTTTTCCCTACTTTTGGAAAAAGCATTTAATATCCCTGTAGCATTAGTTTTTCTTTGTTAATGTCAAAAAATGTTAATCTGTGAAGACATGCTTCCTAGATAATGTTAATTCAGCTGCCAGTTTTATAATAGGATTATGCTTTCCAGGATTTAGAAATCCCACTTGTTAGTTACAAAACAGACTTCTACTAACAGCTATAAAATCTAATTTAATCCCTATTGGCATTAACTAAATAGCTGAGGTATAATTTCTGTCTAGATGCACTTAACACCCTGCTATTGCCATAAATATATAAAATTCCCTTTGAAGTTATAAAAGAAACTGTTCAGTAGGATAAACAGGGTCTCGTGAGTCCAATCATATGGTATCTCCAAGGCATAACAAATGTTGTTTACATATTGTAAGGATTTTGTGGACAGTGTATTTAAATAGATTAATCCATGTTTACATTTATTAATTTGCCCTTTTTCTCAAGAAAATGCATACTAAATTATGATCTATAATTATCCTATTTAAAAATAATTGGTTAACGAGTGGAAGACTAGGTCTGTGTGGAATCACAGCTTAAAATGTAACCAAATAACCTGGCTAAGCTGGAAGAAAATACCAATTTGTTCAACATATCCCCTTTTAACGCACAATTACATTGAGAAATCTTAGAAGATGAAGTTATCTTAAGTCTGGCCTAGGAGCAGCTAGTTTGAGGCAATCTAGAAAGTGACTGTAACAAGTAAGAAGGAAAGAACGAGCAAGCCATGGTTTATAACCATCCTAAAACAAACAGCCAGGATCCTTATAACCATGCATATCCTTATAACCATTTGCTCCCAAATGAGGAACAACACAAGGATTTATGGTCTTCTGGAGGTCAGGGATCAGAATAAAGAAAAATATTTATAATTATTTTCTCCCAATCTTGAAATAACTGGTAAGTATGTTGTTCTGAAGAGGGTAGCCCTAATGCACTGCAGTGAGAGATGGATAGCAAAAGAGTCATTACAGTGATCCATAGTGGGCAGCACTATGTTATGCAGGAGTTAAAACAGCTATCTCAGAGCAACCAAGCTGTCTTAAAGATAGAAATCGTTAGTCAAACTCAGAAAACACTAAAATTTCATTTATGCTTTCAAAAAAGATGCAAAGTGCTGATCAGACTCCACAGTCAGCTTATCACTTTCCTTATTGATAAATAAGAAGACAGATCATATTGTGGTATTATAGTCAAAGGGAAAGAAGGGCAACCTTAGCAGAGAAGCTGACATTTACACCAAAATCTGTAGCAGGCCAGATTTGGAGACGTGTGCATTTTATTTTGGAGTTACATAATATACTCTAGTCAGTACATTTAGATGTGCTAACAACTGCATATGCTCCATACAGATATAAAAACCACTGTCAAAGAGCAACATTCAAATGCAGCTACATGTTTTGGCTCACCCATAATGAAGAAATAAATTTGGCAAGTTTTTTGCTTATTTGCAAAAGAATTCCTTGCTTAGAAGCCCAAACTCTGGACATGGCATGTTTAACCTGGGGATGCATTAAGAGCTTTTGTGCCCCTGGAGCCTACTGCATACTAAGTAGCCAGCAGAGTTATGCATGTTTATACATTTAGAGAATAAACAAATAAACAAATATTATTTCTAATGTTTTGTCCCTGTTTATTATGGCTTTTACAACATGGCCTAGAAAAGTTGCAAGAGTTGCGTATTGTGTTCTATTCTGGTATGTAATTGCACAATAAATTCATGGCTCTGGATGCTCTCCACTATAAGTAAGCTAAAGATTTTGGGTATCAGCTTTTTCCATGAAAGTGTATTCTTTTGGTGTATGAAGCACAGCTTAACATACAGTCTTTCACAATTCGGACAAGAAAGTAATTCACAGAATATGTAAAAACCAGGGCTTTAGGCAATCGTAATCCGTGCGTTTTGTCTTCTGTTGAACAGAGATAAATTCTTCCACTCTAAATTAAAGGGATGTCATGGCATGGGTTTAGTTCATGATGGAAATAAAAGACTGGTTTTAGATGTTTCTATGCTTATTTTGCAACTAGCACAGTACACATGCCTTCAACTCAATATATGGTGGCGTATATGAGGAAGAAGCTCAAACTCCCAAAGGGCTTAATTCTGAATCACTAATTTAGACAGAAATATCCTTAATTAATTGCAAAATGTTATCTGAATAAGGATTGCAGAATCCTTAGTAAGTATTGTGGACTCCTGCTAACTGGTCAGAGAGGGCAAGGAAATTATGCGTAGGTACTGGTGGCTTATTTCCCACTACTGAGTGCTAGGATCCTTTTATCTGGTTTCCAGAAGAATAATAGATGAACCCAAAGGTACTGATGTTAAATATCATGCATTTAGATGACCCATGACAAGGTTCCCAGGCCTAGCCATGACCACACACATCCTCAACCTCATCAGCAACTTCCATGTTTATGGCTATGCTGTTTCTCCACCCAACACCAAAAATTCTTTTCTCTTACCCAGCATCTTACCACATTTCCTTGTTTTGCTACCTAATAATACTACTAAACCCCAGGTAAACAGGTAATGTTTAAACAGTTTGGTAAAATAAACCACAGATTTTGCTCATAATCTTCTGAGCATCTCTAAGGCTCTTTCCACTCCACACCATCCTGGGACATGTCCAGTTTTGATGGTAACAACACGCTGCAAAAAGTACCATGCATTTCCACCTTCCCTTCCCTACTTAACTTATCCAAATCAGACCATAGGTCCACTAGACTGTGACCATAGAGATACCTTTTAGAAAATTTTATCAAAGAGAGCAAGGGCTGTATTGTCTGTGTGTCATCTGATCCATGTCCCTGTTGATGGGGTCTGTGGGTTTCCTCACACTTCATCTGTCTCTCTGTTTTCGAAGTGTGGCCCTTTGCAATGAGGAAGAATAAGCAGGGTGGACCACTGTTTACAAGCACAATGGAATCTTAGGCTCAAGACTAGGTTTCAAGATTAATTGCAATAGAAACCTGGACACACGTGTTCCTCTGTCTGCTCATTGCCAATGAAGAAAGCAAGGGAGACCTGGAGCAAATGGTGTTGAGTGCTGAGTATCCCTGTGACTGCGATTTGGGCAATATCTTTATGTTTTCCTCACCCCTGGTACCATTGCAGCCATGACAACACAACCCAACACATGGCTTTGCATGCAAACAAAAGTGCCCAAATTTCATCCCACATGTTGTTTCTAAGGTACGTTAGCTTGATTTTTCTGTAGCATACTTTCAACATAACATCTCCCTTCAAACTAAGTGTTTGATGCTCAATGGCTGTGTAGCCAGGTCCTTCCTGCTAGGATAACAGATGAAATATTGAAAACTGGTCCAGAAACGTGTAGCAACACATTCCACTCCTCCATTTAGCCTTCAGTACCCAGGTATGCTGTGTGCCTGTGGACAATAGATTGCAAATGAAGAACTGAAGTACTGTGAATTACATGTCTATACAAACATTAACTATGTTTTAAAATATTTTCCCAGGTCTATTAATGTATTCCTGCCTGAAATCCCAGTTAATATTGAGCCAAGACATCTTCCTTACGTTTCTAGACACCATTCTGTCAGCAGTAATGGTTATATCAGATAACATCCAAGTCAAATTTAATTGGATACATCTGAATCAGTGGAAAAGAAATAACTGGCAATTCAAAGGCTCTGCTCGAAGAGACACAGGCATTACTGAGCTCATTAAGAAGAAAATTGCTGAATATTGTGATCTCCTTATGAATCCTCAAATCTTTATGTAAGGAAGATGATTGGCTTGTAGAGTAAAACAATAGGAACAAAAACTTTTATTGTCACAGTTAGTACTCAGGAGTGGCAGTTCTTCCAGGACCATGGTGGGATTAATGAGGAAATGAAAACACTTTACAACTTTCATAAAAATGTATATTCATCGAACTCTTCAAGGATCAAAAAGGCCTTGCAGAGTTTCACTGTACAGTTCAGCTTCCCTACAATAAACCAGAGAGACTTTTGGACTTCCCAATTCCTACAGAAGAAATTTCCCATGCTACTGAGACTTTTAATAATGGCAAACCACTGGGGAAAGCAGCATTCCCATTTTAATTTTGAGCATCTTTTGAAGACAAGTCACCCTACTATGCGCCTGTGTACATTTAATCATTCTCTACACACTTTATCAGCGA
Source organism: Neopelma chrysocephalum (assembly GCF_003984885.1). Lineage (NCBI taxonomy): Eukaryota > Metazoa > Chordata > Aves > Passeriformes > Pipridae > Neopelma > Neopelma chrysocephalum. Next base: position 26,601,363 of record NW_020897694.1, on the reverse strand, counting down.
GCCTTCTCCCTGTAGGACCAATACAATTAGGTACAGTACTAATTTATTATAAATAAAGCAAAGACCTGGCAAAATAACCTAGTTATCAATGTTTCATGCAACTGTGCCTATGAAGTACTAGCTAACATTCTCACTATGAGCCTAGAGATATACCTGCAGCATTGATAAATCCTAACCAACATGGGTTTATTAAAAAAAAAATTATCATCATATAATACAGAAAACCTGTTGGTTTTAATTGAAGTAGCTAGAGATTTATAGAAACCAACTGGAGCTTTCTTCCACTAATACTGTTAAATCCTTCAGTAAGATCAAAAACGAAATGCATTTCAACAAAGAAAGCCTTGAATTTTCTTTTTGTATACAATGCTGACCCATTTTATGTATTTATCTCCACCCCCAAATTTAGTTGAAGTGTTGTTTTATATGCAAGAGCCTCTTCTCATCAGTGCTAAGGAATAAAAAGGTCAGAAGGTCTCAGATTAGGGGGAAAATGGTAGGCAAAGATGCTCTTTCTTTGGCATGCTGTTTGTTCTGACCCCAGGATCAGGTCACTAGAGAGATGGAGGAGGCATTCTCACAGAGAGAAATCTCCATAAAATCAGCATGTATGTGGATGATCTGCTCTTAACTGTAATGAACTCAGAGTCATCTCTTACGTATGTGTTATTCATAATGGAACATGGAAAAGTGGTCGGACTCTAATCCTATTTTTCAAAACAGATGATTCAAAAGAATTAACAGAATTTTTTTTCCTCCATGATACAGCACAGCAATGATCTTTTAAGTAGCTCCAAGATATTAAGTAGGAACACATTTATGCTATGATTTCAAGATGCCATGTTGCGGATAAGCAAAATAGGTCCTTCTCTATCCATCCTCTTAACACAACCAAATGCCCTGTCGCTGCTGAGGGGAGTGGGGAGAACAGGAGAGGATCAGGGGCCACCGCTTCCTCTCTTCAGGAAGGAAAAGGAGAGAGTTGAGGCTTCCTCTTCCCCAACTTCTCTTGTTCAAGTGCTGGAGGAGAGACCAACTTTTTTCTAAAAGAGACAAACTGATACAATCACAATTCACAGCAAATAGGGCTTAGGAGCTTAAACCCTAATCAGTCCTACATAATTTTACAGTGCAGCCCTGAATATCAATAATCTTTAATTGGATGAATGAGGTCTATTTAATTTCAGAGGAACAACAGCAAAATTTCCTGTTTTCAAATGGTTTATGTTAGAGGACTGCACAGACATTTCTCAGCCATATGTACACTCCAAGGGATTGCTTTTATACCTCTGATGCAAAACACATGAGGAGAGGGAACATGGGGCTTTGTTTTGATTCTTAATTATAACACTGGCATTCCCCATGCAAAGAAAAGGCCAAATCCTAGCACTTTCAAAATTTGCCTGAGATAATTTTCAAAGATCATCTTTGGCAGAAGGGACTGTGCCCTTCCTGGTCTGATTGCACACTGAAGGGAGCTACAGAGTAAGGCGCTGTATATCCCAATTCTTCAAAACCATCCTATGGACCACAGTGAAGATACAGCCACTGATAGCATTGGTCTGGAGGGAACAAAATTCTCCAAACTCTTGTCAAGGACTCAGGGAGAGACATAAACACTACAGTAGCAACTCCAACTTTTCTCTTGCTAGGCTGACCTGGCAGCTAACACCTCCTGAGGCTCTGAAGAATAGAAGTGCTAAGACAGGATCAGAAATAGAAAAAATGCCATTCTAGAACACTCTCTTGTAAGGGCGGTAACCTTGCATGACATGTGGAAACTAGCTAGAAAATCTCAGCTCACTATGCCCTTGGAAAATGAAAGCACTGGCATGGAAATATTCCTTACTCCAACATGAAGAGTAAACTTTTCCACCTGATTAATAGGTTCACCTGACATATAAGTATAGTGAGTAATGTTGCTCTACAGAGAAAGCTATACTAGGGATGGTTGGCTTGGCTGAGAGCCCTTGAGACAGCTCAGCTCCTACACAGAGATCTCGCAATTTCATCACATGCAATTCAGCTTACTGGCCTATACAAATCAGACAGGCATTTCAATGCAGCCATCCTTTTTATATTTTTATTTTTTCCAATTAAAATAAAAGAATATTCAGAACTTCTCCTGTAAAGACCTGAAATATATATAGGCTACTTTTGTCCCACTTCACAAAAAATCGCTAGAGTGTGATGCATTTGCGACATACCAACACTGCAATCTGCATTATATCTAATTTTATAGTTTTAGAATTTATATTTGAACTGTTCACTTTAAAATATCACCAAGCCAGTAATTCTGAGTAGTTTCTTTAAAATGTACAATAAAACTGAAGAAATTTTACATCTTTATCTGTGAACAGTAGCTCAGAGAAAGTAATTTCCCTTTAGTAGTATTCAGTTCATTCCCCAACCAAAACCGTAAATTTCTGTTGTAGAAATTCTCAATGTCTTACAAAGTCAGAAATCTGGAGAGGCAGCTGATGGTCTACACCATGTGACACTATGCATTTGAACCTCTAAAAACATGTGGAGCCCTAACCAGGATTTGAGATCAGCATGACTAGTAGGATATGTAAGGAGGACTGAAGCTAACTTTGTAAAAGAAATTTTCAGCAACACTAACATATCTTCCTATTATCTTTCCTATTCTGAATTTTTTAACACCTCCTACAGCTCTGTTCAGTCCCAAAGAGGTTGTGAAAGCCCCATTACTCATACCAGCGTAACCCTACTTTCAGGTTTAGTACTCAGCATACTATAACTTTGCTTTTTAGCCATTTCTTCCCACTAGTTCCCCTCAGAAAATTCCCTTAAAAATTTTCTCCTTGTGAACTTCTTCCTTCAAGGTTGTTTCTTTTTTACTGATTTAGTCTAAATATCAACAACAACAACAACAAAAAATTGAAAAGAAGGAGAAGAAGATGATACCTGAAATCATGGTCAGTGCAGATTAGCATACGAGTATGGGTTCCCCACTTCTGGTGCCATTAGAAAACATAATTGTGAGGGGAAGGCACGGGAGAGGAAATCTTTCGAGACTTCCTTGAAAGCAAATATTTCATAGAAAATAATTAGAAATTTTTATGACTGCAGCTTCATAAGATGCTATTGCAATCAAATGCAGTTTTGCAAATGTTATCAGTTTCAGTGTTAGGAAGCTCATCTTACTTGTTTCCTTCTAAATGAGCAACAAAAAGGAGCTGCCAACATGCCAGATTATTGGTCTCTCCAAATCTAACTTAGTCCTAATACAAAACACAGAGCACCTTGTTAAAATAGACCCATTAAGATGTGGTTCAAACTTGTTGCTTGGACTTGATGCAAGTGAAGATCTTCTGTAGATAGGCAAGTTTGGCCCAAGGTACTGTGAACCTTCAGCCAGGTCCTGATTTTCCCCAAACACAACATTTTCTGTAGGAGTTTGAAGAAGGTCCATAAGTAGCATTTTAAGTAATATAATACACAGCAATAATAGTCAAATTCATCAGTACTATTTAAGAGTAATGAATAATTAAAGGACAGACTCAGTGTTACTGTGTTTCCGAGCATTTTTTTTTGTCTGCAGTTTGAAATTACTCTTTTGCACTATGCTTCAGTGCATGTTCTTGACATATCTTTCACACAAAGTCTCCAAACACCTCATAAACATTAACAAATTATTGCAAGAGCAATAATAATTTCAGCTTCACATTCATAGAACCTAAGTCTCAAAATCTTCCTGAGTATCTGTGGCAGATCTAAAAATGAAATTCAAACTTCTGATCACTTTGAATTAGGCTTTGCTACTACATCATGCAATCACACAGTCTAATTCAGGTTGGAAGAGATCTCAGGAGACCACCTCATCCATCCACCTCCTCAAAGCATTGCTAGCTACTGCTCTGCACCAGGTTGATCACAGCTTCATTCAGCCAAGGCTTAAATACCCCACAGAGGGAGGACACATCACCAATCTGGACAACCTCTTCCAGTCTCTGACCACCTGCATGAGGAACTCATTTTTCCCTTGTCTCTAGTCAGCATCTCCGTTCATGCACCCTGTGGCCATTGCTCTTGTCCCATTTCTGAGCTCCTCTGAGAAGCATCTGGCTGTGCCTTCCATTCAGCTCCCCTCAGGAAGCAAAGTCTCCATCAAGATCCAACTCAGCTATCTTGTCTTCAGGACGAACAAACCCAGCTCCTCAGCTTCTCCTCCTGTGCCACGACCACCCTGATGGTGCTTACTGGGCTCCTTCCCATTGGTCAGCCTCTCTCTTATCCTGGTATCCACAGCTGAGCACAGGCACCCCACAAGGAGACCTTCAAAACCAAGTGGAGGGGAGGGACCCCTTCCCTGGACCTGCTGGCTGCACCTGTGCCAGCTCAGCCCTGGAGGTGGTTGGCCACCTTTGCTGCCAGGGCGCACTGCAGCCCCCATTCGGCTTGTTGTCCAACAGCACTCACGGCCTTTTTGGCAAAGGTGCCTTTCTCCAGGCATCAGGAACATCTCCCAGCCACCTTGACCTTTCAGTGATGACAGACAGCAGCTTCATGATGACACTAGTCAGCTCCCTCAGAGGCCTTCAGTATGTCCTGTCTGGTCCCACAGACCAGCTTATTTAAATAGACCCTAACTCCATCCTCCCCCTACTGTGGCTGCTATCTCCTTTCCCCAAGCTTTGCTTCTAGGAGACAACCTAGCAGGTCTGATAGCAGGCAGACTCTGACAGTAAAGCCTGAGGCTTCATGGAGCAGTGCATCCACACTTTTACTGGTTTTCCTTATCATTTTTACTGCTGATGCACTTATAATAGCCATTCTTCTTGTTCTGCTCATCCCTCACCAGTTTTGATTCCAGCCAAGCTTTGACCTTCCTCATTCTGCCCATACATGCCTGGACCACACTTCTGTGTTGCTCCTTGGTAGCCTGTCCCCATTTCTACCTCCAGTCTGCTTTCTTTTTGTATTTAGCTCAGTCAGGGGCTCATCCGTTGTCTTAAGTTTCTATTACTGATTTTCCCCCTAATTTATTTGAAATCTTATACTCAGTGGCATAACTTCACTTCAACAGAGCTAGAATTTTACCACCTTTTGGAAATTATTACTGTCAATTTTGTCATCTCGATCATAACTTTTTGTTTTGCTGTCATCCTCTATTACAAATAGATGCTTCCGCTATAAATTATTTTTTTTATCTAATTGAGCTGCACCTAAAAAAACTACAGTTTAATACATTTGTGTCATTTTACAGCAGCAGCCTCCCAAATATGATGAAACAGTACTAATTCACTGCGACAGTAGATATAATCTTAGTCTTACAAGACAGAATTTTAGCAACTGGAAAATGTTTTCCAATAATCTTCAGCAGTACACAGGAACATGATATTTTCCCTTTTCAGAACTAGAATAGACATATACAAACTCTGCAAACTTCTTCCTTTCCAACATACCTGTAAAGAGCTGAAGGTTAAAGAGAGTACTATCCAAGAAAGTCCTTCTGGAAAGCATTAACTCACAAGAAAAAGAAAAGAATAAAATTTCATCCACATTTTTGAGATGACACAGGAAACTTTTCATGCCTATTTTCCTAACTCCCTGGACAACACATTCATACTCAAATCCTAAACACTGTTTGCTGTAGTTTGAAGCACTGAAACACGGTTAGGAAAACTGGCAAATATGAAAATGATGTGACAGCAAACTTACATTCCTGTTCAGAAATAGCTTTCATTAGGAAATATTTACACTAATTTCTTGTATACATTGTTTAAGACGTTTGACTTGGCAGTTACACTTAAGGCTGGACTCAATGATCTTAAAGGTCTTTTCCAACCTAAATGATTCTATGATTCTAAGATGTGAAACATTTTAAAATGGTTATTTTCATATATTAAAAAAATTTGCTTGCAATTGAATGCATGCTAGATCATTCTTCTTTCACAATTAAATTTTAATGAAAACTTGGCATAGGTACTTTACACATCTACATCTATCTCCCACTCTGCTCTCCATTCTTGTTCCAAACACTGGTACACTCAGAATCTATCTTCTCCCTCCTTGAAAAAAATTCCTAACAGCATTTTTTCCCAAAATCTCAGGAAATAAATATTTCCAAACACTCCAAGACTCAAACCCAGGCCCATGCTGGTTTACTTGCAATCTGAAGCTGCTTTCATTTCAACAATAAACTGGCCACCTGGTGGTTCTGAACTAACTCTTCCTTTCCCACTTCTCCTCTTACAAACTCTTTCGTCCTCTTCCCTAAGAAGTATGCTGTAATAATGACAGTATCTTCCACTCTTCTGTGATGGGAGCTTATGCCCAGTTCTGTATTCCTTCAAAACTCCCTTCTCACTTACTCACATGGAATGTCTTTGAGTTCTGGGTAACCAGACTTTCCCAATGCCTTCACAAAGCCTATCACTGTGACATTACTTTGTATATCTTGAGATTAAGATCTTTGTCTCTCTGGTTGTCACTTCCCCAAGGCAAAGGTAATGTTTTCCCCCAAGTTCTCTTTAGTGCTGATTGTATCACACAGATAATTTTTAGTTACCTTTCTGTTCAGAGCCACACCATCTTCACAGTCCAGCACTGCACAATCTACATTCAGTGATGGGATTTTTCGTATCTTCTTTTCATCATCCGCAGGTACATACAGGACAGCTCGTCTGGGAACATATTTGTGAGATGATGTAAAGTGATAACTAAGCTTAGGAACACCAACTGGAAGAGGAGAATTCACCCTGTAAACGATATTGTTAAAATTAGTCTTTTGGCTACAATGCTGTAAATATTATTTGACTATATTTTAAAAGTGAAACATTTCTATGTAGATAGCGGCTGGTTTTGGGTTATCTATATTTCCCCCCCCTTAGGAAGAGTGAAGGTAAGGCTATACCTGTATTACAGTTAATTACAGTATAAAACTCTGAAACTACTATAACTACTATATTCAACAGAAGTTGCAAACATAAACAGTCATAACTGAGATTTGCCAGGGCTGAGGTTATCCATTCAGCCTTAATTATGCTGGTCATTCTGGGTGCTATGGCAAGCATGAAATACAGAAGGGTGGTGCTTGGCTTTTCTGCTGTCACAGGACTCCTCTGTAGGATGCAAACTGTGCTGGGAACAGACCAAGACTGCTTTAGAGAAGAGGCTGCTATCTGCCATGTTTTCTCCAGGAGCTGGACGTCATGCTAGGAATGAAGCAGGGGTGCTGGCTAAAACAAACAGGGGCTTGTGAAGTTGATTTTGCAACCTTGGCATTATATCAACAAACATATTTGCATGCAAATTTTAAATAAGCAAAATGGATGGAGGGGGAAATGAGGAAAACAGGAAGGAAAACTCCATGTAATGTGGAACTTCACTAATCCTAACATGTTCTCTCAGAAGCCTTTAGACCTTCAGATCCACAGCACAGACTTCCACTGACAGAGCTCATAAACCCACCAACATCATCAGCAGGTTGTTGGCTGTGGCGCCTTTTAAAATTTATAAATGCTTTGTGCACCACAATTCAGTGGTGTCACATGGCTTGAGCGGGTGACATGTGGCCCACAGGCATCAGGTTTGTGGTGGTCTCCACTTTGTGCCGATAGCGCTGGTGAGGACCCAGCTAACCCACCTCAGGCATGAGCTGGGTTAGTGCACTTGGAGGCAGTAGGACTGCTGGGTGAGGCTGCTCTCAAGAGTAGTGGGGAGCTTGCTTTGCTCCACAATTACAAGCACTGAGAAATAAATTGCAGAGGGTGCCACTGTGATTCATGTGCTCCTGTTTCTCCCCATTTCATGCGGTAACCCCCAGGCCTATTCTGCTACATCAAAAATGAGGACAAAATTACACAATTTGCCTTCATACTCAGCACAAGGCACTTATGCCATAAAATAATCCTACCATATAACACCATTATGCATTATCATGTATATTATCCACCACTTTGAATAATGTAAAGTTTTTCTAGCACCATGCTGAACTTGTCATTATCGCATTATATTGGATCCATGCATTTTCCTATGCCCCTCTTAATAATGCTTCTCAAGTTGCTACACTTGGATGACACGTGGCTACACATGCATGTGGGTTTTCTTCAAAGTGAATGTGACTAAAGCTCTCAAACGCTTGGAAGTGAGTTCAGTCAATCTAAATCAGAGCCAAGATGTTATGTCACTGACAGGCTGCTATAATGCTTGCCTTTCTAAGCTGAATCTGTTGAAGAACCCTCTCTTCTCCTAGAGTGTGCACCCTAAAAGCTCAATATAAGCCTTGGGTTAAAAAGATGAAGAAAGCTTTTATCACATTTTACCTCAGTAAACAAAATTGAAAAGGAAAACTATTCCACTACCTCCACTGCTGCGTTTCTGCACATCCTGGTTGAACCGACTCTATGAGCCCACAAAAACCCACTGCCAGACTCTTCTTTGTAACATGCCTAAGAAATGGGGCAGCTTGGCTGTTTAACAGAAATTATTTTATTACAAGTGCAAGTGTTACCCTTGATAAGTTGATAAGTCTTCTTCATCTCTAAGTGCAATAACATCAAGACTCAGGTGGTGGATGTTCTAACAACACTTGGAGACACACCATTGAGATCCACTGAGTGTCTCCCAAGTACTCTCTTTGCCCCTCTCCCACAAACCACTTCATGTCCCCTGCTTCAGGTTGAAGTGGGGATGGTAAAAAAACTTGTTGCAACTCAAGTGCCTGCTAGTTAAATCCACTTAATCTCATCTTCTTGCAGTAGTACACTTTGGAAGAGCAAGGAGGAGGTGGAAGAGTGGTTTACCTCAAATGGAAAGAGGAGGGTCTTTTTTCAGTGTAACACAGAGGTCAGTAAAGAGGTCTGCTGTCCTTTGCTAAACATATATGAGGGGACAAAAGTGATTAATTTCTATTCGCTTTCTCTGATGGCTTCAATCTTGTGGTTCCCAATGGCACAAAGGAGTCAAAGAGCTCAGCCTATTAATAATTAACTCCAGCCTAGAGCCAAGCAGCCCCTGAAGCCCTCTTAATGATTGCCTCTCACCAACCCTCCAACATGCCAGAAACCTGATAGACATGGCTAACACCATAATCTCAGAGCATGCTGAGATGAGATGTATCTCCTGTCACACATGTTTCCTGGGATTTCTTCTGGGCTGTCATCAAGCGAAGGGCTGTTTGACCGGCTAGCCAGTTTCCCTCTCACTGCTGCTAGCCCCACAAAGGCAGCCCTGCTCTGCATACCACACACAATGGCATGTAGTATTGTGTAGGTAAAAGCATCAGTACTTGAAGGCCAGATATAGTCAGGTGTCACTACTGAGGTCTATGAACTTGTGTTTAGACGGAGCAGTACAGCTTCCAAAGCAGGCCACCTGACTCCAAAGAAGTGATAGATTTAATCAATTGAAACACCATCACTTAATAGGCTCAATGTTAGGAAAAACACTGCCTGCTGACTATTGGTATCTCCTCCTAAGCTAACCAACTTTGTAGCCACATAGGCTCAAAACACAGGTTTCTCAGGACAAAAATTATTATAAGAAATATACTGTCAATATGTCAAATGATTAGTCTTATGGGACATTTTAGCAAGTTGAAGAAGCAACAATTTTTTCAAGAGGTATGGCCAGAAAAAAAAAATGTACAGGAGGAATTGGTGTCAGTGGACCAGCACAGAATCCTTCTCCTTTCAAAATAAAGAGCTCTAGAAATGTTTGTGTAAAAAAGGAGTTTTCAACAATTATGCTTAGGTATGACTGCAGTAAATGTTTTTGCATGCTATTGTTTTGACATATATTTTTAAATCATTACTGTGCATTTTCCTTGCATAGTCGTATTTTATGTTCTGCAATAAAATGAAAAGTAGAGGAAGACATGGATTTATTAAGAAATCCATCTGCCTATAGACCTTTTTAAAGCAGTGGCAAGGCCTGGGGTGCTCTATATATGAGCAGTTAGCTACTCTGGTAGGAAACATTATCCTGATTATCTTGACTTCTGTTCTTTTGATAGAATAAAAAATCCCCAGCAGTTACTTTTTTAGGACAAAAAACCCACACAGCACTGCAATCTCGATTATATTGTTAACCCTGTGCCATAAAGCGGAAGAAAATCTTACATATGTTTCCTGACTTCCAAGTATTTTAATGATTCAAACTAAGCTTGACTATGGTTTAAACTAAACACATGGACAAAAGCCAAGTGAATTTGCTAAGACAATGTTTCTTCCTTTAAGCACTGTGAGTTAAAATAAGGACTAGGCTATTGGGTAATGCTCATTAAATTGTTTTACAGCAGCATATTTTCATTCATAGCATTTAACAGCATGCTGAGTGCTCTTGGGTCTTGGAAATAAAACTAGATTTCTTCAGCAAACATAACACTCTACTAAAGTCTTCATCAAATATGTAAAAGTAGCTGGCGAGTTAAAGTTACTCATGGTCCTCTGAGAACCATTTCACCCAAGAGTGAATAGTTCATCCTCGGGAAGGAGAAAAGAAAACCTTTTTGATTACTAAGAGACATTGCATTTTGCAATGGTAGCCGTACACTGTGACTGCAGCCAGTGAAATTACTCCCAATTATGCAAATTTCCCTGCTGTAAACTGCATTTTCACATTCCAGTGTTGCTAATACTCACACATATACTTAACTGCACACACCTGTGCGGTCTCATTGGAGCCAACAACATATAGCTCATGAAGTAAAGTACTCCCACAAGTGATATTCAGCACTTTAACCTGTTCCTCTGTTCCCTGTTTATTTGCTAAATCAAATTACCTCTGGAAGAGATGCTACATTGGGAATGACCTAAAACATTGCTCAAAAGGCCAAATCTCTTCTTCTACAATCTTTGGCACGGTGTTGGCAAAGTGTTTCTGAAGCGCATTTTTAGGCATTTGATTAAAACCATTAAAAAAGCTGGATAATTCCCACATGTATTTCTGATATCTATGCATGAGTCTATGATCTCCATGCATACCAGTCACAATCCTGGATGTCTGTTGTGCTGTGGGAGAAGGACAGAAGTGACCCAAGACCCACAACGCCCCCTGAACAAGACCCAGCTAACGCAGCAAAAATCTACAAATTGTTTCTCTGATATGTGCAAAAAACCACCCCACTCCAGAGTAAATATAATGGTTTTCATATGTTGAAGTCACTAGGCAGTAGCACACAACCACACACAAATAATCAGCCAAAGACAAAGAAACTTCTACAGAATTACACAGACCCGCAATTTGCATAGTAATTCTTTCTAATTAAGAAAAGAAGATACAAGTTGTTTGTTATAAACATCAGCAGGCCCTGTGCAAATACGAAGGGCTCACAGCCGAGCTGAGTAGTTGTCGAATCAAAGCGACTCGCCGGAGAGTTTTATTGGTACAGCTGCGGCGCATGCATTTTATCACACATGCTAATAATCCTGGTTATGGCACTAACATTTTAATCATTTGTTCTCTGGGCTTGTTTCTCAAACAATTAGCACTAATGAATGGCCAAAATACCTCGGATCATATATGTCTAATTGCAGTCAAGAGCGGTTATTGTCCGCATGTACATTTCAATTCACCTCTGGGGATAATGTTTGTTAATTGTATTTCTTTATATAGCAAGTGAAAAAAGGCTGTTCACTCAAAAAGGGACTAAGTGTTCTCTTCTTTCCCTTTGTTCCCACAAGAAGCTAAAGTCACTTCAAGAGGCACTTAATCCCATCATCCATGGTTACAATTGCCTTACAGCATCAATCAAAAAGAATCTGAAGTAAAATGATGCAGCTATATTGTGTAATTAAAAGCAATTCAGGTAGTTATTGCTTGGGGCATTTTCCAGGTCCAAATACTTAAAATGGCACTGCGGGGATTCTAAATACTGTAGTGTTTTAAATTTGGTGAACTACAATATCTCACAGAGAAAGGGGAGGAATATGCAAAAAAAAAAAAAAATCTCCTTTACAATTTCGCTGTATTGTAAAGCGAAAGAAAAGAGGAGGAACAGCTCACGTTTGAAGTGACAAAATCTACAAGTCTCCATATAAAAGGAAAATAAAAATATCAAGAAGAGAGAAAAGGGGAAGAAAAAGAAAAGGATGGCAGTTTCCAAGGAAAAGAAATTCCCCGTAATTGTTTAAAAGTTAACATGTGAAAAAATGCTAACGTTTCCTCACATGGAAAACAAAAGGTCATGTCACAAGATTTACCATCAAAATACAGGTCCCCAAATCTTAGTGCTTTCCTAGTAGAAAGAAATCTGAGGTAAACTGAGCAGCTCTTCTTTGGGAAAAAAAAAGAAAAAAAGAAAAAAACTTTGGTTAAAAGTGAAGAACTACGATATTTACTTTTAAATTAAAAGTAAGGGAAGGAACTTTACATAACAACTGCCACTAACCCTGATCCAATTATGTTGAAATTAAAACTGGGAGGTTATCAACATACTGAACACTCAGCTTTACATTTTGATTTATCCCTTTGTTCCAGACTCAGTACGGTCATCTCCCTGACCTTCAAAAAACTAATTAAGTTTAAAAACCTAACCTAACCTAACCCCTTGTCAGGGCAGGCAGAAGCCACCAGCTCTCATGGTTTGAGATCTCTTGACAAGCAGTTTTCCTTACCAGAGGAGGCTTTGTCTGATTTTAAACTTCCCACCATAAGGCTGATATTATCTAGCACAGATGTAACATGAAGATTAATTCCCCTGGAGCTGATGGAAGGTATACAGGTATAGAATTGGCCCCCCAAAAGTGTGGAAAAGGTGAAAGAATAAACCCTAACACTTTCACAGCATCCTAAGGGAGACAGGCGGTCTGCACCCAGCTGCGGGCATTGAGCGTGGTGGGTTGAAGAAGTGCTCACAAAAACTCAGTGAATTAAGAAATTTAACCCCCGTAACAACCAGCTTTGGATATCAAAAGGGACAGATTGGAGGGGGTTGCTCCTGAGAATGCTTGCCTGCTGGAAAAACTGTAGTGGGGAGAAATGAAAAGGGGGCTTCCAAGTGACCTTTCACAAGCACTTGCTCCAACTGACCAGGACACATTGCATTTTAGCCAAAAAATAAGAGAGGTGAACCAAATGGGGAAGGAGAGCCCCACTGATCAAAAAACATCACGATGGAGAGAAGTGTGAGTGGAAGAAAGCCGTTTAGGATTTAAATGGAAACTGAGCACCAAATGCAAAGTTGCTGGAAAGTAATTTTAGGAAAAATATGTGTCTGTCTGCTTTTCATAGCTTTTTCCTATCTTCAGTAAATCAATTTAAGTCGTATAACTAGACACCAGAGAAAAGATTGAATAGAAACCAGGAACTTACTGACAAAGGCTTAAAATCACGGACCTCTAAGCCATAAAATGATAAAAGGCTATCATAGGTTAAATAGTTAACCAAACTTTCTCCTCCCACCAGCACTAAACGTAAAAAAAAAAAAGACCTTTTATTTACCCCACCATGTTCTTTCAACTACATTTGACCCTGTTGTTTTGGTTCACTCTGAGCTCCATCATGCCTTAAATTGCTTTGACTGAAGATCAGGGTTTTTTTTCTTCTCAATTCAAAATGGCCAAATTAGACAGTGAGGATAAAAATAAAAGGACCACTGGCTTCTCATATTACTAACGTCTCCTGTTTTCAGGGCAGCAAAAGCAGTCTGTTTGTGAGGAAGAGGAGAGTGCTACCGTTCTTTGAATTAATAAATGAATTTTAAAAGAAATTTAAATAATGGTTCAGGGTGACAAGGGTTGCTGCTTCCTACTAATGGCAACAGGCTGCTTCTCTCGGGCAGCCTGTGTGTGTGTGTGTTTGCTATCATTCAAGGTTAATTGGTGTCCTGTCTTGGGGAGCTTTAACATATGTGACATACAGTTGAGGATTCACTCCCTTCCTTACGGTGTGGATAACTCTGGATAACTCCTCATGTCCATAAAGTATTCTCGAGCTGAGTTGTTCCTTGCTTTGCTTTTACCATTAACAAAGTGTCTGACTCCTTGGGATGCTTTCTGCTGCTAAATCAAACCCACAGCACTGCAGGGCAATGGAAAAGCACTCTGTCTGCCTGTGACATGTTCACTTTGCCACTTAAACCTAGGGAACATTGTAGTTAAGATAACAATTCATTTCCCTGTTTTCCTAAATATGAAGACATAGAAATAAACAAACACTAAATATAAACAGTTTTTAAGTTTTAGTTTTTATAAGTAAATTTTAAGTGCTTTCATTTATTTAATTAATGATGTTTCTAATTTGCATTTTTAAAGAGATTGTGTAAAATTCTGTTTAGTTATACATTTTCCGAAGAGAAGCTTTTGCATTATATATTTTTTTACAGAATTCAATTTGCAGCTGTGACGGAAAATTACAAGACATTTTAAATAGCAAAAACATCACACAACAAAGATGAAGATCAAATATCAATATTGAGAGATTCAGAAAACACTATACATATATTAGCTTTTCTTAAGATGTACATTGAGAAGTAAGAAGATATTTCTTTGGATGTACGACATTGATGTATGATTAGATTTGGTTTATTTGTTTTTGGGGTTTATGTACAAACAAATATGCACCAAGTGTTGTCACAGCACAAAGGAAAAAGCATGTCTTTGAGGGTCAAGTATCTTCCAGTTCAAGAGGAGGATGAGGCACATATCACCAACAAGATATTCTGGAACTTCCCGTGCCAAAATCTGTCTTCGGAAGTGAATGTTATAAAATGCACAAATCTGTAATTGTTTTGCTTTTATATAGTCAGACCCATGCCGGTAGCCTCTGCAGAAAAGCTGAACTTTGAAGAGATTCTCTATTTCACTGCAAAATCATTCTTGCCTCTTCCAATTCTCCCCTCTGGTTCACCGTCAGGTACTTCCCTTCCTCCTAATTCTGCCCCAACGTTTTCACACACCCACCCACATCTCTATGTTCACACACAAAAAATGGTAAGAATGTTTGGACAGAACTTCTTTTCTTACTGAACATGCTTTTCCCCTCTTCCCCGCTCCCCTCTGTTCCCTCCGCGTCAGTTCCCACACCAGGACACAAGGAGCATCCCCACTACTGAGCTCTTGCAGCTCCTGCCACCAGTCCAGCTGTGTGCACATTGGCTAAATGCTACAAGGTCAAGATCGAGACCAGGACTCAAAAATTCCACGCTAATTACTGTGATTAAAGTCTGAGTCCCAAACAGCCAAAGACTCCTCAGCAGTTTAGGAGCAGGCTGCTAACGAGTTATATGTAAAATAAGAAACAGGCACTTGATAAAGTCAGAATCAATAAAGTGCCATTCCTGCCTGTTAAAATGACCCTGCCGTAACAGAGAGCCCCTATGTTCACCAGAGCCTGTGCAGGTTAGATACCCATGTCTGCACGGCGTCAGAGAAAAGAAAAACAGTCCTTAAAATCACTTCTGATTTACATCTGAGTCAAAATTAAATCACATTAAAGATGTGCCTGAGAATATTTAGCAGAAGGAAATTAATGGAGTATCAATATACTGGTGCTGCAGAAATCAGAAGAAAGAAGAAATTTGTCATGCACTTTGGGTCTTCCAGAATTTCTGATTTTTTTTATTACAAACTGTCATCTTTATGGTTTTGGTTGTGGTGGGGATATTTTACAAACTGAGGGTCCCTTCACACTTCTAAGAATTTTTCACTATAGACCATATTTTATCTCAATTTGCAATTTATGGCAGTCTACATTTACCCAAAGCACAATTGTCTTGACGATCCCTGTACTTAGAAATGTAGATAAATTATACTACTAAATAAAGCACAGACATTTTTACCACATAGGAAAAAGAAAATAATATTGCAGTCTTCTCTGCATTTTGAGATTTTTCCTGTAAACCCACTGGAGCATGAGCTTAGCCCAGAGAAATCAAGGACTAGTCAAACACAGTTAACCATGTGCTTAAGGGCCTGCAGGACCAACGATTAATTTTGGATTATGAAACTATTCCATTTCCATGCATTCTTAGGCTACACGTGGGTCAACCTGCTATTTTCAGGTTTTGGCACAGACACTTGTGCAAAATTGAGTCTTAGATGTATGCAGATGTGAGCCAGCTGGTGAGTATCTTTTAAACAAAAGATGCTCAATCTCAGAGAAAAAAACCCCTGCATGATATTTTCAGAAAAAGATTGAGTAAAAATATGATTTATGTTCAGTTAAGCATTATTTTGTAGAATTATTTTTATGCAGAGGAATTATTATGTCAAAGTATTTTTTTGTTTTAAGCTGAACTTACTCAGAATGGTTTCTATGCCAAACAACTGAGCAGGGAAGAACAATTTAGCAAGCACTTAGTAAATATTAAACTGTTGAAGAACAGAACTATAAAACTACAATGCACTGCAATTACGCCAAAAAAAGAGAAAATGTTGTAATTACATCAGAGCTGATGCAATATGACAGAAAAAAAGAACGAATGCACAACAGCAATTGTGGGTACACTAATTGAAAACCAACTGCTCTCTGCTTTTGAATACAAGCCTGGTGGAAATTTTAAAATATTTCCTAAACAGACGATAAAGAAGAACTCTTGCAAATCCTGCAGTGCTCCAGGCAACACTTAATTTTAGAAATGTCTACAGGCAGAAATACTACCCCGCAATATGGCTCAGGATGGCACAAACAAGCATCTGTGTTTATTTTTTAACTAGTCAGATTTATAAGAGCAATGAAATTCCTACAGAAGCATTTTATATTGACCTGATATGGACTTACTGTTTTAACCAGCTTTTTAACTAACTCCACAAGTTAATAAAGGCAACTACATGAATCCTTACTGCCTATGCATTAAGATAAGAAAAACATTCATTAAGCAATATCCAGACTGCTTTAATTACAGGAATATCACTCTTATTTGTAGTATAATGTTCGTTAAGTAGTGTATAACATTTTCTTAAAATGCCCCAGAGGCAGTTAAACTCTTGATTACCTATTAAAAAAAAATAATGAAAAAAATCTCCCTTAACTTCAATCACAGAAGTTAATGCCTACTGCAATGAAATTCCAGGACTTTTAATCATGTAAAAATGTCATATGCAAATCTTATTAACCATGAAAACATTATATAAGATCAAATGAATTTTCTATGCTATCACTACTCAACGTTAGCAAAATGTTGGAATCTTTCTGTGATGGTTGTGGTTGTAATAATAATAAGCCCAGCCCTATTTCCTTTGAGAATGACATCAGCTGAAAAACAGATTATTATTTTATTAAATTCAAAAGATGGCAGAGAATGCCCCAAAATTCTGAATTCTATATTTTCATAGTAGCAGTGGTTGGATTAAACAACCTTATGGAGACAGAACTTTCATGATCTCTAGTAAATAAATGCCTGAAAAAGCTTTATTAGCCAATAATAAAACATCATTTTTCTTCTGCCTTTTTCAGTACATTACAAAAGTTAACATTATTACTGTTTTGCCACAGATGACAATGAAACACCTACATTTTTTTCAGTATTTATCCTGCATCTGCCCATTACTCCATACACTGCTTGAAAAAAAGCTGTTCATTTTTTGTTTGCTAACACCACGAAGAATTCAAAAAATCATAACAACATGATGCATTAAAAATTGCAACTTTTCAAAGTGCACATTGAAACACTATTTTCTGGTTCTGTGTCCCTGACTTTGTATTTTCAAGCTTTTCCAAAGACAAAAAATTTCTTAAAAAAATATAAAAAAATTAAAAGTGAGATTTTAGGAATCCAGGCTTAAACGAATTAGCAAAATTGGGACATAATTGATAAATAAGTGGTAGCTGGCAGCTCATTTTGATCTTTCACATTAAGCAGCTGAAGGATAAATTTATCACATATGAATAGTCATAACAAACTCTAATTCAACAATGGCTCTCCAAAATCATCTCCTTAGTAAGGTCAGTAAACTAAAAATGGTAAATTTAGCACCCACCAGTCTCTTCAGGCTCAGCATCTCTCTAGCCACTGAGTTCTCCTTGGTGAGTAATAAGCTTTTGCTGCCCTGAAAGGGACAAATCCCTCACTCTACTGAGATGGTGGGTCAGGTCCTGCCACCCCCATGAGTGCATATTTGGGGTATGTGGTCAAAGCCCTGGGTGCGCTTTCCAAGTGAGAATTCAGCCATAACCTTCCCCTTGACTCAGGCAGTTCGTTAAGTGCCTTGAGCAGGTAAGCACGCCTAGGGCAGATGAACCACACCCAGGGGTGTCCACAGCAGGGAACTAATTTCATGGAACACATTGGTCATATCATCACAGCCTGTCTTACCAAGGATGAACTTTGCTGTGTAGGCAAGCTCAAAGACCATAAAGGCGCCGGATCTACCAGGCAGATAATATGAACGTGTGATGGAAGAAAAAGGTTGGCCAAGAGACACATATTAATACTAAATCAGAAGATTTCTGTAGAAAATCCCATTCTTAAGCCACTTTTATTATTTAATTATCTAAACATTTTCACAGAACTCTTCAGATCAGCTTTGCCACATCCCAGGAAACTTAGAAATCGGCCATAAAATCATGGCCCCCAGGTCCTCGCTGCAGACCCTCCACCTAGTAAGTCCCATCCCATTTCATGGTCAGTCAATTACCAACATGGACACTTTAAAAAATCATCATCATCATCATCAAGACTGGAAGTGAGATGGGGTGAAAATCAACTTCCCTGCAAATTAGTATGATTTTATTTTCGTCAAAAAAAAAAAAAAGTTGAATTATCAGCTAGCAACCCCTTTTGGGGCAATGAGAGCACCTGATGGGCCTGTGCAAGTGCAAGTGCAAGCACTCTTATTACACACTCTATGGGAGTTTCTTATCTGTATTTCCCAGGTGAGATTCCTTGTGTTGCTACAGCATGTATTTACGGTGGCTAGTGAACACATGAAAAAGCCAACTAAAACTTACGTAAAGCTCTAGAATCAAAGTTGCTCTCCTTGCCAATGGCCCTGTTTCACAGGATACCCCTTTTCTCCCAAACACCTCAGTTTTGTTAAATGTGGATTTCCTACCTCACTGTATCACAACACACATCATCATCATTGGTCCTGTTCTCTTAAAACTAAATTTTAGAAAACAGATCTGTCCCTGATTATCTAGAGGGGAGGGAAGAGAAGGGAAGGGAAGAGAGAGGCAGGAGAAGATGTCACCAAGCACACAGCACTCTTGGGAGAACCAGAAAGAAGAAATTCTTCTGACTGCCCCAGTTTAAGGGTGAGGAATTTTTTCCAGCCAAATTCTTGACAAAGGCTGTTCAATATTTATTTTAAAATAAGAAGAAAAATACACTGCTTCCTTTGCAATCTGCACAAATAAAATGGCTTTTAGTTCATAATGATGATATGTAGTAGATAAGAAAAAAGTCCTGGATTACAGCAAATAAAATCTATAAGGAGAAATAGGATTAAGTCTACCTCTATATAACAGCTTTTATGACATTTAAATGAGCAGCTGTGTTTCTCTAAGTAAGTGTTATAGCACTCCACATCTGTATAAAACCTGAAAGCACACAGACTCTTTGAACTCGCTGATATATAACCTTATGAGGAAAAAACTTTCCTCTGAAAATACATAAAGGCATCACTTGGCTTACCTTTGAGTGTTCTTCAACAACCTGTATCATGAAAAAAGTTTAGACTTAAGGAAATAAGACAATTAGTTGTCATATGTCGTTTATCCCGTACTGGATAAAGAGAAAAAATATTCCATTACTGAATCTGCCTACCATTTTTTTGTTTGGGTAACATTTTAGATATACTTTAGCACAAAGGGGAAATAATATCCTTGAGATATATTTTAATTCTGCAGCATATGTCAGTAATCTGTACTAATATAAAGAAACACAGTACCTACCAAAGTCAATATTATATCTAAGGAACTTGGATGGTTTGAACCATCAGTTTTAATCTCACATGGCCCCTAGTTTGTCATCATCTGTTTCCTTGCTGATAGGAAGAATGTAATGGATGTTTAATCTTCCCCAATAACAGTTTAGTTGAGCTAGTGTCTCAGTAATGGCAAGATTTGTTGCCAGAGACTGTCTTCAGATGCACTGGAAAAAAAAAATTGTGGCATATCCACTCTCTTCTCCAGCATGTATCCAGCAGGGAAAGTCTTTCCTCCTTTTTTGTGTCATTTGCGTTAAAAGAGAAAATGCAAAACAATAACCTCACTAGTCCTGGGTACAAGCAAGGAAAAAATGTGAGACTCTGAACAGACATCACAATATGTCCACTCTTAAAGTTAAGATTTTCTTTTGGCTTTTAACCACAATAATCAGGGGTGAACATCATTTATATATGTGTATGCTTATGTTTATATTTTTATGTGCCTGTATATATATCTACATATACAATCTATTCATTTATTTATTTATGCACATATAAATGTGCATATATAAATGTGCATATATGTACACATGTATGTGTATGGAAAGGTCTAATGTGGTGTAGTACAATAGCAGCATTGAACGATGGAAAGCAGAAAAAAGAATTCCATAAATTCCATACATCCAAGAAATAATAAAGCTGGTTTGTCCACAACTTTTAGTCTCAAATATTCCTCATATTTTGCTGAAATAAACTGCTTGTTCCTGCATCTCCAGCAATGTCATTAGAGTGGGAATTTTCCAGTGGAATATGAAGTCTGCCCAGGCCCTCGTGGATACTAGACCAAAGGCTGTTCCACCATTAGTTATCAATGACACTGCCTTGCTTTTGCAAGGATTGTGGTCTTTGCACACACTTTGCATCCACATGCTGTGGGCATCCTGCGTATCTTGCAAGTTCAGGTGTGACCCTGCCGGTTTACAGCTGCTGTAGACTGAAGCTATCTTGCAGTGATCCAAAGCAGCTCTCCCCCCACCGTTACTGCTTTCTGTCTTTGCCAAATTCCTGCCAGAACAAAGCAAGCAACATGCTATTTCCCACAAGTGACACTCCTTCCCATTTCATCTCTTGGAGCTCAACATTTTTAGACACAAAAAGGTAAGCGAACAATCTCATATCATATTTTCCTTGACCCTCCTCAGACTATTTTGAAGGGCAAGGAGGGAATTGAGGGGTTGTTTCACCAATACTCTACCAGTACACATTAATAGGCGGGGAAAAAGACTAACGGCTAAAACAGCCATTTACAGCAGTACCCAGAGCCACTAAACTGCACCACAAAAGAGGGGTGGAGTGGTGAGAATAAATAAAAATTCTTTCTTCCTTTTTGAGAAGCACCAGGAGAAGGGTGGGCATACCCTTGCCATGATAATCTTAAGGGTCTTTTCCAGTCTAAATGATGTTCTTCATCTCTCTCCTGAAGCTGCACAGTTCCTGTACCCAGGCTGGGCTGTGAAAACCACAGCTGAGCTGTTTGCAAAAAAGACTTGAGATCCCTGTGGAAACAGTGAAGACAGCCCATCTAAGATACCTGAATCTGAATGTTTTGTATAGCTTTGAAAGCGCTGAAAGGTAATTACCACCACTACCAGTGCTAGAGCTGAGTTTAAATAATTTCTTCCACTATATATTAAAATGTCCACTTCATCAGAGGAAATGTTCCATTGCTGGACATTCCTGATGTTCTACAAAATATGTCCCAGCATTCAGCATGCTCAAATTAAAAAAACTGGTGCAATCTGCTCTGAAACCCTGCTTTTTCTTTAATAAAATACAGTTATGTTTTGGGGTCTTTTAAAGATAGACTGCCTCTGTTCTTGCCCTATGCAGATATAATGTAAATTGTTTTCCCATCATAATAACAGACAAGCTTGCTAATATGAGCATTTTGAAGATATTGCTAGATTTCAATCCACAAAAAGGTTATTATAAATATTAGTAAGTACATTTATTCATGCCTCAGGAGCTTATTAGTTTAAAAAATAAATAACCAGTACTTAAGTCTATGTGGTTACAGTTATACTAATCTTCATTATCTTCTAACCTCTGCAAAAAAGCGAACAGCAGACAAATTCTAGACCAGGATCAATCGAATTATGGAGAAGTGAAGACAAAAGAGGCTGAAGAGATAATTAAGGCTTCAAGTGGCTGCAGTATGTTTGTTACCCTGTTATTTAACTAGACAATGTGCACACCTTTATTAAAAATATACTTTTATTACTATATAAACCTTTTCCATTGCTTGGAAACAGCAATCAACCAGCCGATGCTTAACCTAGCATAAGGAATACTAGGGTCGTTTTGAATGCAAGGAAGATGGAGGACTTTGGTAAGACTGCTCAAGTTTGAGGGCCAGTAAGGAAGAAGACTAAAAATCATCTACAGGAGGAAAAGAATGAAAGGGTAATTGTAGGCTGCAAGAAGCCTGGTCTGACAGAGCGAGGAAAACCCAGAACCTGGGCACTACATACATAAAAACTGAAGCTGGCAACATGGAACAGGCAGCTCTACAGGTGAGCCAAAGCAAGAGAGGTGATCCTGAACAGCCAGCACACAGCAAGGCAGGATGGCCCAGTTGACCAGGAGAGGGGTGACAATTGCATAGGGTCTTGGGGAGATGGCCCACAGGCACAAAAGGGAGGAATGGGTTTTGGTTTCATGCCAGTGGCAAGGCAGACAGCGCTGGGATATAACTCACACCAAGCCACCACAGGAGAAGACATAGGAGGACTGTGGGAGAGCTGCACAAGGACAGGCAATGAGACTGTGGAACAGAAACCACACCATCAACCAGGGATGTAAAAAGGGAGACATGGTAAGTATTCACTTGGAAAGTCAGAAGAAAACAATGTCAAAGGCAAGATTAAAGGGGTAAGGTGAAGATGTAATTAAAAAAAAAAAGGGGGAAGAAAAAAGAAGAGGATGAGGTCAGTGGAGATTTTGGCGAGGGAAGCATCAATGAAGCAGGGACTGAGGAATCTCCTGATGCAACACCACAGACAGAGAAAATGTATTAACGCAGGGTGGCCAGCTGTATCACTTAAGGAAAACAAGGGTAGCCTGGCATAAATCTTGGGGATGAAGCAGTAAAAAGGCAGTCAAGGATGGGAGTACAAGGGAGGAGGAGGAAGCAGAAATGAGACATTGGGGTCTTGATTCAGCCAAGTAGCTGAGTTCAATGTGAAGAGTCTGAGTACTCTAATCACTTGACTAGGCACCATTCTGAATCAGGGCCTGGTTCAGGAGCCTTCCAGTAAAAGACTGGGGAAGAAGATGTGTAAAACACACAGAATAAAAGGTTCAACACACAGAATGGAAATGAAATGGGTACTTCGATGCTAACCCCAGAAGTTGTTCTGAAACCCTCTAACTGTGACCTGTCACCTCACTTCACAGTGAAAGCAGAAAGATGTTTTTACTTGACCTACACACAGATTTGCTGCACACAAGTGATCATTTTAATTTAGGCCTCTACGTTGTTTTGCCAGCACTTGATGTTGCATAAAAACAAAGAAACTTCAGCTCCCTGCAACACAGTTCGAGTGACTGAACTTTCTTTCAGTAGCCAGAACTGCATCCATTAAATGTGTGAAATGCTAAAGGTAACAGTGTCCAACAACAGACAGTGAGGCAAAAGGAATTCAGACCAACCTTGGGAACCAGTTTGCCAAAATTATGGGTGAATGCTAGGGGAAAAGGACAATTAATACAGGAACAGATGGCTAAGCAAAAACAAAAGCCATTATCTAAAACCTGGCTAAGGAAAGCTTAGCAACTGATTGTTTAACAGAAGGAATTAAAGAACTCAATTAAATATAGTACAATCAATAGTTTGGATTCTAAGGAATAAGAAAATGGAGGACTTGCTGCCATTTGTGGCAGTATTAAATACTTGCTGTGCTCACATTAAATATTAAGATACACAAGTTTTATACAGAATGGGCATTTCCTATCCTTCTGAGAAGATGGGCTATAAAATGCAAACAAACTCTAGACCAATAATAACAGCTTTAGTGACTTGCCAAGCCTTAGAATACCATAAAAGGGTTCTGCAAGTGATCTGCTGCTCAGGATATTCTGTTGAAGTGTTTTCCTCCCCTCTTGATTACCCCTTAAAACATGAACACATATGGTCCTGGAAAACCATACTCAAATGAGAAGGCTTTGGTTGTGTCCCCATGCGGGTGAACGGTTACTCCAGAAAAACAGCATTATTTTCTGAAGGTGCCCCACCTGCACCACATCAGTTGACAGCCACCATGGAGCAAGAGCTGGAAGAAAAGCATGGGAAGTGGTACAACAGAGATATGTCTTACATGTGCTTAGAGACATGCCAGGACAAGAACCTGCAACCTCTGGCAACTCTTAGTAGAGGGAGGGTGTAGCACAGGCTAGCGTGGCTTGGACAGCCCACTGGCATCACATTATGCAGCGTTCTCTGCCATGAAGCCCATGCAAAACTGCATCCGTGGGAGTCACAGCCGCTCTCCATGCTGAGAGCAGGCACGCACATTGTAGTTAAATCACCTGGTCCCAAACAACAGAGAATTAGCTCCAATTAAATGTCTGAATCTCTGCCTGAAGCCTCAGTACAAACATAGACTCTCTCAGGGCAGCACCCCATGAAAAATTGCAAAGTAATGAAAACGTAGCCTTCTATCAGCTTTACACAGAACAAAATGATGGCTAAACCTGTCTGCCATCACTGCCTCATACAAACCATTCGAACCAATAGGCCTTACTCATACATGCGAGTGATGTTTGGTTCTTTTCCATACTTTCTGGTACTTTAATTATTTTAGTAATTAGCTGACACACATTATTTCAACATATCACATCTCCATGGTGGCATCATCAGCTTGTAATAAAGCTTTCTTTAAGAAAAGAAACAGCTTCTTAATTTTTTTATTAAAAAACAGTTAATAATTACAGGAACACTGACAGTGTTGCTATAGTTACAACTATATCAGCCTTTCACTTACAACTCCCTGTTTTCAAGGGTCAATAACTCAGTTGTCAAAAATCCCACTGGGCAGAAGCCTGACACATCTTAGACATACATTAAACAACTGCATAAATAAAAATCAGCTGTTTCACACTTGTAAACATTTTGAATCAAATCAGTGTTTCCAGATGATATTTTGAGCATCCAACAGTAGGTTTTGTGGATCTTTTGTATATATATGTTTTGGCAGGCTGTTTAGTCTTTCAGGTGCCCCAGTATTTTTGGCTGCTGCCAGAGAGAAAGGAAGAAGAGCCACCACTTTTTCCTCCAGCCATTTCATGCCCCCACACCAGAAAGGAAGCAATTCTGGATGTGCCCGCTACGCTTCTAACAAAACTTCCCCAGGATTTTTAGGCACAAAAGCTTCACACGCATGTGCAGCAGCTGGATTATCACAAAAGACCATAACGGCCCTAAGAGCCGTTACGGTATATCAAGTGAGTAAACTGAAAACTAAGAAGGATTTACACAATGACCATAGTGGCTCCCTGGGAGTCGTTACGGTCTATCAGGTCAAAAATCCACTTTTTAAAGAGCGCCTAAATATGTGTATACCCAACAGGGCCTTGAGTTTCCAGAGCAACTATCACACACATTTTCAAAATGAGCTAGGGAAGGGAAGGGAGATTACACCAAACAACATAAAGGCAGAAATTTTTTACAATGAATAAAAGACGTATCATGCAAATTCTGAAGACTTATATTTAAATGGAAAAAAAGTGCATGTTAAGTTGAGAAATAGGATGTAATGCGATTCCTTCATTGTTAAAACAGGTCCTTTTAGGTATTTTCTTTTTTTTCTTTAAATGACAATTAAGTGAAAAAGGAAATTTCCCTCCAAAACCAATCAGTTTTAAAAAAACAAGTTAGGTTTCACAAAATATAGAAATAATGCAATCACAGCTGGGTTCTGAGTTGCAGTTCTGCTGCATTTCAAGTCTCCAGTCACGGCACAAGTTAGTAACACAGCTCAGCTTTGTCTTCCTTTAATTCTCTCCCATTGTGTCACAAAATGAACAAGTTATTCGAGACAGCAATTTTCTCTGTAGAAGTCACCTCTATTTTTTTCCAAAATCTGCAATAAATCATCAGCCTACTTACTTTTTCTTCTTCCCCTTCCTTTACATGCCATATTTGTTCCTGCAGCAAACCTGTAAGAGAACACTTTCTCTCTATGACCTGAGATAACGGTAATGTTGAAAGAATGGCCTCACTTGTCAAAGATTAGAGGGCTGTCTGCAGCCTACACTCCTCTTTACTTCAGCCAAATAGGCCCAATAAATGCTAATACTCAGCATGACGCATCGAGAACGCTAAGCCTCAACACTGGCTAAGAAGAAAGTATCACAAATTTACTGAAATTATCTATAGCACAATAGAGAAGAGAAGGAATTAATCAAAGTCTCTCTCTTAATGCAATGCTTGATTGAACTATCCCAATCCCTTTTTAAATAGGATAACCTAGTGGCAAGTGACCTCGATGACACATCCTAGAGAGGTACACAAGTACCACTTGTTCGATTTTTTTTCTTTTATGACCTCATTAAGAAGGATTTTGAAGATTGTTCCTGAGTATGAGAACAAAGTGTCTGAAGATATCTCTAGCTTTTTATGTCTTTAGCCTTTTGCCATTGAAATGGATTTTGAACAAGTGTTTATAAACTAAGTATATGCATAAGCAAAAAAAAGTCCTTAAAAATGAAATATACTAAAGCTTCCTTTTCTTAAATGCAAAGACTAGCTAAGTCTCCAAGAAACAAAAAAGTTTTGCCAAGGTGAACTCATGATTGCATCTCACCCCTGCCCTGTACTCCCTCTCTCTCCTTCCCCGTTATAGAACCCATTAATTAGATTTGGCGGCAATTTTCCCTTCCTTATCAGGGAAGACAGAGTCTGCCAAATCTGCTAGTGTGAAATACTCCATCTCCAGTAACATTTTTTCCTAAGTGTTTGTTGATTCCATGCCTGGATTTAATATCGAGGATTATATTTTATAACCAGAAACAAACAAACAGATTTATAACTGAAGACCGAAAGGCAAACAGTAAAAAAAAAGCAAGCCAAGTACTGAACCTAAATGTAGCATTTTTATTGACTTCTTAGAAACCAAATAACCTGGCATATTAGTGTGTGCATTCTGCAACAGACATTCAGCCCCATTGTACTACTTAGAAGAGAATAAAAAGAAACCCTACTGTTTGAAATCCAGCGGAACATCCCCACAACAGAGCACAACTGTTCCCTCATGCATGAATGGGAAGGAGATGAAAGAAAAGATGGACTTCTGAGGTACAGCAAAAAACAAAGACAACAAAAGTGCTGATCATGAGGGAATGACACAACTCATTGCTGCAAAAAGGATGAGAGAAAGGAGCTCAAACAATGGTGCAGACAGCTAAGTGACATGTAGAAGAATTGAAAAATCTACAGAAGTGTCTTTTCTTTCCACACTTGACGAGAAACAATTAAATGTTGGTACATCTGTCATAAAAAAGATAATTGAAACCTGTTACCATCATTATAGATGGTAACTTAACTACCAAAACTGTAACTGTCCAATTAAGTGTTGCCCCCTCTGTTATCTATACCACTTGCTAAAATGAAAAAAAAAACACCTTTAACATTGGTGATGATTTACCACCAGTTTAGCTGCTGCAAGCCACACAGCTGAACTGGCACATTTTATAAGGTGGCTATTTAGGCTATAGGGTACCTACGTCTATTTGCACACACACAGATGGGGGAAGGCAGGCACACATGGGTGCATGCAGGCTCACATGCGTGAGTGCACACATTCATGCACATGCTCTCGCACACCCACCAGTGAAGATGTATTTTGCAAACAGATGAGGTTTTCAACAAGGAATCGAAAAACCCCAAATAATTGCCAGAAGCCTCACTAAGCGTTTACTCCCCTGAAGGTCCACCAGCCTGAGAAAACAACACCGTGCTAAACTAATCCACTGACTGTTGCTACCTGCTTGATAATGTGCAACATCCCACAAAACTGCAAAGCGGTTATTGACCCTGTCAGAATACCTGATTAATGGATAAATGCTGTAATTGATTAGCAGAGGAGTGTGAATTAAAACAGAATACAGCATCAATAATGAGCTGCTGACAAAAGGTAGTCGACATAAAATGTAAAATGGTAGCCTGCAGCCATAAAATGTAAAATGGTAGCCTGCAGCCATATCTCATCAAAGACATGCATTTCTTAAAAACAGAAGAAAACACTATCCCTGAAAAAAACCACAAGCACAGTGTCCTGTTCTCTGCATTCTTTAAGCTTTTCTCTTGGTAATGATTAAACCACCAGCAAAATGTTAGGGGAACTACTTGTGAATCTACTCCATACATCAAGCCAGGCAAGGCTGTTAAATGACTGCATTATCCTCTGGGCTTCTCTACCCTTAAAGAAATTCACTAGTATCCATTTCATTTCAGTGAGTTCTGATTTTGGAGTGGTGCTAGGTGCATCCAAAGCTGCTTTCAGTGGGGTGCAAAGGGAAATCCCACAGTTTGTAGGTACACCAGGGAGCCCCACAACAGTGTCACACCGAGGAGACAACAGTGTCACACCGAGGAGACAACTTGGAGCTACAATCATCACATTGTTACACTTGTTTTCCATTCCCTTAAGGGCCTTAGGAGGCCAAATGATCCCACTTTTGTTCCTTTTTCTTTCTGATTTAATCCTACTCTAAGGCCCTACATTATGCCTGACAATATATGAAATAGATCATATAGATTTTATACAGCACCCACAAACACACACATGATGTTTCCCTGCTGTAGGAAAGTAAGTTTATAATGCGGTGTCAGAAGCACTGAGTTTCTTCTTTTCATGGCACCTAAGTTGGTCTTCCTGTTCTTTAGCACCGTGCATTACTCTGTGCATTAGAAAGTTGACACACCTAATGTAATACCATCAGACATATCAAAGCTGTTCTGGTACAAGCAGAAAAAAACATTAGGTTGAGGAGAGCACTTAATGTAATTACATTGCTCTGACTTCCTGAGCAGCTCACTCAGAAGTAATTTAAGCATTTCTACGTGACATTGCATTGTATCCAGCAAATACAGCCTCTGCTCAAAATGGTTGTTGCTGCAATGTAAGTATCTTGGAAGTCTCTATGTGTACTTTTTCCCCTTTAAGCAAAACCCCAGAAGATGTTAAACTGAAGATACCTGCTTTCCATATGAAAAATACAAATAATGAAAAGGAAGAAGGCATTGTAATGATTGTCTCAAAATCTTATTTTGTCAATTTAATGCCGGTTTTACATTCCTTTGCAAAGCATAACATATTTTTGTAATAGTTCTACAAGTTCACAAATACATATTCAGAGAAATAGTCCTTTGGAAATCCACATCTTTTAGGATCATTTTTCCTTTTTTTCATCAGCTAACCGTGAGGCTTATTTTGGGTGCAGAATGATTTTTCTGCTTCCTCAGCTGTTTTGGGACTAAAACTTCTTCAGTGGTATCACAACTTTTTCAATTTAAATAATTTCCCAGTTCAGGAATAGATGTAATCCCATCTCACATTGGTAATCTAAAGCATCCCTTGTGTAGGTGATCACTACTATGAACCAAGAGAACCAGATATTTCCAAAGAATAAGCCTGGTATCTTTGGGTTGCAGGACCTGCCCTCCCAATGCGCCTCTCTCCCTGTACTGACTGCAGAAGTTACCCAAACAACTTGCACTTTAAAAACTGCAGCTACATCACAAGGCTTCTGTCTTAGTAATTTAAGATAATTGCAATTAAGGAGGCTTTTAACCCTTCCTATTGTATTGCCGTGTCCTCAGTCCTCAGCAGCTCTTTGCGAGGACCAGGGACTGAGAAACAAAGTGTGCTCTGACAGGCCCTCACCCTGCTGCAGAACATCTCCAGTCCAGCATAAGCTCCCTCACAAGTACTTCTTTGTCCTAAAACATGGCTGTACAAAAGGAGGGGCAGGTCACTGTGTATGAGTCTGTCCTAGGAAAGGGGAGCCTGAGTTCCCCCTACTATCCATGCTGTCCAAGAGATCCTGCTTTCCAGGATACCAGCTGTTTTGGGGAAGACTGAGGGATAGGTACATTTTTGCTATATAAAATGCAATTGGTATTTCTTTCTTGCTCAGCTTCCAAAGGAGGAATAAGGGATCCTCCACCAAAACAGCAAGTGGCTGGATGACTTCAGCATTTTTGGAGTCTGAACCTGGTCAGGGTGATGGTGAGACTGAGCCCAGCTCTCACTGTCAGGGCAGGTAGGGCAGCACTGGAATATCAGAAAGACTGTAGGCACCAAAGAACTCCTTTTTAAAGAAATAAACAAGGACACCCGCTGACAACTCAGCTATTTCTTGGAATAACTGCTTTACTTACCTGACTCCAGAGAGCCTACTGGTGTTGGATCTTGAGTACTGGGGGACAGCTGCCCATAGTCCTGATACAGAAGCTTGCAACCAATAATAGGAGAACTCACACCATCTGCAACCATGTAGAAAACACCAGCTTCCTACTGTTTATTATCAAACCCAAACAGGTTTTTTTTTCAGAAACGAAATCTTGTCTCCTTTCCTAACCTGTTCTTATATTATATTGTAAAATATGAAACCTGGTTTTAACCTAAAAGTATACTAAAAAGTAACCTAAAAAATACTTCCAGCAGCCCAAAGAGGAGCCTACAAAAAAAAAAGTACTGAAAAGAGACAAAGTTACATCAATTTAAATGGCAGCAGGATTAGGCCCTTTAACATTTGGGGGGGTGTTGCAGGGAAGAGGAAAGACAAAACTCTGGCAGCTGAAGGTTCAGCTTGATCCCCAGAACTTTTAAAGAAGACATTCTTCTCCACAGCTATTGTCAGAGCTGGAGACAAAAGTAGAGGCCCTTTCAGCTGAACTTAGCCAGAAAGCCATTTGTAACTCCTGCAGAGCAGTGCTTTTATAGGTCAGGGCAAACTCCGAAAAGGTTTCTCTCTTTTTCATTCTCTTCTGGAAGATCTGGTTAGGATCCAGAAACTTAGCTCAGAAATAAGCAAAAAACACTTCAGCACGTTACAAAACAGTGGTAGAAAGATCTCCAAGTGTATTGCTTTAACCACAGTTTTCTGATTCAGAGTTACATTTTAATAGTTGGTGTACACACCTGCAGCGGTCATTGCTTCTCAGACTAGTTCCCCATGAATTATTGGTTGCTTGGGTCTTCAGGTATCTTAATGTATGGGTCAAAGAGGAGTTTTGGAATTTAATTTTTCTTCTAGTCCCTTAACATCAAGGACCTGGAATACAGTTTTAGCAAAAACATTTTAATACCAATTAGTAGCTGCTAAATTTTTCTTCCTAATAAAACTCAGTCAGATTGGCCAGATGAGAGGGGTGCAGGAAACTACAAAGGAAATGTCAAGGTAACAGCTTTGCTCTGTTTTTTGCATCCAACTAGTGGAACAAACTCAGTTTCCTGGAATATATATCTGACTGCACTCTAAGGGCTGCTTAAGAATGCAGGCTTTAACTGAAATGGTGATCTCAGTACCTGGGGGATCAGATCCTCACCCAAAAATATTTGCCCTCCCCTAAGAAATGTAACTGGAATTATTTACTATGAACAAGCAAACAAGATAGGAGTAAATCCTACCAAAGTAAACGGTATAAAAGGAAATGCAGACAAATAGAGAGAAAAAAAGGAGATTTGAAAAGATTGATGGAAGGACACCAGAGCCATACAGTTAATATAAGAGCAGAAAACAAAACTGAACATTTTATCAAAGGAGAACATTTTAGAAACCCACATACCCACCATTCTTGATAAACCACTGCTCTGGTAAAAACCCCACTGATTTCCATGACTAAACAGGAAAAAGCAAAATACTATCAGCTAACTTCTGGTATGCATTTAAAGATAAGCGCCTTGTTTAAATACATTTTCTATCTATGAGACTGCATGGCTAAATCAATGATAATCACAGACTTTCAGAAAATGGTATAACCAAAGCCTGCCAAACTCAAGCTAAATCTCTTATGTGTGCAGGTGTTTGACAGTTACACTGGTAATAAGAGGGATTGTCTGGCCTATATTCATCTTTACAGCCGCGGTAGATGAGTAATATTTGAATGTGTTAGAAAGCGCTATGGATACTTTTGCAAGATGAAAATATGTGCTTTGTTTCACTTCAAAAAGCATTCCAGGTTTTGGTGTATTATTTTCTGTCAGTCCAAACCATAACAGGGTGTCCTACTTTTGATAAATGCCATAATATCTTTAAAACACTTTGAATACCACCCAAAGACATTGTCTAACGTTAATTTGCACCACAACTGAGCACACGAAAGAGTATCTCCAGAGGTAAGGAGAAGTCACACAATGTAGAGCAGAAGGATGTTTCAAAAACAATTTTGGGGTTCTTGTTGGTTTTGTGGGTTTTTTACATGAGTATTTAGGGTAGATAAATCCTGCAAAATGAGGTCTGCTTCTTTTGAAATATCTGAAGCTCTCAATTCACCAACTGAAGTCATGCAGAAGTGAAGAAAACCTCTCAGAAACAGGATTTTCTGTTTCTAGAAGGTTACTGTGGATGAAAACTTGTCCCCACTAAAGTTGCCAATGCAGTGTTCACTGCACCAAGGCAACAATCAACCACTTTAAGAAGCCAATGGTGTGTGTGTGCAGGAGTTAATCAAAAGTCACGTAAGGATATACATAATACTAATAAAATACATTCCAAAGTTACAGATATATAACTCGAATTTACAAGATTTAGGCTAAATTGACTTGCATGGTTACCTATAATGTTTAGCCCTTAAATTTTACATGTTTTATGTAGTATGGACCTTCTTAGCTTACCACAGCAGTTCTGTTCTACCAATCTACATAGTTTTTCAAAGTAAATTGGCATTGCTTACACTGAGCTCAGCCAGCCATGTAAAGGTGAACAGAATGTGCATTTTCTTAAATGAAATTACATTATTACAGATCTCAGTTCTTACCAAATCAATGCCATGCAATCTCAATAACATCACTGACCATATCAAACACTGAAATCCTCATTCAAAGTGGCCCAGCTGGATTATACATATAGCTAATGAGACAGTACTAGCCAGTAAAATGTAATTCTTTACATTCAGCTCCCCCTCAAATTTAAGAGTAAATAAGTTGGTTCAAGAAAACACTTTTCTCCATTACATGCATACACAAAGAATTAACACCCCTGTTTCCAAAAAGACTGAAATTTGGGCATAATCCAGAATAATGGCCAGTATTTTTACAGATTTTTTTATAACACAAAGGAGATTAAATTCTGCACAGTGGATTTTATAGCAAACTCCTGTGCTGTAATTCCACCCTGGCAAATCTCTTTAGCATGTAGTTAGCAATGACACAAGATGCACTAAGACTTGAGTTTGTCAAGGGTTATTGTTTGTTTGTTTGTTTGTTTGAATACTGTGAACCTCTTGTGTACCATAAAATTTATACGTGTGTAAAATCTACTCCTCAAAAAAGTAGGAAACTTGATGACTTTGTTCTTAATGTCCTTGCCCACCCCCCCACCAAAAAAAGCTTCTAGATGAAGAGTCTTTCTCATTGGGTTCACAGATTTCAAACTCAGTTCACTTTTAATTACTTGCCTCTGAAGCAATGCCAAAGTAGGAAGTCCAAGAAGTCTTTATAATAAATTCACTGTTATTCAGTTCCGCATTAGTGGAGTTTAAATGACTTCCACGTTCTGCCTGCAAATCGAAAACTGAGATCTCCAATGTGAATGGCAACTGTTCAGTCCTCACACAAACTCATCTGCAGCCACAGAGTTCAGACTGGACAGGTGCTCTCAGTGGGTACCAAATATTCTTTAATTTTTTACCCAATGATATTGGCTTTGTGGCATAATAAAGTGGGTTGCTCTTAGAGTTGGTTCTAAACTGAGTCTTCTTTTTTATCTTCCACCTTCAGCTCAAGTGTGCTCACATTTTTTGATGACTTGCAGTGATCTATCTACTTTTCATGTTTAGTGTGGAAGAGCTAAATGACTCCGATGTGAGCAACATAAACCTCTTTTATGTTTCTGTAGAGAAAATGAATCACACAGCACTCCAAAGAACATTTTGGTTTTTTTAAATCTTCTGCTTTTTAGGATAAGACATTAAAATATCAGGTTGAAAAGAATTACAAAGATCTTAGCAAAAACCAACGGATTGCAGATTGCATCTCCTGAAAAGATGTTAAATCGGGGTTCCTTCACCCTTCTAAAAATGTCATATAGTGCAGCATTTTTTTCTAGTGTTCCCATCCACTTCTAGCCTGAGTGTGCCAGATTACTATTATATATCATGTTATTCTGATTTGTACCAAACAACTCTTAATTACTTCCACATAAATTTAGGCACACCTACTCCAAAAGCCATCATTTGTTTCTGATACTCCCATAGCACCCGTGCAGGTTCCCCAGCTCTGGAGCCTGGGGAAGAGGTAACTGTGGTGGTGGGGAGCAGACACAAGCCATCTCAAGGGACACCTTTCCTCCCCGTTCAACTCCCTGGGTGACAGCTCAAGGCCATGAACTGAACCCTGGGAACCCCAGCTGGTGCCTACCTCAGCCAGCCGCTGCAGAGGGGAGCTGAGGGCAGGCAGGCCCAGTGCCCCGGCACGCTTATTTTCTTCCGCCTGCGTGTGCGGATGCCAACCCCGGCATCCATAAAACTGGGTTACATCAAACAGACCAACCGCCATCATCTCCCTGTTATTACTCCCGACACAAGTCCCGACAAAAGGCTGCTGCCAAGGCCTCTGCTGACAGCCCGAACAATAGCGGCCACAAAGGCCTTTTCTGCCTGCGCAGATGACATAAATCTGATGCTATAACGCCAGCGCGACTTCAGCTTGCTCCTTATTTATTTATTTAATAAGCTACTGTCATCCATCTCAGGAAGGTGGCTTCCAAACTCCAAATTAATCAAGCCACTGAATGCGAATTTCCATATTGCTCTGCCAAAGGTCTTCTCCACATCAATTGCCGGGAGAAGGCCCCTGTTGTGCTTTGGTGTATTGTGTGCGGTGCTACTGCTGCTGCTAAAAGCCACTCTGTTTTTAATAAACACGCATTGTTCTTTTTGTAGTAAATCCAGGAAATAATACCCAACTGGGAGTTTGGGTGCAGGCTTTTTTGTAGCATGTGCAGAGCAATGGATGCATTTTCATGTCTGTTTGTGCTGTGAAGGCTCCATTTGTTACTGCTTGGAAGGTATTTTATTTTTCAAAAATACAAATTAAGCCAATATTGAGGTAATGCTTTCTTGTTTATCTTGGGGAACCCCAAGCTGAGGTCACTGATCCTGCATTTCTGTGTCAGCCATGTCATTTCACCAAATGGGAGGTTCAGTTTCAGGTGCCCTGTGCTCGGCCATTCACCTGACTGTCAGAGAGGAATTTTCCAGAGCACTCTGTCTGAATTATATTGGCACTACTGAATTCAATGAAATAAAAAAGTCACTGATTTAACAGACCCAGGATTTTGCTAGAGTGCTTTCTAAAATTCTTTAGTCAACCACATATAAGATCTCAAGCCCACACAAGTTACCTGTTTCCTTTCGGAAGTCTGTGGAGAAAGAGGCATCTCCCCATGAGATGGTTCATCACTGCTGTCTCAAGGATGGGCTGAACTACCTTCTTGAGTAAAATCATGATTTATCTCTCTTTAGTACACACCTACCACCCTGGGTTGTACAAGCTCTACCAACTTTCCTGCTGGCAGAGAGGACAAGTATAAGTGTGGCAGCCCCAGATGGCAGGAGCAAAACAAGAAGGGTGGCTCCCAGGTGAAGCGGTAACTGGAGGGACTTGCTGTTCACGTGACTGCACCACAGCCCCATGGACAGGTTTTTTTCACAGTCCAGACACTAGAAAAATGCTCCTCAGTAGCCTAACAGGAAAGGAAAACAAGAGACGGGTCAACATCACCACGAGAGCAGAAGGGAGATTGATAGGTCTCTTTCATCTGCTCTATTTGAGCATATATGTGATGCTTTCTAGGACTTAAAGACATAAAACAGGACTTAGTTCCCCTCAACAGGTTATTTCAATTCATAAAGATGGGAGGAAGTCTTCTTTCAAATATTTTTTATTTAAAAATGTTTACAGGGAGTTTTCACTAGAAACTGAAGTTGAAGCCCCACTTTTTTTTTAATGATGGATGAAATGAAGCATGCAAAAGGCTTTAAATAGTGCAATTAAAAATTCCTTCTCCACTCGGCAGCTTCCCCCTATACTTCTCTGAATAGTTGTATTGCAAGACAACAAAACAGAATAGAGACGGCTCTCATAATATGAGTAGAGTTTGACAGACAATAAAATCTACCAGTGAACCAAGAGATGAGATAATTATAGATATATTTACAGTGTTTTAAACATTCTTATCCATGAAATAGCAAGGTAATTTGTAAACTTGATACTCTTACTTGACTAAACTTTTCACTGCAGAAATACTACAGCTTCACTCAGGCTGGAGTCACAAATGCTGAGAAAGGACACTAATAGATGGCATGTTTCATATTTCAGTAACATCTTCTCCCTCAAAAGAAACTCAAACCCAGTAGAAAATATCAAGTTAAGCATCACAGCATCTCTCCAATGAAAAGTAATATTTTTCTAATGAGAGCTAATTATTTTCAGTCTGTGAAGCAGCTACCCAGCAGCTGCTGCCCAGAGCAAGAGCTGGGATACTCATGCTAAGCTCAGGCTCAGGAGGCTGAAACACATGACAACTCACAGGAGGGATTTTTACAAGCAAGCAATACTACACCTATGGTTATCCCTGCAAATGGGCTGTTTGGTTTCCAAGAAAAGAAAACAGATGAGAGCAGAAACTACAAAGATGCCTGAATTTGCAAAAGTGAGCAGGTCTGGGGAGGAACCACCTGTGCTTTCAGGACCAGTTTTGCTTTTTATCCTATGAGTTTTCTGACGGAAGAAGCAGCCCTTCTGTGAAAGCAGAGGCAATGGGAACTGCCCAGAAACCTGTGACACCAGACAATAAAAAGTGGTTGAGTAAACCTGAATGGTGGGTCTGGAGGACACTTATCCATCTCCAGGCAATTCCATGCAGGAGAAAATGTCTGAGTTGGAAAATCACACTGCAGGACTTGGAACAAGTCATGAGTGAAATCTTCAAAGTAAGGAGAGCACCTCAGCTTGAAATTACAAACACACCACCTTGTACTTTTTAACATCATCCAATGGTCTCGAGACAGACAAATCAAAATGTTAATAAGCAAAAGTAAAAAACACCTCCACAAACTCCTATATGAGAAAGATGATTTTTTGCCCATTTCAGCATCTAAGTGACTATTTGACACGATATTGAAGACAATCTTAAAAATATGTGCCTAAAAATATATTATAAATAGCTCTGTTCCTAGGTAATGTACTAAAATTTAAGAAAAAAAAGAGAATCGTTAATTAATACTGCTCACTGTGTTACAACCTAACTGATGAAGGGAAATGCATTCAGACTTCTAAAATGCCTGTCTCCAAGACCATCAGGGTTAGTTTCTGAGTGGCACGTTTTAAAAACATTTAATCAGTGATCTGAATACGTGTCAACACTTTCTGGTAGCGTGCTATAAAATGTGAACCTTGTCAACAGAAACATAAAAAGGCGACACACTTGGGACACAGAGCTTTTATGCTGACACACTGTAATAATATAATTTTAAAATTTATCATCTGTTTAGCCACAAGCAACAATTAATCTTTTTGACTAATCGCACAATGTTTTAAATAACACTTTCAAAAGAAAAAAACCCAAACGTTCCATTTTTACCTTCCTTGCCTTCACAACTGTGTTGTTTTCAAAACCTTATGAAGCAACACGCAATAAATTTCACAATAGGATAAAAATGTTAGCAAATAATTTGTTTCCCCCTCCTCAGTTAATAAAATTACTTAACACTGAGCCTGCAAGCGAAAAGAAAACCCCAGGAGTAATGCAAGCATCAGCGGGTTCAGTTCTGTCGCGTTTCTGTCGCATTAAGTGACATTTTATTCCCAAATCACTTAACCTTTGACTTTTATAACTAAACATACAGACCTTGAATTGTTACTGTGGACGGGAACAGCAAGCGACACTGCTGCCAGGCATTGAAGCCAAGTGCCCCACAGTACAGGGTGGCTACAGGATGGAAGTAATTGGGCTCACAAGAACCCAAGTTTCACTCCTTGTCACCTGAAAAAGCAGGCAGAAAGGGAAAGAGGAGAAGGGGAGATGTTTCTGCTAACAAAAACCCCTCTGCTGAGCACCACCAGATACATCTCCCTAGGGACCCTAGGCTGATGTTTTTACAGCATTCCCACCAGTGGTGCGTGTGTCAGGTAAAGAAGGGGTTAATAATCAGGCAGAGGTGGGAAAAAGCACTTTATAATTAAAAGCTAAATCTTGAACCCAGCTGGAGCTGGATGAGGGATGGGAGGGGGGGGACCTGGCAGCTGCCCTCCTCCATCCACCCACTTGAGACCATGCTGCAGATGGAGAGGGAAGTTAAAAGGTTTTCCAGAACAAAAGTGATGGTCACAAATGTTGGATGCAGCAACTGACCATGATCCCATCAAAGGTTTCTGAGCCAAAATGAACATCAATTTTGTAATGTGAGTGGAGGGGGGCTTTTGGAGTAGCAAGGTAAAAGCAAGAGTGGCAAACACCAACTGTACCTTGGCACCTTGGGAGGGAGGGTAGGAGCCTTGCAGGGAGCTGCAGCATGGTTTTCTGCAGGAACTTCTAGAAGCTTTATTACTTAGCATTTTTACTATTGACAAGGTACCTACAGGTAAGCCCCAAAGCCCAACTCTGCATCTGACTTGTGCACTTGGAACTTCCATGTTTTTTGCCAAAATATGTCGGAATAATGTCAAACCATATAGATAACTTTGGAGGTGTTTTGCGCAACAAAAACATCACAGATCATCCTACAAGTATGTTCATGTAAGCATTTTCTGATTAATAGCCATCTCCAAGACCCTGACTGCCTCCTTCTGGGTGCAGAGGGGCAGGTCACTGAATATGACCCCATGGCTGGACAAATGCAGTTACATCTGAGAGCTGCATTTTTCTTTATAAAGCTATCTTGATGGCAGAGTACTTTAAATTGTATGTATAGAGACTAAGAAAGCTTCTGATTAAACACACAATCGCAGAAATAACTTCCTTCAGCTGACTGGCTGAAGACTCTGTTCTCTGCAGCTCTCGTCCATGTGAGAGATTTTGTTGGTGTGATGTATGGTCATGAGAAGGCCAGGGAGGAACCTGACTGCCAAATTCAATAAGGTACTAAGCCAGTCATGACAGGATTTAGTTTCCAGGCACGGTCCTTGTCAACTTACTGTTAATGATTTTTTTATTAACACAGTAGAAAAAAAAATTAAAATCTTCTAGGCTAAATATGGAGCAGTTCCCACCTTACTTTAATTTTAAAGACAGTTGTATGTGCTTCTCCTAAGAGTGTAATTGCCGGTATCCATCAGCTGTAGAACAGTGGACTCCAAACAGTCTATAAAAATCATCCCCCCAAAAGTTAGAAAATTAGATATTAATTACTTATGACTGATGTCTCTTTAGAGAATGGATCGTTTTCCCAAATAGCAAATATTTGGTCTAACACAAGAGGGCTTGCTCTGTCATTACAGATTCTTTACACAGGCTAAAAGTACGTTAAAGTTGTATCTTGAATTAATGCCTACTTTGGAAGTCTGAGAACTGGCAAACCAATCCTGAGCTGTACCCATTATTAGAAAAGGTAGTGATGATCAGCCAAAGAAACTAACTATTAAAATCTGTTTAATGAGGGGGAGTTTTTCATGGCATGGATCAGGGATTCTTGCAATGCACTCTTCGGTTTACAGCATGCTCTTAATTGATTGTAGCATCATCCACAGGAGCTACATTTTAAAAGGCAGACATATAGGCAAGGGAATCAGAAAATGGAAATAGAACAGAAAACACAGCAAATATAAATGTGATGAATGACACATTAACAAAATTGTTGTGAGATGGACGGGCGGATGGATGGATGGATGGATGAGTGATGACATTTTGCCCCCTCATTTTGAGGCTGAAACATCAAAATACTGCTGCCATCTGTTGTGCTTGCAGATACCATGTAGTCTCACTGCTAAAAAAGATAGTGTTCAGCTGCAGCTGTGAAAACTATGCAGGGCAAGTTGACCATTTGCAACAAATAACTTCAACAGAGTTGGCCCAGACCATAGGAAGTCATTTGTTCCTCATCCCAAGATGGCATTTTCCAGTTACTTTACAAATTGCAGAAGCATGATAAGACTTCTGCAGAGCAGTGACTAATGTAAAAACAAATACAATTCTACTATGACAAGGAAGGTGTTCACAAACTGCAGGAAGCAGTTTAAAATAAATTGATAGGTTTTGAATTGTCCACAAGTTGGGTTTAGCTTCCTTCCATTTACCTTTTACTGCATTAACATTTCTTTTGTGATGGCTGCTGCTGGGAACCTATTGTAAGTTTGGGCAATTAGGATTTTTGTTCCATCTGTCCCTCCCCTCAGTCAATACTGTAGCATCAAAAGAGGCCAATTCAGTGTAGGCTGGCTCTGCTCTGAAGCCAGCTAAAAGAGATGTTAGAATTCACTACTGCTCTGGGTGGAAAGGATGGGGGGGGAAAAAGCTATAATCATAAAAATGCTGTTTCAGGCTTGTTGAGTTCTTAAAATAATCTGACTTAAACCTCCTACACAATGCTCATAAGTCAGAGCATGGTTATATACTTCAGTGTAGGTTGCCTCTCTCTCTCTAAATCCAAACTAAAATAGATGTTAGAAATCATTACTGCACTATGTCAAATATAGACTAGGACTGTAATCAGAAGGCTGTGGCTTCAGGTTTCAATGGTTCTTAAAATAATCAGCCTTAAACCTGCTGCAGGAATCAAAGCCTGGTCATTTATATTTTTGTAAGGCTGAGGATTCCATCACCTCAGGCTTCTCCCTGATAAAAAAGCAGCTTGCTCTTTTTTTTCCCCCCACTGAAATAACTTGTGCATGGCAGATGTTGGCAGGCAGAATGACACTGGAAACTAGGTACTTCATTTTTGTCAGAAGGTTAACTCCATGTAGAGTCAGGGTATGACCTCAGAACAAAACTGAAGTGCCTCCTCTTCACTGTGTTTTTACCTGAGCTCAGCAGATGTATATTAGCTACCTGAACTCACAACTGCGTTGCAAAGTGAAGGCAATCCTTATATCCCACTACGAAGCACAGTGTTAAAGCAAGCAGCTTTACTCCTTTCCCAAACCATGAATTCCTAGTTTCCTCTTTTCATACATGCAATCCATGGTTTAACTGTTCAAATACAAAATAAGGAGAATGCATGTGATGGGGAGTTTACTCTTCTTCCAGTGGCCCAAGAGCCTCTTCTATGTGACCAACTAGTTTTTTCTCTCTCTAATCCCACCCTGCTTCTGACTCCTTATTTAATACAGGTTTTTCTCCGGGTGCAGATTAACCACAGCTGTATTTCCAAGTATAAGTACTTCTAACAGGGGACAAGTTATCTGTGATGCAGGCTATAGACATGAAAATAAGGTAATCTTCCTATTCTTTTGCAAATGCCCATGAAAGAATATGTTTAACATTGCGCAATAACATCCGGACCAGGGGTGGGAAGGGTGGGAAGGGGCAGGGAGTGCACACTCTCTGATGCTCCTGCCACACAGATGCATTCATTATAGCTAAATTCAGCCCATGAAAAAAAAATGAGCACAAATAACCACAATCATAGAGGCATTTGCCTCTTCTCATTTTTGTTAACATTCAGTATGCTAACTGTGGCCTTGGGATTTATCAGCATTATAAAACATGGTATGCTGTCTTTTGTTCACCCTGACTTTCTGAGAGTCATAGACCTACATGACAACTTCTAAAAAAATGGTAAATCTCAAGGCCGTCTGCTAACACAGAAAAGCCTGGAAATGTGGGGACCACACTGTTCAAAACTGGAATACTCTTAGCATTATTACCATACATGTTAAAACCTTGTGGGTTTTAATGTTTCAGGTGTAAATTCATTGCAATCTCACTCAGGGAGGGAACTAGAGACTCAAGTGCCCCAGCAGGCACAACACCAAAGCAAGGCAAGTGGGTGAGGTTATAGCATCAGGTAGGACTAATGCTCAGTGCAATACACAGTTAACACTGCTCCAAGAAAACTTGCTTCCCAGCCATGTTCAGTTTGTCATGGGACAGGGCTGGCCCACCTGTTGCAAGGTGTTCTTCCACAGTCGAACACTAAGTCTGAAGGCAAGGCAAGTCCCAAGACGCTATGGGCTGGGGAAAGACCAGTCTCCCAGGAGGTGGAGATGTCCAGGACAGTCTCACCACCATCTGCAGTCAGAAAGGACTTGGAAAAAATTCACATCACACCTCCTTTGCCCTTAGCAAAGCCACTGACTTTGGACTAATACACTTGCTCTCTTTCTCCCAGTCCCTTCTGTTTATCCCAACCAGCTCAGCTTCTGCATGCTCCCAGCTGAGTTAATCAGAATATATGCAGAGCAGAAGGCAGCATTAGAATAATGTTATTTATGGGACTGAAATACAGTGACTCCCAGGAAGTCATTGAAATTGTAGAAGCAACCACAGCAGTAGTGGAAGAGGCTCCAGAGCAAGTGTTTGAGACATTCATTCACTAGAGAGAGCTATAAATTTTCCCCCAGCTTATTATTCTCCTTCACTGACAGGCCAGCACAGCTGGATGAAGGTGGTACAAAGCCTTCCAATGGTCACAGGCTTAGGAGGAAAAGGGCTTACGGTTTACCCCAACCAGAGCAGGAAACCAGGAGCCACAAACCCAAGGTTAGGTGTAAAACACATGAAACTATAAATTCAACTTTGGAGAAAGTATCAGAAGAGGCCCATCTCGTGGCAAGTGTGGTCACTGGATAAAGGGAAAAGATGGTCCTGAGCAAGTTTGCACTGGTATCATGACCTAGATCAAGCCATAGGCTTGAAGGGGGGAAAAGTAAGCTACTAAAGAGTTAATCCTAAACAAAAGATTTCAAGTGCTAAGGAAAAGTGGCCACTGGTTATCCAAGTGACTTAAAGTACTTCAGGATATCTATGCCACATTA
Organism: Neopelma chrysocephalum; assembly: GCF_003984885.1. NCBI lineage: Eukaryota > Metazoa > Chordata > Aves > Passeriformes > Pipridae > Neopelma > Neopelma chrysocephalum. The sequence continues at coordinate 26,558,387 of NW_020897694.1, read as the reverse complement.
ATCTTTCATGTATACCTGTCACCTACTTTAGAAATAATTCCTTACAAAGAGATGTTAAGCTTGTTTCAGTAAGATAAAAGGTTTCAAGCCTTTGTAAACGTGGAGTTTTTCTGTGTGAGAGAAAGATGGAAAAGGATCGCGCTGAGTTAAGTAGCATCCACCCACATAAACCAAACAGGTCTGCACCAAATGAATTGTGCTATAAACCTTGGAATTTTACAAGCAAGTTTTATATTAAATCTTTAGAGACCCTTTGTGCCTATGGTTTCAGACAGAATATAAAAGTACCATATAAATATCAGCACAATATAGTAGGCAGCTGTTAGGTACTTTAACCATTCCCAATCAATTATAATAAACAGAGCAAGCACACTGAATTGCATCAGAGTGCCATGCAGTAACCCTCCACCTCTGACTTCTCCTTCCTGCCATTTAAAATTAACCTTGCAATAAATTACTTGTAAAATTATAGAATCTGGAACATTCTGGAAGGTTTTTGGTAGGCTGGGATGGATAGAGAGACTACAACAACTTTTTGAATAACATACAACAGCAGTGGCAGTAAGAGTCTTTCTATTTTTTTTTTAACCAGCTGCAAAATAGCAGCAGAATAACCCCAACTATTTCATTCAAAGCAGAAGGGAACCCAAAATGTTGACCCTACAGAAATGCTGGGAAGCAGTGCCATCATGCCTAGCAGGTGAGATTTGCTTATTTGGCTAAAAGCAGACAGAACAAAAAGAAATGCAGCACATGGGAGACTTGGGAGATACAATGGGGTGGCAGAAAAGCCTTCCCTTATGGCAAGGAAGGGAGCACAGCCTCCTGGAGCAGGCAGCACAGAAGGAAGGAAAGGTGGAAGCCTCCTGGAAGGCAACCATGTGACTTGACAAATGGAAAGTCACTTCCGGAAGTGATGACCAGGCAAACAGCTTCTTACATGCAAACATCAACTGTCTGTCTCCTTAGCTTTCTCTTTACACACTTTTAACTCCATCCATTTGGATGTGCTAGTTGCTTCAGATGGGCGTAAAGCTGAGCATGTGGAAAACTCACAATCAAGAAGAACAACACCCTCTTTTGTGTGTGTGCTAAACTACTTTTATCCAAATACGCAGTGCTATTCCAATACTCCAAAAATCATCTAAATTATGCAAGGGCCAAAGACAATTCTCATTGTGACTGCTCTCACTTGCACGCTGGATCTGGCTGTAGATATGGATGCTGATTGGTGGGGTCTGCGTCTGGATCACTCCTGAATCAGGCACATGGTGAATCCCATAGGCCTTGCTAAAATTACGTTTTTATTTACAGTATGCTCTGATATGTGAGGTGGGGAGGACAAAATCTGCTGTGTTGATTTACTATTTCCGCCCCCACACACACACTTACGGCTGGTATTTTTTTGGCACTTCAGTAGTCACACGTCTCCTAAAATTATACTGATTTGAATTTAAATACTGTCAGTCAGAGCTATTCTTAACAATTTAGATTTTTTTCTATGTAATAGCTAATAGTTTTAAAACTCTCCTAAAAATGTGAGAATTTCATAAACTTTGCTTTCATGCTTCAAAACTCTTAACTAAAAAAACTCTTAACTAAAAAAAAAAAAATTTGGACAAACCACTATCTGCCTGAGGAGCAATTTACAGATATATTACAACAGTGTCAGATCAATCTATAGCAAACCGACAAAAAAGACTACTTTTTAATTACACATCCTATTAGTACTAGCATTTAATATTAGCTGCATCATCAAACAAGATAAGTGTATTTAAAGTCCTGAAAATATTTTTACTTTCTGCAATAAGACTTCTAGACATAGAAGCAACAACTGAATAGATATCATCCTATTCACTGGAGTACCTTAGACTTGGAAGAAAAAAAATCAAAAGACATTATGGAAAAAACATTTTCCTGTAGCTTCCCTCTCAGTAGGCTGGCTTTCCTTTAGCACTAGATTTTGGTTCCTAGCAAGAAGAGAAGAAGCAGAAGAGAAAGCAGTAATGCATTGATATTTAAAGATCTGGAAACTTGACCTTTTAATGATCCCAATTCAGCCAAGGAGAAGTTGAGGAAAATGCATTTAGAACTGAGGACAATACATAACATAAGGTGGAGGCTAACACAGACAATGACAATCAGAGCACTTTTGGGCCCAGGCAATACAGTGGCTGCTGAGCCCTATATTTCCATTTCAATGTGACAGAGTAAGAACATTGTACTGTCTCCTAAAAGACAGAATATGAGACAAAATTAAATATTTTATGGGACAAAAAGTTCTCCTGGAGGACCTTCCCTAGTTTGTCAGCATGTCTATCCTCTCTCACAGCAATAAAACACAGTCTGCAAGGCTTCAAAGCTGTGTTTTGGAGAATTATTTCTGACATGGTGAATCATGATGTAAGCTTGAGGCAAGCAGGCCATCACAACAGATTTTACTGCTAAATACTTATCACAGGCTTGTGTTCAACACTTGAATTCAAGTCAAGATTTCATATTCAAAAAACTAATGTCTGTGATATGGCTCTCCTTTTACATCTACTTGTTGTCTGAAACTGTGATATGTGCTTTGGTCACATCACTTTCAGGGACACAGTTTACTAAATTTACAAAATTAATAGTAGTGGTTTTACCAGTAACTTGTCTCTTTCTCCTGTAACATCCTCCCAGAAGGATGTCCCTTCCCCACTGGCAATTTTCTCACAACACAGCAAATGTAATCAACATAAAACCTCATTTCATAAGGCAGCTGTAAAGGGAGAGCTACAATAGAAAGCCTTAAATGACCTGTGTACTATTTCATTACCATCTGATCTATAACATAAAGAAGCAATATATTTCCAAATTACAGTGTTTTAATAAAGTTATAAAGTTAAATACAGAAATAAAAATCTGAGCTTTTATGAAACCCCCAAAAGGCAAAGAAATGCTCAGAACAGTGACAAATCTTTCTAGAAGCAAGCAAATCCTCATCCAGCAGAATTTACAGTTGAATTCTGGTAATACATGTTTTACAACGTACCAATATCTATATCTCTGGTGCTTCTCATTTTGCTGTCATTTTGCAGCAGAAGGATACTTACAACCCAAAATACTGTGACAACATATAGAGCCAGCCTGTCACTCATATTCTGAAGACAATATGACACGAAAAGTTTCCACAGAGAATTTGAAACAGGGCGAAGCAGAATCAGTGGTTTCTAGTTTCCAGTTGCAAATAAAATTTTCTGGGAAAATTTACTTGAAAGTAGCCTTAAATGAAAATCTATATAATTAAGGGAAAGACCATTGCTTCAAACAGATTGACTGTCTTCAACAAATTTCTCTCTTTCTAGCTACTCAGATATGCTATATTTCCTAATTATCACCTTTTAAGGGCCATCTGGGCCCCATTCCTCACCATCAGGGGGCAATTCCATTTGCATTGTTCATAGGCTTAGTCATGATCAAGTAGTCTGGTGGTAAAGTTCATTAGAAATTAGAAGAAAAGCATTAAACCTCACACAGTAAACCAAGTAGCTGATACCTACATACCCACAGGAGAGATAAGCATTTAATGCATATTCTCACACGACTTAACAAGTCTTCAATGAGCATTTTTTTTTTCTAAACTGCTTAAAGAATCATTTGGACTGGTCCCTGACTAGGTACGTAATGAAAATTCAATTCAGTCTCTGCATACTACAAAAAATTTCTTAATTAAAGAGAAATGAATAATAAAATAATAATCTATTAAATAAAATCATATTCTATTTACATCTGTAGGCCTGAAAAGTCTAATAAAGCTAATGTAATGACACTATTATTTCTTCTGTTTTTCAAATGTTTGCTATGTTTTGCAAGTCAAAGGCAAGATTTTTTAGCAATTGAACTAAATATGCAAATACAGATGCACACATGCACTGTGTTGTTTAAAAATTTCAGAAACATAATTTTACATTAACCATACGAGAAGAGTTACTTGCTATTGTCATGTAGCAATAAATATCACTATACATTTCCCAACAGGTCAGTATAAACATGCCTGGGGTAGCAGAGGAGGAAAACTGAGCAAGTGCTTGGCCTTGTGCCTGTATCTTATAGTACAGGTCAGTGTTTCATCACTATGATCTTCTCAAAAGGTTTGAAAATGGTATTTAGGAAGAACTCAAGGAAGCTCAGAACATCTATGTCATATAAATGATGGCCCCAAGGAAGTCAACACTATGACTTCCAAATGCAGCGCCCTGTTTCAAAACAGAAGGGCTGCAGAACTCCTCTTTGATACGGATTTTTTATCTCTGCAGTTTGTACTTTGAGTCATTTTATATGCTGAAGCCTGTAGCTTCTGGAAGCTATATGCCCATATTAAAGATGAATTACCACTACTTTTACCACTGAAATCCCTGTTCAGTACTAGGGGAGATCCTGGTAAACTGTGCTGTGACTCACACAACAAAAATTTGGGAATTAAGGACACATTAGTCCATGGACACTACCTGCTATCTTTCTATGTTGCTTAATTCTGGGAAATTTTCAGTCAGCTTGAGAAAAACTGAAATGACCGCGTTAATGACGAAGCACTTGTTGCTATAAAATGTGATATGCTTTAACTTGAACACTATAAATATACTTTCCCAGCTGCATAAAAGTTGCAGTATTATTCAGATAATGTGATGCATTATATGCATTTCACAATTTTTTGCTGAAAATGTAAATGTCTGCATATCATTCGCCATATCAAGAAGTTGTAGTCAGATATTAATGTCTAGATTTATCTTTTGAGTATTGTAGGCTGTGTCACATCACTGATGAACTCAGGCCCCAATATGCTGGAGTAATTGATTTTGATTTTTCAGTGCTGCCTATGAAACAGATAGGATAGCTTTAAGTTTATTTCCTCAAGAACCTTTTATGACAATACACCTCATCGGGTATTCTACTCATCTCTTGCAACTTGGAGGAGTTCTCTCAGAAGCTACATCTGTGAGCTACTACTGCAGGGAGGAGCATGTACCAGACAGCAGCACTTGTAGACAGCTCTGGTCCTTGCTTGTGAGGGCATGGCAGGCCCAGGAAGGAATGTCAGTAGAAGGCTGTCCAGATGGCTACTACACATTGCTGTGAAATGCAAAATTTGGAAGCTTTAAATCCTTCTTTCTGGGCAAGGTGAACAGAACAGCTGATTTCTTGCCTCACATTGGTGTAAATCAAACTTCATAGACACATGTAGACAAATGTAGAGATATTTCAAAAAGAAACTGTATTAATTAGATCAGGCTTCTCTTCTGCATGGTTGCTTTGCCTGTCAGTATCTCTGGGAAGCACTGGTTCATCTTTCTTATTGACAGGAGCATGGCTGAGCTGAGAAATCCCCGTCACCTGCCAGCACCATGGGTTACCAAGGGCTGATTTTGGTCCTGGGCTGAAAGTACGCAAAATAGTTTCAGGCACCTCAAACAAATGCTTACAGTATGGCCAGTCTGCAAGTGATGAGCTCAGAGTTTGCAAAACAGATGTTGCCATTTTACATTAAAAATATAGGTAATTTTCCAGCTTTTCCCAACAGCTGTGCCTTTTAGTAGAATAGCCTACACCTGCTTTTGAATAATTCTTTACTATTTTTACTGAACAGTAAAACTCCAGTAAAAATACAAGCCTTGAGTGGACCTATAAAGCCAGCAAATGCAGTAAAATGTCACTGCCATGTCACGGAATTGCTTTACTGCTTAACACTGCACAAGGAGTGTGTTTTCATAGTTGTATGGAGTTTTAGCTACCTGGCTCCTACTGACTTTAATGGGAATCACACAGCTAAAACTCCATGCCCCACTTTGATACTTCAAAGTAATTTTTCAGTCCCCTGGAGAAGGTCATAGAAATATTTAAAACTAAAGCATTCTCCAAGGATCTCAGATTAAAGACTTGCATCAGACTTTATAAAAGTGATTGGTCAAATATATAATATACTCTTAATGTTCTAGCTCCCGGTTTGTTTTCTTTAGAAAGAACCTTTGTGATGCTTTTCACAAAAGGCAATATAAAGCATAAAGAAGAGCTCAGCAAGTTATAACATGAAGACATACAGAAGAGCTACTTGATACATGTTTACAGTGGTAAAGAGTTACCTATGTTTTTGAATATGGTGATCAAATTCAGGGCAATTCTTAATTAAGACATTGTTGCAACTCTATACTATTTGATTGCAAGCAATACTGTAACACAAATATTTTTATTCCCTTTCACATGTTCTCTGTTCTCTTTTGTCCCCATAATTTACAATGTGGCCATAAAACTCCATTTCCGTATTTCTTTCCTAAAGTGGGGTTGACATAACTGCTCTTTCAGACCTCAGCACGCACCTCCTCTCCTCTGTAGATGGTTACTTGAAATACTCAACCTTCTTTCTGCTTAGAGCTTTGACATCCTCATAAACCCATTAGATTTGCCACATTGAAGGTGAACTGTATCTACACTATCAGCCATACAGACAGACAGCAAGTGAAAGCACTAGGAAAGATGATGAAGTAAACATGAATTCAGGAAACTTGTACTGAATTTAGCTTCATGTTTTTGAAGGCACAAGCAGCAACCAACATCATAAGCTAATTGTTCATTTGGTGGGGTTACCAAAAAAATGGTATTTATATAAAAAATCACCTAGTAATATAATAACCTCAATAAAAATAAAAGTGCTTAACAGAACATAAACAGCACAGTCACAGAATCATAGAACGACACAGAATCACTTAGGTTGGAAAAGACCTCTGAGATCATTGAGTACAGTCTTTGACTCATCGTGACCAAGTGGTGCCAAGTCCAGTCATTTCCTGAGTACCTCCAGGCATGGTGACTCCACTACCTCCCTGGGCAGTCCATTCCAATGTTTAACAATTCTTTCTGCACAGAACTTTCTCCTGATGTTCAACCTGAATCTCCCCTGATGCAGCATGAGGCCATTTCCTCTCGTCCTATTGCTACTTGCCTGGGAGAAGAGGACAACCCCCATCTGGCTACAATCTCCTTTCGGGTAGCTGTAGAGAGTGGTAAAGTCACCCCTGAGCCTCCTTTTCTCCAGGCTAAACAACCGCAGCTCCCTCAGCTGCTCCTCATAGTACTTACTCTCTAGACCCTAGTCTTCCCTGGGTCCTTTCTTCATACTGAACTAAACATCTCATGTTTAAATTCCAAAGCTGAAAAGCAAAACTAGAAAAAAAAGCCAATGCACATAAAACCAATAAAGAACATTTTAAGCATTCAGCGTCTACCATACACTGATGAAATATCTTCAGCCTTCCACCTAGAAGCAAACTGAGAAGCTCACTAGCCATACCAATTCTCCCAAAATACTACATCCTGCATAAAAGCATGCCAAGGCATGTGGAATAAACCCATATTTATTACCAGATAATCCCAGCTATAATCTAAAAAGCATGAATCAGAAAAATATAAGCATGTGTAAATACACAGACAAACTTTGAAGTGGACAGGCATGCCCCTCTAATGCCTCCAAGCTATTACATACACACATTTAAGGAGAAGAAGCATATACATGCAAGCAATAGTTTCTGTGAAACTGGAGGTTTTGTTTGTGTTTCCATCATCCCTACACAGAGTTGTCAAGTTACAGACCAATTAGGCTGAAATAACCTTGTGCTAAAGTCTTGAACACAAACCAAAGCAATGGGTTGATGCGAAGCAAGTGTTACCATCTTAACCAATTCACATGAAAAATGACTGTGGCAATATCATCAAACTATAGGTATCCTAAAACAAAACAGGTCACATTTTGCTTTTTTTGTCACAGGAAAGGCAAACTGATGCATAATTAACAATTGGCCAATGCAAATTCTTTTACATCTTTTAATTGGTGTTAATTAGATTAGAAGTAAATTTTCTTTTATCTCAACACTCTAATGCGAACTAATCTTCTCAGCAGCATGTCAAAGTTTCCCTTTTAATTAAACTTTTCAGCTGGGAACTTCGGCAGCACTCAGGCAGCAAAATATATAATTTAAGGCACATGAATTGTGCTAGGTTTTATGAATGGAACATCAAAAATTTAAAGCAATAATTAAAAAGGCTTAGCAGAAGGTCAGAAATCTGAATTTTGTGGAGGCAACAGTGAGCTTTTAAAGCCACTTCGAGTATGTCGGCAGCACTCTCCAGCCACCCCTTCCACATTCAAATCCATCCTTTTACAAAGAAAAACTACCCCAAACGTAAAACATCTTCTGTGAATTAACTTCCCCCTTTCATACTACTTTCCCCCAAATATTGCAGCTCCTCTAGAATTGTTAACGTGCAGAATAAACCACAAAATACATTTAATATCTTTTATGGGAAGTTGACCTGAAATAAAATTTTATGTAGTTAAGGACTTTTGATAGTTCTTCATCCAACTTTTTTCTCTCTCTATGGGGCAACGGTGATTGAAACCTAATGTCTGCTGCACAAAAAGGCCATAAAATGTTTTATGCAGAAGTAAAACAGTAGCCATTAAGTTTTGCTATAATGTTTGAGTAGATATGCAGCATGAAAACATGATAAAAGAGCCATAAACTGATTGTGATCAAATGCAATTACAATGACTTCTCTCCAATGAATGACATGTACTAAATGCACTTACAGTTCCTTGCAAAATTACTTTGGGCAAAGAACCAAGAAAACACTATATCCTTTTTACGAACGGCAGCTTGCCAGGGAAATCGCAAACACACAAGCTTTAATATCTATAGCCAAGAAGCACTTGGGAACTCATTAGGAAAAGGTTAAAAAGATTCACTTGTGAAAGATGGCTTTTTTTTTGTGATTAGAGCAGCATCCTGGAGAGTCCAGCATTTGGGGTGTTAGGAAGAAGTGCTCCTGCAGAAAGGAGAGAGGAGCCCTAGGAAGGGTGGGTACCAAACTCATCATGCTTTGACTCCATGACAAAAGTATACTCCAGAAAAAAGGAATTGTTTTGCAGTTTTTTCCATTAAATTTTTTATCCTGCCCTGATAGAGGACAGGAGGTGAAAATGGCGACATAGCCTAAAAACATATATTTTACTAAGAATATAAATTTGAAATCAGATGAATCTGACAATTCTTTACTGTGAGAGTGGTGAGACACTGGGACAGGCTGCCCAGAGAGGCTGTGGATGCCTCATCCCTGGAAGTGTTCAAGGCCAGGTTGGATAGGGTTTTGAGCAACTTGTTCTAATGGAAGGTGTTCCTGCCCATGGCAGGGGTTAGAACTAGATGGAACTAAGGTCCCTTCCAACACAAATCATTCTGTGATTCTTTGAGTCTATAAAGTACACTGTTTTTTAAAGGTGAATAAGAACCAAGATCCTGGGAGTTTCATCCTTTTGAGTGTGTTTTGGGATTTTGATCAGATAACCTGGTTTAACTTTTACTGATCCAAAGGATTTCTATATTTTGAGTAGTCAAATCAAACCCCTGGATTTCCTGAGGAGTACACTCTAAGGAAAAGACACACTCAGGTGTCAGAAGGTGGTCAGAAGTGCCAGGTATTTCTGTGGCTAACAAGATTTAAGGAAGATGGTTCAAAGATATTCCAAGTAATCTCTGTTCCAAAGGCAAACATGCAATACTAATGTGGCAACAGCAGTAATTTCCGCAAGGGTGAAACTGCCCTGAAGTATTTTGAAAAGCGCAAACCAAGTAGCACTTTTTCTATAGTACCATAGAAGTACCGTATAGTTCTATGTCTTCTTGGAAATAAAGTGAATGGAAAACAGAACCAGAACTTAAGGCATTTTCTTTAAACAGGAAAGACAAAATAGAGTTGGAGCTACAGATGTAAATTTGCCTTTATTTGTATTTAATAAAGGCAGTGAAAAAGCCACCAAACTGTCACTTTCATTGTCTAAGAAAGTACAATTATTACATTTTAGGGGCACCTAGAAAGTGCAGAATTAACTGCTGATGCTTAGTACAGGCACTAAATGGACTACCAAAGCTATTATGATACCCAGGAACAAGGTGAGGAGAGAACTGAACCTCCTTAGTGAAGGAATGAATTCCCACCACACCACCAGGATCCATTTGAATGAAAGCTTAAGATTTTATTATTTGATTTTATTTGATTTGATTAGTTTGATTTTATTAACAGCTTATAGAGTTTCTACCAAGATGAATTATTTATCAAAGGAAAAAAAGAAAATAAATACTAACCAGGCTTCTTCTAATCTAACACTAGCAATGCAGAGCAGTTAGTTTTTTTTATACTGGGGCTCAGGTTAAGGGTTTATCAGTCCTTCTTATATAAACTTCAGATTCATAACTCACATTAAAATTAACTGAACAGTTCAATGCTATATAAGGTGACATTGTAAGCCATATACAGTAGAGTACAAATCAGAAAGGACATAAAAACTCCTTTCTAACTTATAGCACTCTTAGCCTGTCTGAAAAATGTCATGCTAGACACCAATATCACAACTAAGAGAGTGAGGAAACACACAGTAACTCAAACTCCCTCCCCAGAAAGCAATTAATCGCTCCTTCTAAAAACCAGAGCCCTCTCAGCCTTCTACTGCCTTATTAAATCATAAAGCACAAACAAACATCAAAGCATTGCTGCAACTTCATACAATTACTCTAAGACCTCCTAGACTGTGTTAGAAGATGGGAGGAAAATTTGGATGTGAAAGAGGTAATGTTCACTGCTCCAGAAGCAATGCTGGGATACAGCACTGGGCTTCGGTGCCTCCCTGCTCAAAAGGGTTTTTTTAAAAATCCTCTACATTAGATTTTTAATATTATCAATTTTGCAATAGTGACCACCAGTCAGTAATTACTAATGGTAACCAAATCCTACTGAAATTTAACAAGGGAAATGTCTATACGAAGATGTAGCACTCACAGAACAAAACCCTTCTACAGCAAAGTATTAAATAACAGTACATTCAAAAATTGGAACATTCAGGCTCATGATACACTCCTTTTAAAGTGTGTTCATACGGTGAGGAATAGACCCTTCTCTAGGTTTTTAAGAAGAACCCAGATTCATCACTGCTAAACTTCTACTCCTTAGTGCAAATTGTTCTTGAGCATGAACTGGTCCTGAGCAGTGGTGTGCATAGTGGGCAAAACATGAAACAGTGGTGCTAACAGTTAAGACCGTACAAATTATAAAGACTGTATGAAGAAAGTGTGACACAGCCTGACCCTGCCCAGTGTCCCACAGTAATGAAAAGAGTTAGACACTTGCATTGCTGGTGTTAAACCTACCATGAGCAATACAATTCCCTCACAGAGGGGATGGAAGTCCTAGAAACCCTGGTTGACTCTTGGTTGAAGGAAGCTCCCACTTCTCTGGGTTTTTGAAAGCCACACTTCCCCCTGCATCAAATCTAAGTAACCAAATAAACAATATGCAGTAACATCCAAGAATAATCTTCAGGTGGTTGTCTGATGGTTCTTGGTCAAAGGAACTGCAGCAGCAGTTCAAGGATTTTGATGGGCTATATTAATGTCCACTGTGAAGCTAGAGTTAGAGCTGCATGAACTATGCAGCATCAGCCCTTCCCTCATTTCCAAAACTGAGGAACTGATGCAGCCTGCTGCAAGCATGAAAATTAATGCAAGTGTTGGACTTGCAAATAATATTTAAACTCCTCCAGAAAAATGGCCACTTAAAAAACCTCCCAAAACTCAGGAGAAGACACAGAGCAACATCTGATTCTGAAGAATTACAGTAATCTGTTAATTTAGTTCTTGAAACCTCTGGGAGCAAGCTGTGCTTCTTGACAAAAATCCTTCTGCTTTCTCTTACCAAATACCTGGCCATTATAATCTTGGCCATGCCACTGGTGTCTGGATATAAAATTCTGAAAGGATAACGTTGGTATTTGTCATGCATCAAAAAACTCTTTTTTTGATGTGAAATGGAAGATTTGGTGAAAACGAAGCTTATATGCAATAGTGAAAACTCCCCATGGAAACTGTAAAAAATCCATGTGCACCAAAATTCTGTTTTACTTATTGAAACTTTTTGCTCAGCCACTGCTGTGGGAAGGCGATATAAGGAGCCCCACGCTGCTACCTCCAACATAAACTATTTTCTGGTGAGTCTCTTGCCACCCACTCAGCCCTCACCAAACTACCTACTCCAAAACAAAATGATCTTTGGCACACATGAGTAAATTGCTGCAGCACAGACATATCTGGACAGTAATTAATCACTTCGAATGCTCAATGTGTTTGGATATAAAATTAAGAAAGTCGGGTTGTTAAAAAATGACAGATTTAAGCACCATCTGGGCTCTGTGGCCACAGTGGCGCGAATTCCAAAGGAAGGCTTACCAGTGCATGATCCGAGAATCCCATCTGTCTCAGCTGAAACGAAACAAATAAATAAATAAACCGGCAGCCTCATTTACAAGGTTTCCCCAAGTTTCACAATTTAAAAATCATCTTGCAATAGGAAAGAATATAAAATTAAAGGTATTACATCTTCAAAATGTGTCTTATGCCCTTTACATATATTTTCAATGTATTATACCTCTATGGAAAAATCTCTATATAGGTATACCTATATAGATGACACATTTTGAGACAGCATTTCCTACTACAAGTATGTTTTCATAAAAATATAATGCTAGTAAAGAATCAATGTGATAAGACTCTTCCATTGATTTGGGGAAGTCGAAATTCCTTTCTGGCACCCACAAACTCTCTTAGCTCTTCCTCAATGCACTGCTCACTTGCACCCACCCCATGCCAGCTCTGCCTGTGGATGAAATGCAGCCTCCTTGGTTCCCAAGAGACCTCCCTCTGGCCACCTCACTGCAAGGGCAGAAGCCACACAAACTAGTGTCACCTGCAACTAGTTAACCTGCAGGATTTCTTCAATAAAACTTGCCTGGCATGGGAAAGGGAAATAAATAAATCATTCAAGACAGATGAACACAGAATATGAACACAACTATTTGCCTCAGAAAAGCTTAGCCAGGTGGGGTTTAAGCACAGAGGTGAACCTCAGGAATACTCTGGTGTGGTTCCCAGGAGTCTGGTCCAAGTGCCTCCCTCCACCTGAATGAGCATCAGGCTGACTGAATGGACAACGTCTGGTTCTCAAGCACCTTTGTGCCCCAGCCATCAGGACAGTGCTTTCTGTGTTAAGGAGCCTCTTTTTGCTTTGCAGGAAAGATGGGACTCTCCATCCTTGGCAGCTTCTGCCCTTGGCATGTACCCTGACCCTCACATTGTCCCAGCTTATGTGTAGCTCACCCAAAGGAAGAGAAACCACAAAACTGGCACCCACTGAAGCCACACTCTCTTCTCCTGCTCCAAAGCCAAGGCTCACTTTTCCTGCAGATAAGGGCAAAGGACAGATTGCCATGGACATCTGTGGGACTTTTCTGAGGTCTTGGGGAAGAGGCTTCTCCAAGGGGTTTGACTATGTCTCATCCTCTTCTCCAGCCAACAAGCAACCACCACCTCTCTTGCATAGCCACTTTTCCCTAAAACTGAATCCTCCTTCCCATCCTGCCTACCTCCAGGAGCTTGAAGAAACTCCTCAGATGAATCAGCAGGAAATGTGTCCAAAAAGTACTATTTAGTATTTTTAGACTTAAATAACAGATATCATTATACTGTATAATATTACAGCTTCTTTCAAATAGACGCATTCATATGAAGGCTTAATCCTGGAAAGATTTTTTTTCAGATTTTACCTTCAGTAGATCTCTTTGCATTTGCAATATTGAATATGTGGGTACATTTTTCATTAATAGTGTAACACTTCTTTGGCCCTGCTCTCATGCTTCAATTTCTGCCGAACATTTTTGTATGAGAGTTATTTGGACCCAAATGGGTGAGCAAATAGGTAATATATTCTGTCACTTAAAACTGGTTTAAATCAATGGCATTAAGTTTGTTTATTATTTCCTTTTTTTTAAAATTTGTTGTGTAGTTTGTGGGGCTCTCCTTTCAGAAAACTCATGCAAACTCCTGCAAGCATCACCGAGAGCTCACTAAGACTATGATAAATATGAGGAGTTTCCATATAGCTCTATATACAAAACTGTTGCACATTTTCCATAAAATCTTCTATAGGAATTTGCTACACATTATAAAGAATAAAAATAAAAAGAGGGAAATGTGATTATTCTTATATCTTCTCTCAGGAGATGTCTAACAGAAAGATGATCTCTGCATAACCACAGAAATGAAGGAATCTGGAAAAATCACACATGAGAGCAAGCTTCTGTAGAACAAAACGATGCCAGGGCCTGATGCTGGGAAGTGGCGGGGAGCAGCCGCTGCTCCATTGAAGCTGCTCCACGGGAAGGTCTCAGCACCTCCGATGGTTGGGCTCTGGGGCCCTGTAAAGGTGAGCTGGGAAGAACTGCCCTGCTACTCTGCACTCCTCCATTGCTGTTGATCTGCTACTGAAATAAATGACATTTACAGCCATACTAACAGAAGCACAGTGATTAATGGGAGGGCTATGCCCCAGGTGATGGGGATGGCTGATGGCAGGTGCAGAGGGTGACCAGCATAGCTCGCCTTGACATTCCTATGCACCCTTCCTGGGAGGACTGCTTATCTGAGACCCTTTGAGAATCTCTGTTTTTGGAACATGACAACAAATGCAAAGTACTGTCATAGTTATTGTAGTGCACAATTTCAATCAGCAACAAATATTATCTGAATAAACACTATTTATGAATTTTCTAGTAGTCAGACAAAAGATGTTTTTGTTCTCTCAGCAGATGCTGCATAAAAATGAATACACATCCCAAAAATGGGCATTTATTTTTTCTCTACAAATAAACCAGCACATGCTTACAAATTTTTCTTTGTTTCATCAGTTTCATCAGCCTTAAAATAAGATGAAAATATATCTTTTTATCTGTAGAATTTTGAAGTGTTGTAAAACCCTTAGAGTGCAAAAATAGGCACGGAGCATTTCAAATAAGCTGAAAGAAAATATTCAATATTTTTACAATATGGTAAAGTAAGCTATACTATAAATAATATACATTTTATTTCTCTATAATTTAGTCTTTATCATCCTCGTTCTTTCATTATTAAGACAATATATTGGATTTTATATGTGGAAAACTGGTACAAGTTTCCCTGTGAGAGAGTTTTTGTACCAGTTAGGTAAGAAAATAATGAACTCAATCCTCATCACTACACACCTTCTTGGGAACATGGTCCACAGAAAGGGTAAACATTTTCAGATTGTGTTGTGGTGGTGAGGGCAAGCTATGCTTGATGCCAATCAGAGTGGAGTCATATGGCCCATGGGCTACTGATCCATTTGCATTGCATTTGGTATCATCTCCTCCCTTTACAGAACAGCTGTGTAAACTGAAGGGAAGGGAAGAGAAGGGAAGGGAAGGCAGCAAGGATTTAGTCTGGGGTTTGAGGGGGTGAACACACATCAGAGGGGACAGAGGAAAGAAAGGCCAGGCAGTCCAGCTGCAGCTCTGACACTGGACAACAAGCATCCCTCTGCTAACCCCACGGAAAGCAAAAGCAAAGCATTTGGGCTGTGGGACGCACGTGGGGACACAGCAGGAGCCAGCATTGGGAAGCCCGGGGAAAGCAGGGGAAGAGTGTAGCCCAGCTTGGCCAAATTATTTCTGAGAGGACACAGCCCAGTGGGCTGCCAGAGACAAAACCATTGCTCCAGATAGCAGGCTTTGGACACAGAGACAGCCTGGGTGCCACAGTGAGCAGTTGCATCTCCAGTGGACACGATCCCTTTCCAGTGGGCAGCTGCGGGGCCAGGGAGCCGGAGTTGGGTGGGACAGGCAATGCTGGGGCAGCCTGCGGTGCTGGCCGGGAGCACACGGGGCCTGAGTCTTCCCAAAAAAGGGATGGCATTTTCTACTTTGGGCATGAGAATGTTTTGCAGCCCTTGGGTGAACTGCAACCTGTCTGTGCCTTGCAGTTTTTTGAGAGGTAAAAGGGCTTGAAGTGCACATCCGCCTGATAGTGCTCTGCACTTCTAGGAGAAATTGTAAATACTTGGAGATTCTTGGATGAAAGGATTAAAAATATAATTACCATAAAGGAAAACACATAAGAATTTTCTTTATGGGGAATGTCTCTTGTTTTACATAAATTTTCTATACAAATTAACTCGAGATGATTCTGGCCACGTGAAAAAAATTAGATCTCATTAAATGTTCGCTTTGCATTGAACGCTGAAATTGGCTGGGCAACGTTTCTGAAGAGTTTGCATGCAAGAAGTAAAACTTAAGGGAGTAAAAGGTAAAATAAAAGTCTGTCCTTAGTGCTGAACCCAAATTATGGTGAAATCGAGTTACACAACAGCATGTGTTGGTGCTAATTTCCACTCTCAGAGACAAATTATTTCTGAAATTCCTTGAACTCGCTGTGATTACCCAGCCGACGTTGGCTGCCTCAGAGCAGGCACGGCACCATTTCGGCGACGAACCTTTACAGAAGCGGCAAAGCCACCGAAATTATATAAAGATTAATAGAAATCTGAACCACGCTACATCTAAAATAAACAAAAGCTTTTGTAGCCGCGCTGAAAGGCCCATAAAAGTAAACTACAACCTCGGCAAAGCCTTTTAAACTGATAAAACAGGACGGCAGAGGTCAGGGAGGCAGGCGGGTCAGCAAAGCCCTGCCTGCAGGTTTGGGGGTTGCTCCGTGTCCCTCCTCAGTCGCTCGCTCACACGGGGGCCTCGCCGGGGCCAGGGAGAAACCCCACCGCCGCTCCTCCCTCCGCCGAAGCAGGAACACTTGAACTGCCCTTCTGTCTCAACAAAACTTTAGTTTGCTGATTGGGCACGAAACAAAAGAAAGACAGCGGGACGCAATTTATAAGGGGGCAGGGTAGGCTGACATTCTATTGTACTCCAGAGGTATCCACAAGCTGTTAATTCCATTTTAACATTGTTAATAAGACTGTTAACACATCTGACTTTGTTTAGAGACTTTGAAAACATCAACAAACTAAAGAAAAAACAAAACAAAACAGAAAAATCAAGAACTCCGCCCCCACTAGAAGTAAAATACGATCTTTTCAAACAGCATCAAACATCCAAACGTGACGCTTCTGCGTGTCCGGACCTGGCAGCGAGGAGAAAGGATGGCAGGGAGGCTCAGGGACATGTGTCCACATATTCTTCACCCTCTCGTTAGACTATTGAGCTATTCACATTTTTCAGTTAAATTTAAAGGACTCGTTTCTAGCACCATTGCCGTTTTGAGAAGGAGAGGGAATAAACCGGGACTCCCCCCTCCGTGCACACCTCCTCTCCCTCGCTCGCGCTTGCACGCAGGCAAATGTGCAGATTTAATCAGTGTGGAATGTTTTAAATGAATAATTGGGTCTGACAGATTTATTGCAGTTAATTTTGCAATAGAATGGAAAAATGTTTGGATCTCAGCCTTTAAAGTATTAGGAAAACAATTAATCCATCACATAACGGAAATTCCTGTATTACACCCTCATGTCCAATTAAATAATGTCAAGTAATCTTACATTGTAAAATGCTGAAATTGAAGCTCAACTCATTGAAGGGAATATGTTTTAATTTTTTCAGGGACCTCGAAACAAAAATCATGTCAAATTAAAATCAGATGCTTCGATGAAAGGCTTTTTTGGTTTGTTTTATTTGGAGGGGGATATTTTTTTAAAGTAAAAAAAAAATCTAACAAAGAAAAAACCCCAGCCTTACTCAAAAAACAACGATTTCTCTTTTGCTCTTCAGTTTGTGCATCAAGAACGCTGCCTTAGCAAGGCAATCTCAAAGCAAATCAAAAGCTTTAGGATGAAGTCTGCAACCGCAGAAAAGAACTTTAAAAGCAGTTAATCAGCACTTTTCTTTTCCAGCAGGCAGAGGGGCTGATTCCAGGGTACTTACTCAGACACAAATCTCCGAGACTTCAAGCCGTGTTTTGCTTGAATAATGTCCCGTAGGATCGAGTCCCCAGTTTAGGACCGACTGACAGCAAACTTCTGAGACTTAAAGTAAGCGGGATTCGTTTGTCTTTGTTTACATCCCAAAGTTGCTAATGCTGTAAAATTGCTTAATGTCACACTCCATCTCTTTTTTATTAAAAGTAAGGTAAAAGAAAAAAAAAAAAGCCTGCAAATCAAAGAACTTTTCCAGAATAACAAAACCACCGACTTACAAATGTCTTTCCTGCCCCTGAAATTTGAAACTTGGCAAATTCATCTCATTCGGCTGCTATACAAAAGGTCCCTGAAGCGTGTTACAGTAGAGACCCGCGAGCTTCCCAAATACTTTGGCTGTTTCTAAACTAGGGAATACGGGGCTGCGGTTTCAGGGCTCCCTCAGCTAGAACGAAATGAAAGCGGTGGTGAAATTTTAATATCGCGGAGGTTTAAGAGGAGTACGTCTGGCTGTTTTTACAGGGGGATTGCCGACGGTCCTGTGGCAGGCGAGGTAGGGAGCACAGGGACAAAAAGGGACTGGAGCACGTGTCACTACAGAAAGGCAGCAAAAAAAAGAAGTTGGAGTCACTGAAGAAAGTGTAAATAAAAAACATAAGGAAAGATTCTCCTTCTAGTATGTCAACGGGGAAAATAACAAACTGAAATCTTAGGTCGCATTTAAGGGCAATAAATACTGTGATCACTTGCTGGCACCTTCGTTAAGGCACTGTCGGCATGGCTGAACAGATGAAAATGGGGATTACACTGAATGAAAGAAGTGTAAGATTTGGCCACCACCGTTCAGTTTGTTTTTCCAAATACAACAGTGCGCTTATTTTGCTAGTTTCTTACAATCTTGATGTTCTGGATACCCACATTGCCGCCCAACTATTTCTGTTGCCATAACAACATCAGAAATTTGGTCCTCGATGCCCTTTTTAATAAAATAATTTTGGGACTTGGGAGCTTTCAAAGGCGGGACAGTTTCTCAATTTAGGCAGCTCACACCTTTCTCAAAAGGAACCTATTTGTTTCTGTTTCCCGGAAAAAAAAAAAAAAAGGAAAGAAAAGGTAATTTGAAAACGATGCCCCCTCCTTTCCCCCTTGACTTTGGAAACAGGCCTGTTGCTATAAACAGTTTTTCTGGGGGACTTGGATTTTTAAGAAACAGGCAACCTACAGCAGCCAGGCGACCACCGCCTAAGGATTGCTAAAAGGAGAGAAGTACCGTATATGCAGCCCAGCATCTGAAATAAACGGCCAAGTTTTCACCACCTATCCACGGGATGTGTTTTAAGATCTTCAAAAATTAAATATACAACCAAAAATTACTAAGAAAGTGTAATAACCCTGTATATTTTGTATCCAGTCACTTGGGACATCCTCATCCCTCCCTCAAGGAGACTGGAGCTTTTTTGGGGGACTACCCCTTGGCACGGCTAATTTTTTTTTTTTTTGGCTTTCTCAGATCAGCTCAGAATGAGTGGAATAAGAAAAAAACCACAACCAAGCCTTGGCTCTTTACCATTAAATAAATTGGATTCCCAGCGCAAACAGCAAAACAATAGCCAAGAGGATGTGACTAACAAACGCCGAGGGAAGAGTCAAGCTGCCCCCTCTTTGCATATGCAGCCAAACAGAAGTCATTGGGGTTGGGATTCCCCCCCCTTTCTATTTAACATATCTGTGCATTTCAATAAGTTGAGAGAAACAATGCCCGGCTTTCAAAAGTTGCAAATTACTGGGAATACATTGCAAAATGTGGATAGTCCATAACATTAGAAGATGTTTTAAAGTATTTATCTTTGGGGGGGAGTGTTGGTTTGGTTTGGGTTTTTTGGTTTGGTTTGGTTTTTTTCATAAGGAAAAGGAGAGAGAGAAATCATAACCCTCTAGGAAAATAATCCTGGATTGCGAAAAAACTGTGCCCGTGAGATATGCAAGAAACTTCATGGGATAAAAATGGTTCGAGTGTATATTTTGTAAAAGAACAAATATTCATTCATCTCACTGGCTGGTCAAAGTCAGACAGGGAGTTCTCGCTCATGTGCATTGATGGTCTTCAGCCAAATATAAGTATTTCTTGTCCTCGCTGCCGATGGCAGGCAGACACCTGCAAACCTGCACATCGAAAGGGAAAAAAATCCCTTTTTCGCTCTTACCAGTGGCATTTCTATAGCTGCTATAGAAAGCAGCAAGACGGGAATCGCGCCCTTCACGAGCAGCCGGTTTGGCAGCGCAAGTCGGAGGGAGCCCGCCATGCTCAGCAAAAGAGATGGGAATCCTCTCCACGCGGGGAAAAGCTCGACAACCCCCTCCGTAAATAAAACAAAAAAAACCAAAACCAAACCAACAAACAACAACCCCCTCTCCCCCCAAAAACCCCCCAAAGAACAAAAAACAAAAGCAAACCATCCGACCCTTTAAACCCCTGATATGTCTATATGGAAATTCCTGTTTTCGGACACTCCGTGGGGCGGGGGTCGTCACCCCTCGCTTTGGGGTAACTCCCCCCAACTTCGGGCGTCCGGGTCCCGGGTCCCGCCGGGCCGGGAAAGCAGGGGCTGGGGTGACACCCTCCGGCCGCGCCGGGAAGTGCAGCTCCTGCCGCCAGTCTCGACGGGCAGCGGCCAGGCAGGGATGCAGTCAGGGATTCAGGCAAGGACGCAAGCAGGGATGCGGGCAGAAATGCGGGCAGTGGCAGGCAGGTGTGTGGAGGGAGGCAGGCAGGGGTGTGGGCTGTGGCAGGCAGAGCACTTGGAGGGGGTAGGGAAGGGGCGGGCAGAACTGTGGATCGGGCAGGCTGGGATTCGGGCAGGGTGCGGGCTGGTGCAGGAGGAATGTGTGCAGGGGTGCGGGCAGGGGGCAGGCAGGAAAGCCATCAGCTCAGCATTCCTGGCTGGCTTTAGTTCTCCACAATTGTTCCCCCTTCCCTCCTAGTGGGGTGAGGAGGGAAGCAACTACTTCAAAGAGGAAACTTTCTGCATGAGGCAAAGACAAGAGTTGTGTCTCTCCATTACCCGGACTGTTATTATTATTAATATTTCAATACTCTCGTTCTTCTTCGTTCTTTTTTCTCTGTGTTTTTTTGTTTTTTTTGTTTTTTTTTTTTTGTCGGTTTGCTAATGAAGCTGTTGTTATTCCTGGGAAAGGAGAAGGGAACAGGCAGTGAAGGAAGTATGCTCACAGATAACTCCCTTTCCAATTTGTTTTCCCCTGAAAAAAATGGAAAATATCTCTGGCAAAGGAATTGGCCAGCAGCTCTCTGTGCATCCCCAGCTCCCATCCTCACCCCATGGGGCTCTGACGGCAGCAGGGCTCCGGGGTGAGCCTCTTCAGCCCCAGGCCAACCCACAGCACCTTCCAGCACCTTCTGTCTGAGGATTTTCAAAGGGCTGCACAAACATTAATTAATTATTCGTGCTCCATATCTGTGCAAACGGGGATCCGGGGATCCATTTTACAGATGGGGAACTGCTTGCACAAGGAGACTCAGTGAGTCACTGTGGTTGAGACAGAAATTAAAATACCAGTTTTCTCATCTTTAAATATACAACCCATTGACCACTTCACCCTTCAAGAGAAGGGGAGAGACAGGCTAATGGGGAGATTATTCCCCATCTTGCATTCAGCTTAGAGACACACAAAACCTAACAGAGAGGCATAACAAGGAGCTCCCTCACATTCACGCCTGTTTGCACCAAGTCTTTTAACCCCAAATGCTTTGCACAGTCAAAACATCAGCAAGAAAGAATTAAAAATCATTAGGAGCAGAGGAAAACTAATTTGAAAAAAATCTGGGCATGGTCATAACTGCTCAACTGAACCTTTAACCAGCTGAAGACCCAGTTTGGTAGAGGGAAAGGAGAGGGATGTCTCTGATATTAGGAACTACAAAGAAGGAGACTCTGGCATCAATATAGGCCAGAGTGTGGGAGACAGAGACAGGAGACAAATATTGATGGGAGCGGGGGGGGTCACGGGGGTAGATGGGGACCAGATTTTCCAGGGCAACTGAAGATGCAAACAGGCACCTGGCAGGATTTTCAAAAGCAACTGAGCAAGACAGGTACCTAAATCCCATCGATTTCAGTGGATGGGAGGACGTCTAACCTGCTTATGCTCTTTTGAAAATCCCATTAAGTGCCAGCTGCATGTTTAGGAACCCAAACACAATTGAAAATTTATTGTAAGGCTTCAGGACAGATAGATTTTAAGAGTAAACTGCTGTTGCGCTGATGTCAAGAGTTAAAAAACAAAGCCAGATTACTTCCCTGCCCCAAAAGAAATATGCTGGTTAAGATATAGGGGAATATTTCTTTCAATTAAAAAAAATATTTTTGCATTTTCACACTTAGCCTTCCTCATTTCTAGCCCCTCTCTTTGTCTTTTGTAATAAACCAACTGGAGTAAGTGGGGGTTTAAGGCAGAAAACAAGTGACACTGCCAGGCTTTTGACACAAGTGAGCGTGTGGCAGTGCTGGGGGGGGGACACAGAGAGGTGCTGAGGGGGGGACAGGTAGTGCTGGGCTATGCAGTGAGGCAGCGGGTCTGCGGAGGACACTGCTGGGACAGCAATGTGTCACTGCAAATGTGGGGAGGCAGGAGACAACAGGCAGGCATAAGGGAGCAGGCTTTGCCACCACGCTCAAATGCAAAATGATGTGATGAGGACATTGGGTCCCTTTACTTTGAGGGCGTGCTTTGGGGCAACTCTGATAAAGCAGTATGTATATTGCATGTACATTGTTAAGAATTTCAGCATTAATGGATTTTTTTTTTCTGAATCAGGGTGATTTTGCCAGCGTGTGGATTTTCCTGTAAATTCTGATGCTTTCATTTATATTTTTTTTAGAAAACTGTTACATCAGGATTGTTGAGAGATTGCCAGACTTTCCCACGACTTCGCTTTAAATATTTAGGTAGCAGCTGTCTCTTGATCACTGACAAACTTTAAAATCCACAGAGTAAAATCTCAACAAACAATTGTGTAAAGACAGAGACTTTCAGAAAGGTTCTTCAAAAAACCCCCACTATTTCTAAAGCATTTTAATGCCACGAGCTAAACTGACACAGCAAACCCATTGTGTTTTCCACCAGTTTTGTTTTGCTCTATACAGCTGTGTTTTCACAGATGCAAAACCATGTGTCTTCAGCAAAAGGTCTACTCTTCCCTTCAGATGTGACTGAAGATCAAAGGTTCAAACACAGAAATACAAGCTCCTTTTCCCTTTGGAACATGTTTTTATTTTTTGCAGTGGCTCTAAACCAGAATTTCCATCTGTTGTCCTTGTGTAGTGTACAGGTTAACCTTAACAGCCAGGTTTGTGATGCTGTTATCTCAACCAAGAAGCGCAGAGATGAATCACTCTCGCATGTAGGCTCTGAACATCTCACTAAGCAGCAGCAACAGGGCCGCCTCAGACAACCAGCCATCATTTCAGAGACGTGATGGCTTAAAGAGACTTGTTCCTTCATTTCCAACAGAAAATTTGGAATTTCCTGAATATTACATGACTGTGATGGCATTTAGAATTCTCCAGCCCTAATCTCTGATGTAATAAATGTGTGTAATTCTTTTGGATTAAATGTCAGTGTCTCAGTTTACAGCACGAGACACTTAAGCCTACGGCATTTAGACAGTATCCCTTGACATTTTGTCTCTGCTTCTCCACCAAACTGGCTGCGAACAGTCTTGGAATTAATGTTTACATGGAATCATAGAATGGCTTGGGTTGGAAGGGACCTAAAAGCTCCTGGTCGGTTAGAAAGGGCCCTAAATTGTTGCTGTTTCTGTGACTAGCTGTGACCAATTTATCTATGCTTCCCAATACCGTAGTAACAAATAAATAAATAAAAAAAATAAAATGCAAGTACTCACGGCTGTTGTGCCCCAGAAAATAGCATTAAAGCGATGGAAGGAGCTTCTGGGTTTAAGTAGCAACTTCGCCGGGGCGAGGCGGCTCCGCCGGGGCAGCATTGCCATCTAGCGGCAACCCCCCGGCCCCGACGGGGCGCTGGGCCGGACCCACCCGTTCTGCCCGCGAACAGATCCTGCGGCCACTCCCCAGTTTCTCAGCCTCGAAAACAACCACGTGTTGTGAGAAGACAACCCTAAAGCTGCAGGTGCGGTGCGGGACAAGGTTTGTGCCCTGTCCAGAGTGAGCCCACCACTGCTGAGGAGCTGGAGCAGCCACTGGCTTCCTCCTGTCACTGCACAGCTGCGCAGGTGTTTATAGCCCTGCCATGTCCTAATTCACACTGTTCCAGGTGTGGGGCGCATACACGAGCCAACAGAGGGACGGCATCACAGCTGCCAGCAGGCAGCGGTAGGACATGGCAGTTGCGGCCCCTCCGTACTCCTGGCAGCACTCATCCTGAGTGGCTCCACGCCAGCAGGAGAAGCCCCAGCTGGCATCACCCAGGCATGTGCTTTGCCCGCACGATGCATGTGCCACCTTTGGCTTTGTGCTCGCAGCGGATTGTCTGATCCCCGGTGTAAGTGCGGGCAGCTGGGTTGCTCAGCAGCTTCAACAAGCTGGGTAAATCCCTGGCCCCATGTAAAGCAGTGACAGCACCATGATTTCATCCGTTGCAGAGACTCCTCATGAGATGGAAATGTCAGCGGGCAAGCTGGCATTGGGCCCACTACTCAGAAGCAGGGCTGGTGGGTGGCACAGCTGAGCAGCCCAGCCCCTCTGCGGGCACAAGGCGAAGCGCAGCCGTGGCATTGCACCAGCCCATGCCAGCTCATGGAACTCCAGGACCAGTCACATGGCTTGGGCAGCCTGCTGGAACAGGACAATCAGCATCAGAGCTGGCCCTTAGTTCCATTTGTGGCTCTGGCAGTTAGGATTGCTACCAGAGGATAGATGCCTCTGCCCACAGTGATGGGAATCTTCTCCCAGTTCCCCCTTTTGCAGTGGCAGCTCCATGATAGCAGGATGCACATCAACACCCTCTTCCCAAAGTACGCCTTCCCCGGAGCTGCCCAGCAAGTGCAAATCTGCACATTTTACAGGCCTGCATTGAAGACCCAATTGCTTTGGATTAGACTTGCTCAGTACTTTAATGACTATTAAATTAGCTTTGGCAGCAACAGAAACTCCCAAAAGCATGCTATGAAAATTACTCACTTTGTGAAAAACACACGGTGATGTTGTTATTTGGAGAAACCAGCACAATCATGGAAGAATAGCTCATCAGTAACTCTTCCTTTGGAAAAAGTCTCCAATGGGCACAGTAGGATTTAATTTCTACTTTTTATTGAAAAAAAAAAATCAACAGTTAATAGACTTTAGCATTGCCAAAGATAATTGTCAAGAACAGCTTTTGTGAAGTTCAGCCTTTCTTGTTTTCTTCTGCCTAAGTCCCTCTAAATATGCAGGGCAAAGACAGTGCCACAGTTCCAGAGCAGAAGAGCAGAAATGAATGTATGCTGAAGAAACAGATGGACACCTGTATTTTTGTCAGCAGATTTTCAAGTTTTTTTAAGTCCTTTAAAAAGCATTTTTGTAAAAATCAGCACTTATCACCATTTGCTAATATAAATCAAATCTTACAAGTCTTTCAGAAAAGACATTGCAAAAAACATGATCTTTTCTTACTCTGTACAGCTCTAGTTCTGGTTGGTTTTGCTCCTTACGGTAACAGCCAAAGTTGGTGATAATAGTAACTCCACATTGCACAGGGGGTACAAGTTCAGCATCGTGTTTCCCCATGACTGTGTCAGAAAAGATTTTAGGCATCAGCACATGACCACTACACAAATCAGAAGGGTATAAGCCTACGTACTGCTGCTACAGAATTTCATCGCCACTTACTGCTGCTTATGAACAACCTCCAAGAGTACTCTAAAGCCATTACTCACTAGAGCTGGTTGAATTTTTTTTTGTTTTGTATTAAGAAAGAATTAATTAAACAAAAACAAAAACAAAAAACCAAAAATGCTGTCAAAGGTATTTTGCTATTCCAGTAAAAATTTGAAGGCAAAGAAATATAGGCACAGCCTGATCTACTATTTTCATTTTACTGGCCCTCTATTTTCAAAAAGGCAAACTAGAAACAGGAAAAGAAGTGAAGGGTAAGAGGAAGCGACAGCAAGGAAAGAAAGAAAAAAGAAACACCAAGAGAAAAATCATTAGTTTTACTTTAAACAACAGAAATATCAAGAGGAAAAAAGTGTCCCTTTCCAAAACTCTGGATATTTTGCTTTAGGTTTTTCAACCAGCTCTAATGTTATCTAAACAGGAGCTTAGTAGAGATGTAGCACATCAATCAGAGGATGAATTTACTCTTCACAAAGAATACGTAAAAAATAAACACTTTCATTAAACTGGTAAGGTATCTGTTTCCACTGACTGACTACCCATGTGGGAGGAAAGCCTATGCAGTTCAGCTGGGGAGAGGGAAAAGAGGGACATGAAATGCTTTCCAGGGAGCACTGTGCTAAGCAGGAGCCATAAAACCTCTGCCAGAAGGACACCTACTGCTTTCTGTGATTGAAGGCTGCTGGCAGATGCCCTCTTCTGAGCCTAACCTGGGATAGCATCAGCCTGGGGTTCTTGGGATCACCCATGGGCTGGATGCGATTGCTTCCACAACCATACTGGTGGGAAGGGGTTGCATGAGTGCCCCCAACCCCGTCAGCCCCATTAGCACGTATCAAACTTCTCCAAAGCAGACCTATGGGAGCAATTGCCGCTCCTGGACTGGCAGTGAGATGGGGAAGCAGTGCCACTCTCAACCACCATGGCTGGCTTCAAAATGCACAACTATGACCCAGCTACCAGCTGCTATTTCAGAACATCAGTTCCAGTTAACAAGCTCGAGCTGAGCATTTCACTCCTAAGTTGCTCTTTCGTGCAGCCCAAGCACAGTTTTGCTTACTTTCTTTGCAATAATTAGAATTCAGCTGTGAATTCCCTTCTCTCGCACAGATTAATTTCCATTTCAGTACCAATTAGTAAAGGCTCAACTTTAGGGAAACTGTTGCACAGCCTAGCACCAAATGAAATTTTTCTATTTCTCCAATTCAAACAAAAAGTTTTACTGCCTCTTTGTTGTGAGAGCAACCTAGATCAGAGAAGTGACAACTCATCTTCACAAAGACAATAATGTGGAAGCCCACTATCTGAACACGAGGTTGTAATTCAACATGATTGAACAGTTTTGCTGTAGAAAGATGTAAACGATTGTTACAATCATGACACCCGAGTTTTTCCACAATTGCAGATTTCTTGTGTGCTAATTTGTTAGTCCAATGCACTGGTGTTCTAATAGCAGGGGGCCTGCATTAGCAACGTTGGTCTTTTTGTGAACAAAAACCTCAAACATCCTTTAGTTAGCTCTGCACCTGAGCACTGGAGAGGGATATATGCTTGCCTACAGTTTGAATTTATTCTTCTAAATTTCTGGAATTTGCAACTTAAGCAGACTGGAAAAATAGTAATTTTTCTCCATGAACCCTGTAGAAAGTTTTGTTTCTCCAGTAATACAGCAACATCATTCTCCACATCCACCTTCCATCGTGGAAGTGGGCTATCTACAGTAGGATCATGTTATGGCCTTAGTTGCCAGATAGTCCTCATTTTCAGTTGCACGCTCTTCTGCTGACAGCAGGGACAGGAACTGCCTGGGCTACATGTCCATTTCAGGCTGAAGTTCTGAGAACTTTACAGTAGTAACAGGAAATTTCAAAGAGTGAGGTTCTTTTGAATATTGAAATGACCAAGACCTTGAAGAATGTTCTTTTTCAAAGTACTTCTAACTTAGCAAGGAGTACTGGATGTCTTTTTTATTTTATGTATGTCTTTGTCATGTTCGTTAGAAATCACCCAAACTTAGCCAATTTAGAAACCTCTGGAAAATTCCAGTTCACCATAGGCTGGGAAGATTTGTTTCATTTAAGACAGTAGTAACCTAAATATTTTGCTGTGCTCCTTCCACTTGCAGCCCTTGGTCAGATCAGACTGTGCAGTACCCTGTCCCATCAAGGGAACTCCATGGCACAGCTTGAGTAGGTACCCCAAATCTCTAGCCCTGTGATGGTGACTGCCAGCAGTTCTGGGAAAATCTTGGAAGAAGGCATTTTGCTTATGTATTCCCTAAAACTTTCCCCCAAATGCTGAGCACTAAGAGGAAAGCTAGGCCTGGCCCAGCAAGAAAGATGAAGTAAATGAGAAGCCTCAGATGGGGAATGGGACTGAAACAATGCACTGATGAAGAGAGAGGACAAGATAAGAGCTGCAGCAGAAAGCATCACATCACCTGCAATGGCCCCTGATGCACCTGGTTATCTTTAGTTGCAGAGATTTCACACACACACACACACACACACACACACAAAAACACAAAACCCCCCAAAAACCACCAAAAAAAACCCCAAACCAGAAAAAGTGTCATAGCACCACCAATTATAATTCAGTTGTTAGACAATAAATGGGACTCTGGCAGGGTGGCTCCTGTGATTTGCTCACAGTGGGGGATCATAAATTTTAACCAAAAAATGCAGCAGAAAGTGGGCCTAAGGGCACTGCAATCCCCATTTTCCTTCCACGCCCTGCAGTCCTGTTCTCTGACCCCTGCTCTCATGCGGACAAGGCTTCTGTCTGCCTGCCCTGGCTGTGTGCTCAGGTAGCGGCATGGCACACTCCCACCCCATGGACAGCGCCACGTACCAGCCATGCTCTGGCGACAAAAGTGGCGGGGGCAGTGGCTCAGTGACCTCAGGCCACACCAAGTAGACAGAATGCCTGTCCAGAGGACACTGCCAGAGTATCAGTGCCTAATATCTTGGTGCCATATGCATATCAATAAGGGCAATATTGCAATACTACCTGCACCTTGGCCCTGTGACTCAGTGCTCTCCAGTTCACAAGCCACACTGACAAACCATGTGGAGTCCAGCATCATTTCAGGTTAAAATGTCCTCTCAGCAATCTGCAAAAACCTTACTAAAACACTACTAAGACTACGGGGCAAACTAACAGAAAGTTAGGAAACAGCCAATTTAACTTTTCTGTGTAATCCAAATTCAGCCCTCAGGGCACACAGTTTATGAAACTGTCTTCAATAATATATTCCCGCAGAGATGTTTTATGGGACAGACCTTAATCATGACTGGATAAGGAAGATAATTGTCTGTAGGAACCTGAGAGGTTTTTTATTTGTTTGTGAGTTCATTTTAAGGTTTTTTAAGGTCTTGCCCTTACTGGTGGACACACTGCAGAAGTGCTGCTCGCTGGCATAGTTACATATTCACTGCTTCTGAGGGAGACGATACAAACAAAGCATGACCTTTAAGGCCAATCTACGAGACTCAACCAAAAACTACCTTCTTATTTTAACCAACACTTGATTAATACCAACTACTTTGATAACTAATTGGAGCAAGGATGGAAACTGTGTCTGCCCCCTACCAAGTGAATGCCTATATCTATTCATCTAGATAGAAAGTCACAGTTTAACTCATTACTAGTTAAAGCAGTGTTTTGGAAATATAGGCTTGAATCATCTCAAAAATAAGAATGAACTCATGCCATTGCTTCTTATCACAGTCCATTTTCTAAAGTAAGAGGACACTCCTGTCAACATCTTTGTTTCTGTCTTCTTCTGGAAGGGTCCTACCTAATTAAATCAAACTCTAAACTGCTTTTGGATGCAAGAGTAAGTGACTCTAATAAAGGGCTAGGAGCTCTGAATTTTGAATGGAAGACAGCACTCTCCTGAACCCCACAGTAAGGGTACTAAATCCATGAAAAGGCTGTGATTTAAGGAATGGTATTCTGCAGTATTTCCCCTTGTCTAGGTTTAGGTGATTCCCTGCTCACTGTATCTTCTAAGCATTCCCATCTCTTCTCAAGTGAAGTCAACAGCCACGATGCTTTGTGGATCTCTTTAGAAGTTTCTATTGGCACAGAATTAAAATTATTTGGACATTCAAAAGTAAAAGGGTGCAAGTGAAGAGATCCCTACTTCCTTAACTGTAAGCTGACAACTAAGCATCCAAATTTATGGGACATTCACGACTCTCATCTCCCTATGCCTTAGCTCCCTATTTGTAAAACAGTAGTAATACCAGCCCTTTTCATCATGAGGGTTTTCTGAAGATAAATTAATTAATGTTTGCTAAGCATTCAGATATTTATAGCAATAAGTGCCATAGAAAAGCTCATGAGGAAATTAACAATTCTGTCTTCACAGCAGGGTTTCAATAGTGTGCAGTAAATAAGGCCTAGGGCTACACATTGAAAAATTAGGAGAAAACAAAATATTGAATAACTGCTCATTAACTCAGCTTCGTCCATCCTGTTTGCTAACTGAGGCAGGGGTCCTGCGGAAAAACCTATGTATGATCCTGATTTTAAAAGACTGTGGTATCAAGCAAATGTATAAGGGGGCTGAACTTCAACTGCATCAGCTGTCATAATTCTGACATTTCCCAACTCCCAAATATTTTACTTTCCAGCCTTAATGAAGCTGCTTTGAGCTGTTGCAAGTCTTTGCAGTCTTGTCCTATAATAAAAGACCTCTAAGAATGCTGTGTGCAGGGAGATACAGAGGCTGAAAGAATGCCAGAATCATAAAAGAAAAAAAATGTTAATAATATCAAAAGAGAACATCAGCAAAATTTTGCTCCAGTCTTTTAAAAGGCAACAAAATACTAGTGAATCAGTTTACATTGCATGACAATAGTATGCAACCAATGGGAATTTCCAGAGGAAATGGGGTGAAAGAGAGTATTTACCCACTTAAACAAGATTTGGTCAACAACATTCAATAATGCAGCCTTCCATGCAGTTTCTCTCTCCATCTCAACATTTGGATGTGAACTGGGAATTAAGTGACTTCAAAAACATTAGGTGTTAAAAATCAAGATTACTTTAAATAAAACATTGAGAGGATATTTAAAGCTTAACAATTCCTTATCTGCAATAGTCCATGGAAAAGGCGAGCGGAATATTAAGGATATGTTAAGAGCAGAGCAGGAACATTTGCGTGTGCAAGAGTGCCTCTGGGCAGTGGGAGGAGGACTGCACAAAATGGGCTGCCTGGAAGTATCCCTCCACGCAGTCTTTGTCAGAGAGGAGAGGAGGGTCTTTCTCTGTCTGTTGGACAGAGATCACTGAGCCTTAGCTGTGATCACCGCAGCATCTAATGTGGCAATGGATTTATATGTGACATCATCATAGCTAAAACAAAAGAACGATTTTTTAAAATAAATTGAATATGTAGCCTGAAAAAAAAGAGGAAATAAAATTACCAAACTAATGTATATTCACCTATTGGCAAAGTCTAATATGTTTTAATCAAATATTTAATCCCACAGTGGGTTTTTTTGTTCAAAAAAGAAAAGGGGTAGTTTAGTAAAAAAACCCAAACAACACCAAACCCAAGACTTAAGTTGAGCAATATCCATCAAAATGTTAGGTTCTTAGTTAGGTAGGAACACAGCATATCTTGTGAAAAGATAATAAACTCTAAAATAGTGTGTGTAGTAACAAATTCAAAGCTATGAAAAGAAGGGGCAATGGGAAAATGGCATTTTTAATTTCTTTTCATGCCACTTAGGATCTATGTTCATTAACTAAGATTTTGTATTTTTAGGCTACCTTTTTCTTCTGCTAAAAAAAATGAAAGAAAAATGGTGGGGGAAACATACTTGACATGACAGTAAAATGTCAGTTCTGCCAGAAACTCTTGCTTATTCTTTGAATGTTGGCTATCTATCCTGAATATATAAACCTGTGGGTAAAAATCTCAAGGATATTTTGAAAGTGTGCAGAACCAGAAATGTTTTAACACTTGCCTTTTGAGGAAGTTTTTGCAGTGAAAAGTTTCTCTAGAGAGATTATTTACAATATTAATTTAAGGTCTTAATTTGTAATTCCTCCTCAAGAAAAAAAATAAATCCCATTGACTTCAGAGCAAGCTAATCGATTGCAAATGATGAGTGTAATGAAGATTCAAATTATACACTTTTGCAGGGATTGTATTTCTTTTATACTGTCTCTCCAGAATTATGCTAATTAAATACATAATAAAATGCCATTCATTAATTAACATATTTACTCATATTCCTCATTTAATAGTAGCTCTTAAAAATAATTAGGTATTAAATTCAAGATCCCAAGCACCTGATTCAGCGTCAGGTTGCATTGTGCTGAGCCACGCAATTCCTCGTATATACTAACAGTTGTAGGAGGAGTGAAAGTGTTGTGTTGTTCTTAGGTTTTTCGGGGGGTTTTTCACCACATTCAGTTTTTGTGGTGCAGCAGCCTTTAGCTGGGCTTTGCAACTAAGGGGGAAATCCCAGACGGCCTGAAGCCAAGGGGAATTTTGCATCACCTTCAGCCAGCCTGTGATTTAATTTCCCTGAAAGCCTTTTTGCTTCAGACTGCATAGCTTTTAGCGGCATCAGACACTGTTGACAACCACCAGACCACCACAAAAGACAATACAGCAAAAACAATGTTAAAGATTTGTTTGACTGGACTTCAGTCTTAACTGGTGTGATCGTCTGGCTTTTATATGTTCCTCCTCTGCTTTGTAAGGTCAGCTTGATGCTTTGCTAAGCTGCACCTGGAAACGTTTGCCATCAGCAGGAGAGACAGCTAAAAGCAAGACCTTCACAGCCACGGCCGCTTCCAGCACACCATTGTCTTGGGCTGGTGGTAAAGGAGCATCAGTGGCAAATAAATGCTGTTAACAGTGCAGCATGCAAGGGGAAAACTCGACTTGCTTCGCACTAGAATGCGCGCACACGCATCCCCGCGTACGCAGCCTGCTTGGTGCTCAGAAAATGGACAGACTGAGGAGCATCTGTGCTGGGGGGGATACGGAACAAATAAGTAATTGCTGTTTTTAGTAAGTAAAGCAGAAAATTACAGCATATCAACAGCCAAGCGTGTTTGTTGCCTGAGAAGAACCATTTGTGTTCCAGTTTGGGCTTTTTTACTCATCTGAAGTCTGTGCCTCAAAGCACATTAAAAACATTCTAATTATTATTGTGAGTTTATGTTCTCGTATAGATTTAAAGTCTATAAATATAATGGCGGATGAGGAGAGAAGAAAGTAAAATAAATAAATTCAAGAAAATTTTCCATATCATTAAAAGTGGAATCTGGTGGACGAAGCAGCTCTGAATTAGCACCTTAGAAAATGTATAATTCTTTTCAGAGAGCATTTATTGTATTAAAAATCTGTCCTGGTTTATCAGAAAAGTGTGTGGCTATGTGTATGTTCTCTTAGCCACATTCAGCTCTCTTCAAAAAGACATCCACCAGAATAGCACTCTTTAGGGACAGTGTTTCAGGATTGACAAGAACATTAAACCATATTATAATTATCTCTTCAATGAAAACACGGCTTTGTAGTGGAGGCAATGCACCATTCTCAAGGCGAGTGTTATTAGGCTGTATGTGTTTTCTTGGAAGGAGATTCATGGAAAGAAAAAAGCTTTATAATTTACTGCAAGGGAAGAAATACAGAGTACATGTCATGCATAGCAAAAGGGATTTTACAAAGAAGGCACTAAGTTGAGTGCCTCACTTATCTTTAAGAATGCTTCTACATAGTAAGAGTGGGGATCAGTTTAACACAAGCTACAATATAGATATAACACGCACATACAATTCTCTGTGACCATTCATATAGATAACTGCAAAAAAATTGTCTGTAAATTTAGGTAAATATAAAGCAATTGCCTCCTATGCTGCAAATGGGCTCTGTCTCATTCTTTGAGGTGACAACTGAACAGAATACATTCTTATGGCAGTTCAGATAATGAAATCTGTTATTCTTAATGTGAATACAAGGATTTGCTAACCTATCTTCCACACTAGAAATACTGTTTTCTCAAATTAATCTGGAAATTATAAAGTATGAGTTCTGAAACAGCAAGCTAACTTACAAACTGCACCAAGAAGATTCCAACACATTCATAAATGACCATATTTAATATGCATATCTGTACACATACTATCCACATGTTCACATTTGGATTTATTTATTCACGTTAAAAAATATGGATTAAAAATACTATGGATTTTTAATACTTTTGCAAACACCTGCATTATTTTAAAACAGCAATTTTCTTCTTCTTTGTGAATATAAGGTTGCAACTTTGTTTTCTTTAGTATGTTGGCAAATGGATAGATTTAAATTCCTTAAACCAGAATGAACTAAAGGACAGAAACTAATTATGTTAACCAACAGTTACATATACCCTGAACACAGCAAACACTGACAATATTACGAGACTCATGCACAAATGGAGAATTATAAAGCTGTGGCATTTCAGTTGTGTGCATGCAGGTCCAGGCACATGCAGGCGTAAACACAAAAGACAACAACCCCACTAAACAGCTACCAAAAATATACCCAACTGACCTAATACCAGACACAACTGCTCGAGTGTTCTTACAAAAAAAAAAGTCAGAAACTCACCAAATCTTGGTTTTAAAAGCATGCTAGGTATCCAGAGAGAGAGCATTCGGAACAGTCAATTACTTTCACATTTTGTCCCAGGACTTTAAAAGTTAAAGGCATAGTTCTGCCAATTGTGAGATGCCCCATCCAGCACAGACCACCCACAACTACTGATTTTCCATCTGGTGAACAAAACAGACATCTCCCTAATTATTTTTAAAAAGGTTTTTTTTCCTAACATACTTTCTTTATTTGTCTGTGACCTGGAACTTAATGGAAAACCTGGTAGATGCCAACCTCATTTCTTGTAATGAAGCATCTTATTTTCTCCACTTTAAGCATGCTTATTTAAAGGCTATTTAATAGAAAGTTATTACCTAAACTGATCTTTGATAGGACCTAAATTAGTAAATAGTTTGAAATTAGAACAACTTTATATCAAACCCTAAATGTTCTAGTTAAATATTAACTGTTAAAAGTCCTTCCCTTAAACTATCATATTAAAACAGAAAGCAATGAGGTTTACAGTCTCATATGCTGGGTTCCCATATTGCCAGTGTCAAAATTTATGCCTTTTTTCAGCAATATGGTTGCCATTGCCAGCACCACACTTATAAATGCCAACTGTAATTAAAATCTGGCACCTTATACAAGCATTAAACATGCTTAAAGATTTTTTTTTTTAAATCTGCGTTTTAAAATACTTTTTGCAGCATATGCAGGCTTAAAAAAAAGTTCTTCTTCTGCCAGTTTTAGAAACATCACATGAAAAAAAAAAGGTCCAAGTTACTCTGAAAATTGGTCCGTGAAAACCTAAACACTGTGCTAATCTTTCACAGTGGATGCATCTGATGGCAAAACCCGGATTTTCACTTGAAGGGTACTACAAAGAAATAGAAATAGCATATTTAAAAATCTGGACCCCGGAGAGACAAACAGGGCAGGTAACACGTAGCCTTTATCTCAGCATCCTTTATACTGACTGTTACAGTTCAATAAACACATAAAGCCTCATCGCTGTCACGGTGAATGCCCAAGCAGGGTTGTGGACTCCAGAGTCCAATGAGGGTGACTGCAGATCATGCAGAGAGGAACTGAGGCTGGGATGAACACACAGCCTGTTCATCTTAGTAGTTTTGGGGACACAAACATGATCATCTATGTTCTTCATCCAAAGACACACCCGTCTCTGCTACATCCCTGTGCCTCCAGCAGTGACCAGTGGGTTGGGTGGCCAGTTAAGAGAAATCCTCTCCTGGGCTTATCAATGAGAGAAGCAAGTGCTTAGCGGGAGGCTCCTGGAGACTCAGAACATACAGACAACACAAGTGCTACCTTGGGAAATAACCGTGAGGAGAATGGGGATCTGGTGAAACAGGACCTTATACCAAGCAAAACTTTCGATCATAAATTCCTTTTCTACTTACTAATAGATGACTTCTAAGTTACACAGCAGGTTACTTCAGCAGGTCAGCTGTTAAGTTACTTCAGCAGGTCTTATGGACCTGCTGAAGACGAGGAACCCAGGTTCATGAGAGCTTAAAACCTAAAGAAGCTACCCAAGCACACAGCAGCAGAAATACTACAGTGTTGGAGCACCCCAAGATTTGCTTCTTGGTGTTGCAGCCCTGCACCAAGCACTTGTCTCTACTGCCCTGGCCGTTCATCCTGGCTAGAAGAAGAGTCAGCCAGCCCCACTGTCAAGTAAACTGTTGGAGCAGGACCACCTCCTGGAAACTCAGTGCCACTGGTGGTCTCTGTTTGTGGGGAAACTGCCAAACTGTCATTTTAAATAGTTAGCACAGAAAGCAGTGTTTTTTCTAAGCAATTTGATGAAAGGTTATGAATTGGCATTTACAGGAACAGCTTCCAACACGACCAGCAGATGGAGACGAATCACGATGGTGTCTGTCTCAGTGTTTGAGACACCGAGGACTCAGAATCTTCGTAGCAAAGACATAGTGACCAAGACACTCTCCATCCTGTCCTCTGTACTTCATTCTGCTGGTGCCTGAACCAATGTTTTTCTCATGATCCTATCAGCAGAAGAGGTAATTAAATTTCATTGTGGGATGTCCCATATACCAAATGTTTATGGACAGGATTGAAAATTGTATCTTCATGTTTTCTTGACATTGCGCTCTTTGCTGAATTTCTGAATACTTATGTTAAGCTTGCATTGATATTTATGTTCACTTGTACGTACCTCAGTTATTGATTACTTTCAGCAGAATTAAATCTTTCAAACTACTTATCTTAAAGATAATGAATTAAACTACGAAGTAGGAAACCTTGAGTTAAATAATTAATTTGAATCTTGTTTACCCATTTAAAGGTTTTAGTTATTTTCTTGGAGAAAGGTTAATTCTCAGTTTGTAACCACTGAAGTATGTTGCTTTGTAACTAAAAATAGCTTTTACACTAAATTTGGCACTTCTTATTGCTAGCCAGAAGGACAGAGTAGTTCTGCTGCTAAATATTTAAACTTTTCTATACCTCATGATACATTTTTTCAGATTAATTTTACTGTTTTTGTTAGAAAATTAAGTATGGCACCATTTTTATTTACTAGTTGATCCCTTTGTGTTTACTTATGATTTATGTTTCTTTGGATGGAAACAAATGCAACTTAAAATGTAATGAGACAGTTTTTCACTTGCATAACACTATCTGAAAGAGGCTAGACTTCTAAAAAAATTGTGATTAGATTTAAAAAATTGATCTATTAAAATAACTCTGTATTAGCTAGAATTAGCACCAATCTAGTATTTCGTCTTAATATCCTTTAATATTATAGTGTTAGCAAATCTAATCCTCTCATAATTAGCTTTTATTCACAGATTGGTATAGAAGAACAAGCTTTTCTGCTTCTTTCAACTCCCATTTGGTCACGTTTGAATAAATTAGTCATTTAACTCAGCTAATTGAATATATTGAAGAAAATATTCTCTTGGTACTTGCAGAGGAGGCTATTGATCTCAAAGGCCAACACAGTACTTCAAACGCTTTGGGTTTCCATAGTTTAGGCATTGACTTTCATCAGCTGAATGGTTTGATCCACATCCTGGAAGCACTGTTTCTATTTTGTTTGGGGGGGTTTATGACTTAAACAGACTACAGTAAGCTTAGCCTTGGCATAATTTTAATAGACAAATTTTTAAGAAAAAATACACTCAGCATAAATTCTGAAAACTGTTTTTCTTACTTAATTCTTGATCACAAAGTTTTTGCCATCTCATCAACTCAGGGGTCAGCTCTTTGCTTATCATTTAATTCCAGAATTAATTTTTTTTTAATTGAGGAATGTGCCAGCATTACCATTACTAGTGGCAGAAAGCAGCAACACCTACGTCTCAAATATTTTATATAAAAATGCCAGAACATATATATTTTTATCAGTTGCAAAACAGGCTGGAAGTGGTCTGAAAAAGAGACTGGCAGTGTCTAAAGTGTTAAAAATCTTCAGTGTCTTTCTCTTCTAAACTAATTCCCTTCATGGTTGTTGAGTGAAGACATCCTGCAGACACCACACTCCACATTGCAGACCCCGTCATGCATTGCAACAGATGCATCAGGCAGGGGGCGAATATTCCAGTCTCTGAAGTCAAGGCCTCTCAACATATTTGCAATCTACAGTACCAAAAAGGTCCAAACTGTCGCTGGTTTCCCCCAACAAGTTTACACTTGGTTCGAAACCATTTAATTTTGCCACTACCATTGCATAATGAATGTCATTTTATACAGTCGCAATAATAAACAATATAATAAAAAACCTAAACCATCACATCTTTATTTTCATTTTTTATATTCTGACATTTATCATTGTGTTTTAACGTTAATAGATCATTTTCCAAGCAAAAGTGGTCAAAGAAGTTGATTTTAAAAATCCAACAGCTGCCCAAAGAAATGCAGCCCTTTGACAGCATATTCCTTTTCTGGTTTATCTTCTTCAGTGGGCTGAGTTCCTGTGGGATGACATCCTGCTAATAAATATGTCTTAGATGATGACAGTGACATTAAAGACAAAGTTGACTTAACTGAGCTCTGTTATATAATTTCAGATATACTCAAAGAAAATCTATCATGACTGCATAAAGACAATGGAGCACTTCAATTTTATTTTAGAAATTAAAAATCTGGAAATGCCAAGTCAACTTTTTCACTTGGAACATGTCTTTGTGCAATCACTCTGTCACTGTGTTTTCCTTTCCTTTTTTTTTTTTAAATTCCTTGTGTATAAGACATGGTTTTATCCATTCCAAATTATTGAATCTAGACAAGCTTTTCCCTATTTTAAGGTTCCCTATGGAAATGAAAAACAACTAGGAAATGCCACACCACTTTTTAGTAAGCAATTGTCATTTCTTTCCAACATTCATTTGAAGCAAGGCAAGAATTTTGGGCTTGAGGATGCTCATATGGGAAGGAAGGAGCACTGCTCCAGCTCTATTTGTCAGAAAAAGTAAAGCATGTGGGTGGAAAGGAGCCCCTTTGATTTTTAGCCTTAGAAAGCTCTATATCATCAAAAGCTCTGGCACTAGGCTTCTGTACCTGCAGACAGAAGTGATCCAGTGCAACCAAACTTCTAGAGAGCTGAAGAGTTTATGTCGACCCAGCCTTGCAGGGAGGAAAGAAACTTTTCCTCCTAAAATGAGATTCTTCCTCCTTAGGTAGGGAAAGGGGGAAAAAGGCCAGTTCAACCTGTAACCTCTCTGTAGAACACCACAGCCTTTACCCTAAACAGTGGGCACTCACTGTTTAGCACACTATGCTTCATGTGTTTTGGAAGTAAGGAAGTAACTGGTGTAAACTGGTGAGCAGACAGCACACATGTCAAATGGTCATCCACACTGAAAGACATGGATATACTTTAGGCATGACAAAAGTAAAGAAACACATGGCAAGAGAGCGTCTCTCAGACTGAAAGAGTACCATGAGTGAGAAAATGCAGTTAACCAACTGCAAAAACAAAAGTGGGGGGGAAGAAACCCAGACGAGCAGAGATCAGCATCCTGGAGCAACCCACTGAAAGAGATGGAGAATTTTGGCATCCATCTGCCTTTTGCAGAGCAGTGATTGGCTTCACCAAAATTTGGCTGCCTGGCTTCCATACAGCATGTGAATGTACCTCACACAACAGCCCTGCTGGGCTGACAGGTATATAAAAGCATATGAAAGAGGTTAAGAGAAGAAAAATCCAGATAGAGATGACTTTCCCCTGGAAGATGAGCTTTGTTGACACACCACCATTAACTTTCAGAACCTCATTCAAAAAATAACTACAGAAGATTCCTGCAAAGACAAAACTGCAATCCAAGGAAAGGATCAGTTTAGGAGGAAACCACAGAATTATGCTTTCTGGTAGGTGTGATATCTGAACAAGCCAGGCTAAACTAGATACAATGCCATTCACCTTGAGACAACCTCTCTTGCAGCAGGCCACCGCAGCAGGTTATCCTGTAGCACCAGAAACACCAGCGTCACAATGTGTAAGAAAACAAAGCCTCTGATTAAAAATGTCATTGCATATTTTCATTATTTATGGGTACTGTGAAACACGTATCTCAAGGAGTAAGTCAAAGTAGGGCACAGATAGAACATGACTCTTTGGAAAATCATGTACTACCTCTTCCACACTGCTTCTCTGGTGAAGCCCTGGAAGAGCTCAACCACATGGGTCTTGGGTCAAGTTAGCACATCAGGAGAGAGCGCCATCCCATGCTGAGTTGTTTAATATGATGTCACACCTCTTTTTCTGTGAATGAAGCTAGAAATATATTTACTTCATGTTTTGAAATCTGTCTGGAGGAGAGAAGGACTCAAGAGCAGCAGTCCCTGCTCAGAGCACCCTGTTTCATTTGATTGTGGTGGGTAAGTAGCAACTGCAGTTTGTTTATTACTCAATAGATGTTTGCTGCTTATGGCGAAACTACCAGAAAGGTCAAAAACGCGACTGTGTTTACAAATTAAACTGCCTTCACAAATTCATGATTATTATTCATCTGCTCTAGGTTGAGACAGGGCTATGTGGAAAAATCTTAGATTTCTGTTGTCACTGAAGCTGCTGTGTCATGAGCAGAAACCTCAGGCTGCAGAGGCGGTGCCCAGCTGCAAA
Organism: Neopelma chrysocephalum; assembly: GCF_003984885.1. Lineage (NCBI taxonomy): Eukaryota > Metazoa > Chordata > Aves > Passeriformes > Pipridae > Neopelma > Neopelma chrysocephalum. The sequence goes on along the minus strand of NW_020897694.1, from coordinate 26,517,955 downwards.
TTTTTACAAGCCCTAAAATCCCACACTGTACCTAAAGTTTAAAAAATTGAAGATGAATTACATGTTTTGTTTTGCACAATGCCTTTTTGAGTTACATCTACTTCCAATACTACTTTGAAGCTCTTTTCATAAAGTTACTGTTGTTCTCACAACTTAGAACACCAAGAATAATTAAAAAATCTGAATAAATCCTGTTTGTTATTTTCCATAATTTATCTATTTATCTAACCCTGTGTGTTCCTTAGGAGAAATGCCAACACGTTAGTTCCCTCCTGCCCAAGCAAAATAGAAACACTTTGTATTATATTACATTATATCATAAACTTTGGTAACCAGTATCTCCCTTCAGGAAAAACCACATGTGTTGCCCTCCGCCTTTAACAAGAACACATGGATTCCCACTGGCTGCCATTAAATTTCAGGTTTTAAAACTTGCAAACAAACATATGGTAGAAGTTAAAATTTTGCACTGCTGCTAAATTTGCTGTGTGTACTGCAAGATGATGATCTGAAACAACCATGTTAACAGTTCAACATTTAAACAAAAATAAACAAACTAATTAAAAAAAGCGGGGGGAGCGGGATGATTTTGAGTTTGTATTTTCTATTACATCTCATTTCTCCTCGTTTAACTATCTGTTCATACTAAGAACATTGCAACCAGCCAAGAATTTAAGTGAATCATATCAGTGAGATAAATTTTGGGACACAAAGCAACGGGAGCCTTTTATTTCTGTTTCAAGCAGTAAAGCTGCTGCAGGGTGAGGCGGGAGCAGGCAGCAAAGCGAGGGGGGTGTGAAGGGAACTAGCCATTAACTTATCAGTTCCAGGCCCTGGCTTCCTAATTGACAACCTCAGGGCTACTTTCATCACTTGTCGACTTCAAACCCACACTCAATTTTTCCTTTAGATAATGATGCAACTATAACATAACGGTGTTTCTGACATATTGCAGCATGTAGCAGTAGGAAGATTTCCTCAGTAGCTTAGTTTAACAGGAAAGGAAGAAAAAACCCCAGCTGTTACATGGTTTTCACATCTATCAACTTCTCAAAGAAAACACTCAGTAAGAAAACAAATTTTATACTTCTAGTATGCCAAATACATTATTTGGTACTGACCCAGCCCAAAACACCTTCAGTACTTTAGTATCGCCAGAGATTTAACAAAAGCCAGTGAATGTTTAAGGCAATAAGCCCACAAAGCATGCATTCATATATAAAGCCTAAATAAAGGAATCCACAAAACCTAGAAATGTATTACAAATTAGAGAACTTATATGAAAAATACCCCCAAAATGTCACTAAAAAATATACTAACAACATGCCATCTAGAAACTTTATGTCCTTTACAAAGAAAATATAGAAATAACAGGAATGCTGTCATGAACACATCCCTACAGAAAGCCGTAAAACCCCAACTCCCGTTCTCCCACAGAAATCTGAGTGGTGACTGAAGGCAGCCAGGTCATTTACGCAGAGCAAGGTACTCCGGTAAATATATGCATCACATTTTGACCATAAATTAAAAAAAATACTAAATTTTGTCAAGGAACAGCACGTGCACAGGAAATAAAGCAACTGGCTCTAACATAAACAGTCAAGTAACTGCCTTTTACTAGTGGATATAAAGGTTTGAGTCCTGCAGTTGATCGTGCAAAGGTCCTGGGGTCATACTAAGCTCAGTGCAGCGTCTGGGACCCCAAGCACATCAATCTAGGTAACAAAAACAGCATCAGAAAATATCATGGAATAATATCAATACACTTCTGAAGCATAGCCAGAGCTTCACCAGCTCCTATGCGATTGACATAAGGAGGGATGACAGGTTGGATACCACACTGTATATCCAGATGCAGCTAAAATTGGTGTGCATAAGCACACAGGTATGCAACTAATACAGATTAATAAAGCAAAGATGCTACAGGCAGACTTGATGAGCAGTCAGCTCTTGTCTTCACTGGAATTTAGGCTTTGATGGCACAAATGGGCACCCAAGTAACTTCAGTCATGGGACATTATTGTGACCACAAATAGTTGGTTTACGTTGACTGGATTAGGAGAGTTGAGCCCCAGCCATTTAAGATTACAGATACGGATACCTCATTCCGGGTAGAAATTGCTACACTTTGGTCACAAACTTTAAAATTATGGCTCCAGCTCTTATCTGAGGAGTAACAGGGGAGCAGGTAAGGAAAGCAGTACCTGTTCTGAAAATGAACACTGGGCTCAGTGCTTCCTTGAGCTGCCTTTCAGGCTTTCTAAGTCCATAAAGCTGCAGTATATTGTGAATTTTGCAGATTACACTGCTCACTTCGAGTTGTAACAATCACTTTTATGATGGCATATCACCCCTTTCATTTGAAGTCTTGCACATGCTGCTACTCATTCTCAAGCAAAGGTGGCAAGAGTTCTCCCTACAAAATGCCTGGCCTACCTCAGGGCCAAAGGTCACTGGTTGCAAAATATTACTAAAAGGTCAGGAAAAACTTATTTTATGGCCAAATTAACAGCTCAGCAAAACAGTGGGCTATAGCAAGAAAGATAATAAGCCCAACAGCTGGGCAGTACAACTGATAAGGCTTTTACTGGTATCATTGCTCAGGATGTTTTGGGGTCATTTTGGATGAAAGAGATATCAACATAAGAAGTGTGAAAATCCAGGCTGTTACATTAACTATTAGAGGCAGGTGTTTTTTCATTTTTTTAAACCAAATCCCTACCACCTTTTCAATTTTGCCACTCCAAGGCTGCAGCCAGCAGTACAAACCGGTTCCCTTTCAGGGTTTCAAGTATGGGTTTTACAAGCCTGTTTTGCCTTCCTGCAGGCACTTCGAGCTTATAAATGGCACCTTTCGGTGTCCTGAATTATGAAGGGCAACTAGTCCTGAATTCTCCTGTCGCTTAATGATCTCACATAAAATGAGGTCCACAAAACTTTTATTACCACTGCAGTTCAAATTTGCAGGTGAAGAACCACCAGGGAAAGGATGCGGACATCTTTTGCTTTCCTAATTTTCCAGGTGCAAGAAAGTTTCCCACTTGGGCTTCAACAATTAGTTAACTCTGAAAGCGAAGCCTGATCTAAATAAAAAGACTGCAGTATGTTACCCTGATAAGGACTGGGAAAATCCATGGGGAAACCACTTGAGAGCAACACACACTAGCATCAAATTTAGGTTAGAAAAAATTTAGGTAAAAAAGACCCTATCTAAGCATTTATTTATCTATTGCCTTTTGTTTTCCACCTAATTTTATTCACTTATCACCACTAAGCATATCTGACACTCAAGGATTATAGATAATATTTAATTAAAACATTAATTGGTTCCGCCCCAATTCTGGTAATAATATCCAATGTTTGGAAAACACACTGCACCTCAGCAGTACGAACAAAAAGTCAGAAGAAAGTCTTTCCGAAAAAAGAAAGGATTTAGTTTGTCACAAATTACTTCTGCATTTATATAAAGATTTAATGATTCATGGCATGCCAAATACAGTGCTAATGAGCTTTGGGTTGTGTTTTTCATTTTTGTTTGATTTTTTTTCCTGCTAAAAACAATTACTGGAGGCCATTCAAATGCCACTGCATAAACCAGGAAACCTAGTAAAACTGTAGGTAAAATTGGCATTTTGTTTCAAGTGTGGCTCGGGAGTCTAATTCACTTGTTGGTGAGCTGCATATGTCAAATAGCACTTACATTTCATCCAAAAATGCAAGCCAGGTAAAATGCTTTCAATAACACATTTACCACATTCATTAATGAAAAACAAAAATTAAAGAGTATAAGCTCACCATTTAATTCCTGTCTTCTGAGGATGAACATCTTAGCCTTTCTGCTTTCTTCTCCACTTTCCAGTGAAAGGTAGATAAATGAGCAGAAATATAAGCTCTTCATTCTCAGAATCTCTTAGAGGATACACATGCCCATGGGAGCTTAAAAACATTCCTGGAGAGCATTATTAATCTTGCTGCTAACAGCACAGAATTTTTAAAGCTTATTAAAACACTGTCTAGTCATAGACATGCAAGTCTTGCTTTTTCGTGACCTGGTTTCAAGAAGCAATCAAAAAATTAGTGGAAGTTATGCAAAATTAGCTTTCATTGTTCAGCTGCACGGATCACTTCTCAGCTCAACTCAAACATCTTCCTTTTACAACATCCTTGCCATCTACCACATAGAATAGTTTGCTTTGGAAGGGACCTTTAAAAGCCAGCTAGTCCAACCCCCCTGCCACGGCCAGGGATAACTTCAACTAGGTCAACTATACCACGTGTTGATTCTTCAGTCTGATGGAAGCCCTACCTTGAACATGCTTTGTCCAGTTCCTCCACCTCTGCCTTTGGACCCAGGAATACTTTCAGAAACTGAAAATAATTCAAGCTGCCTTTTACACAGGGTATAGTACTCCTGCCTGGCTGCAGCCAAGCTGCTGCCCATTTACACCATTGCAATTCAAGCCACTATTAATCCCCTGGACTTCAGTCTTCCAAGTAACGTGCATTACTCCAAAGGCTTTCAGATGACTTTTTAACTGCAAACATCTAGGAAATAGAAATATAGCTGTGATGAGTTAGTCGTGTTATGCCCATATTCAATATTTCCCCTCCTTTGAAGAGCATTTCACCAACTTAACAAAAACCATAAAAACAAACATAAGCCTCCGACCCCACAGACTGAGCAAATGCAAGATATTCACACTAACTAACCCTGCTCTCCAGTTCAGCCTCCCTCCAAAATCCCACTGACAATATCAAGAGTGGGGAATCAAACCCCTTTATTACTGAGTCCACTGCAGATAAAGCAGCAATTGTGCTTATACAGTATTGGAAGTGTAGCTACAACATAGCGTGACAGCTTGTTAGTGTTGAAAATATATAAGCTCTTTGTAATTGTGCCTTTGGAATGCCATCTGTCTTGAATTAACGTCCACCTGGGATCATGTTTCGATGACCAATATGGACAGATTACTGGAACTTTAAAACCTCGCTTTCTTTGTAATTGACATTTAAACTGTTTGAAGTTTCTCATTAAGTCCTTTTTTACAAATTAGGTGCAGATGTATAAAGCTAAAAGTACAGTACTAAGGGAAATTAGGTCACCTGAATGCTCAATAATAAAATGTATCAACTGTTTAAGTGCAATGAGTACTTTAAAATTTAGAGATCAACTTTATGCCTCAAATTCTTCAAAGTTTCATCATTTTTGTTTCATTGCTGCAAAGCCCCTGATGCCAACCATTTTTAATTAAAAAGGCAAAGAAGAAAGCAGGTTTGGCCCCTCAGCCCATGACAACTGAAAAACCCCGGCCCACGAAGAGTTAGAGAAGGCAAGGCAGGCAGCCACAGTGATGCCCGTTTCACAGGGACAGGCAAATCCTATTTACACCAATGATGATGGGAGATTTAAAGGGCATAGGGAGACTTGAGAAGTAAATATAGGTCCAATGAGAAAATAAGGGAAAAATATGAAGGGGATTTATTCAACATTCAGGGGCTCAGTAACCACACAGCTGACCTCCACACCCACTTGCAGTCGAAGTTCCGCAGACCTGATGCGGTCCTTGGCCTCATGGGGCAGGAGAGGAAAATGTGAAAAAGGCAGTGGCTGAAGAAACACCTCCATGCACAGCCTGGCTTACAAAGTAAGTGAAAATTGAGTATTTCCCCTTTCCAAACAAGGAGGTGCAGAGGACAGGAGGAGATACACAGGGATTCATCAGCAGAAACCCTACAAAGCTCTTAGCATCGAGGGGCTTCTGTCTGCTAGAATGGCTCTTAAGAAAAGAGACTTCAAGTACAGCAGCCCAATCTCCCCAAAAGGTATGAAAACCCCAGGGACCCCACTCACCCAGCCTTTATGAGTAGCCAAGAAATACTGCACAAGTGAGTGAAGGCTCAACGCTGGAAGGTACCAAGCACCCACCAAGGGAACATGCGCCCTGTTTTCCCACGCAGGGCCACCACGTGGCATTGGACCTCAAGATGCCATCCTGCAGTTGGCAGTGTTTAACTCACTGCAATCACACACACAGGTTTGGTGGAAGGTCTGTTAAGCTTCTCTCCCAGAGAAAGGTCTCCCAGGATAAATTAGGGCACCACCTACATAAAATGCACAAATTCAAATCCTTTTGGCACCACAGCTAGCATGTCCATTCTTGAAATGACACCAGGATATGTGGCCTGGCTCTCTGCTTGCAAGCGTGGAGGTGTGATGGAAGAAGTAGACTTCTCTTAGAAGCTGGTAAACGAGACAAACACACTGTCAAGCAGATCTCTTTTTGTTTGCTTAGAATAAATACATTATCTCCCCTTAAGCAGAGTGTCTTCAGTACCACCACTTATTATAATGATTTTTAAAAGCTTTTTGGCTCACATTTCCTTATAACCCTATTCTGGTAAGCTACTAAAACTCTTTGCAATAGAAGTGTAAACTTTCAGTTGGATATGTTTTTGCTGCTTCTGATAAACACCTAAGAAACTTTGCTGTGAAACTATCCATGCTTCTGTTTGAAAGATGAGCAGCAGGTCTCCACTGGTATCAGAACAGGAGATTCTGGTTTCCTCATCCACAGGTTCTTTCTCCAATGCTCCTACATATCTTCAGTTTAAGGAGGAATTCAGAAAAAAAAGGTGTATTTTTAAAAGAAATAAAAATTGAAGCAGCCATATGTAAGCAAACTTCAACACCCGGGAGAGAACAAAACCTGGCCAATATAATACAGTAAGATAAAAACATTTCCCAGGAGATGACAGCGCAATCCTTTTGCAAAAGGAATGAGATAGAGGAGTAACGCATTTCCCATGCATATTGAACAAGAAAGGCTTCTAAGCAAAATGTATTTGTAGCCAACTCTGTTTTGCTCCCATATTTTACAAATACCAACTATCATTTGGGCAATGAGTTTGCAAAGGTAGGACCATGCAGGACTGTCCAGAACAGTGTAAGCTTTAAGCAGACTAGTTGGGGTGCCAGTGGTGATTAGCTGGACATACTCAGCTTTGCACCCTGCTTCTCATTAGCATTAATTACCCATCATCATACCTCTGCTGCTGCCAGGATGAAAACTGGCTCAGGCAGTAGTTTCACAGTCTTTAAAGCTGAGTACGGAGTTGCCAGAGTGCACAATGGGGAGCTTATGTTGCCTCCATGTTTTTCTGCCAAGGACAGAGGAGAGCAGAGAGCTAGTTCAGCAGAAAGCTGGAGCACAGCAAACAGGTAATACCTCCTTTGCTGTAAGTCCTCCCAATGTAATTTTAACCTGCCAAAAATGTTTGAGCAAATTTGAAACACCAGAGCTAGGGCTCAGTTTTGTAACGTGCTTTGCCTGCCCTAGCAGCGGTGGCTGATGAAAGGCTCCATCCTGCACGCTCCCTCACATGTGGCCTAGCGATAGTGGTTGAAAGGTAAACTGAGGCTCCATGAGGAACATCTCCACAGAGAGGATCACAACGCCAGGGACTTGATTAGTAGTGTTCAGGGTGTCCCCTCCCTCCCCAGTGTGAGCTACTATCAGATTCTCACCTCACTAGCAATCTGACAGTATTAGTTTAGGTGAACAAAAGTGACCTTGTAGAAAAGCAGATTGTGTAGAAACATCTCAACAATTCTCACAGATAAAGTGGTTTTATCACTAGAAAGTCACACTTTCAAATAATTTTCACCCCAAGGCCATAATCTCAAAAGACACACTTAAAAATGTGTAGAACATAAAATGAGTGATTTTTTTTGATAGAGGTTCAGGGAAGAAATCCCTCACAGACACATCACTTTATTGATATTCTTTGTCATAGCTCTACACACACTGAGCAGGATCAGCTACTGGTAAGGACCACGATTCATGTCTTTCCATTTAAACGTTTCAACAAAAAATAAAACTATTTCACAAGTAACAAAGGGGTACCCTTTAATTTGCTAGAACAATTTCAGCTCCCATTGCATTAGCACCCTCCAGTGTCCAACCCATGAAAAATGTCTTCACTAATTTGCCAAGCAGACACAAACTTGGAGCATGAAACACAAGAAAGAGAAGCGGTGGATTCCTCAGAGGGAAGATGGCAATCAGGGATGAGAGAAGAAACTCCCAATGATAGAAATTTTAAATGACATTGGTGCAGTCCCTAAACAAGATCTGACAGGGTGTTATTACACTTTTCAGGCTCCTTTGTTCCTAGCAGGCATGCTGGTATCAACATACTCTGTGTGCCCACACTGTATATTCCATACCCTGTAGTGTTCCACTGAGAGTGGACACCGTTTTTGATAGATTTAGTATAGGCACGTGGATATGGATCTGCCTGGAATATGCCATGTAAATGAATACCTGTAAAAACCCCTCGTACATCAGTGTAGCAGAAGTGCCCTTGGCTTGCTGAGGGCACACAGGTGATCGTGCTTACATGTGCAATGCTCTTCTCTTGCAGCATAATTGCCAAGCAAAGAGAGAATCCTTCACAAAGATCTGTCAGCAAGGAAGTTTTCATAGTTAATGTTTACATTGTCTTTAAAAACACGTTGGAAGCTCTTGACAACAACAGAAAGAAACAGCTCCATTTGTTATTAAAAACCAGCTGATGGTTAAAGTTAAAAAACCAGCAGGGTTTTTAACTTTTTCCAACACAACAAAAAATCTTTCACAGGCAGGAGGGCCTTTCAGTAGGCTCTGGAACATCGCAAATAATCAAAAACAGCTCTGGGTATCGTACGCTACACCTGCCTGATAATGACATAAATACTTAGTCCACATTTTCAGAGCAGCACTGCCCAGCAATTTCACAGGGGCAGCAACATCCAAGTGAAGAGAGAATGGCAGTGGCTGGAAAGGCAGCTGCACTACATTGGAGGTACCTGCTATAATTAGGGTCCCAGCCCAACAGCATGGCAGTGAGCACTGTAGGACCCAGGCACCACGGTCTGGACACAGTGGCACCTGCCAATTCGTGCTAAAGATCAGGAAGCTGCTAATTAAATCCAACCAACATGTTCGGCTATTGCTGACATTTGAAGTTGTTCCTGTATTTTCTCTCCCCACTGCACACAGCCACATGGATGCCTAGCTCAAAGGTAAGCAAGGACTCCTCATGCCTCATCCTGCCCTGTTCTCTGCTGCTTGAATGCCCAAAATTCTGTTGTCTCCACCTGCCCAGTGGCCTCTTGCCTCTTGCCCAGAGGCCATCACTTCTGCGAGTCTAGCAGTGGGATTGTGATTCCTTAGCACCACCAGACAAGGAAGCCCCCTCTGACCACAGCTGGAAGAGAGCAGCCTCACCATGGGCATGCAGTCAGCCTCCTCTCCCAGCCCTAAACAGGTGCTGTGAACATATAAACGTGATCATCCAATTGCCCTCACACTGTGTAGACTCCTCCCCACAGTACAAATATTCAAAATTCCTCATAATCAGAAATATCAAGGCATAGCATTCATGATTCTGCACTAACGTGGGGGGAAAGAAAGGGGGAAGTAAGAAAAAGAAAAGGCGTGTACATGCATGCATTGTCTTCAGAAACTGGCTGGATCGTGTGCTAAAGGAGATATGCTGGGAACTGTGCAGGACATAGGGGGCAGGAATGGCTGACATGGATTTTCTGGGCTCTTCACGCTGCCTCTAGCAGAACACAAGGCATTCCAACTGTCCCTGAGGTTTCCCAAGAATACCAGCATCAATATTGCATGTTCCCGGTAACATCTACATTACAGTTATTACAGACTGCATAGGCTTTTGTCACTCAACTATAAAATATTTACAGTATCATGGTCTCAGCAGAGACTGCAAGAATTTAAAGCTTCACTTGATTGCCTTCCTAATATCAGTATTAAAAAAAAAAGGTGCTCTAAGTGCTGTTGAAAACCCCTCTTAAATCAGTATAGACCCCACAATCACTCACTCTGGCAGAAGTCATTCTCTGTCTACAGGGAACATGCAGGCCCACACCTGTAGGCAGAAAGCTGGACATCAAACCTAGACAGATCTCCAGGGGGAAGGTGTGGTGAAGCCTTCATCTTACACAGCATACACCACTCAGAGCCTGATCTTGCAAACTGTCTGGCATGGGGATCCAGTATTTACAGTACAGTTTTCCTAGCATCCTGCCCAAAGTCCAAGCCCTGACATCTGTTCATCCACTTGTAGGAAAGCACCTGGTGATTTTGGTCCCTTGACAAGCAGACGTGTTGCCTACAAAACTCTCCCTCATCCAGCCACTGCCACGGCAGGAGCACGGGGTCTCAGCACTGCTCCGGACTCACAAGGGTCTCCCAAAGGCCAGTATGAGGGATGCTGAGGGGGCTTGTGACAGCCCCGCTTCTGCCCAAACCACGACCCATCCTCAGCTCCATCTAGAGTGGGGCATTGATAGAGGAGGATGCTCTTAAGGAAAGGGGAAAGCCAACTGTATGGATCCAGCCGATCTGGTCCCTCGTTTTCCCCTGCAGAAAATGGGGCACGGTGGTCATGTGGAGCCCACTAGACTCCAAGGCTGATTGCAGGAACGGGAAAGACCCAGGTCACTTGTCATGTAGGAGCTGCACCAAAACAGACAACCAGGCACGGGGGATTTTGTGTAGCTGGATGAACCACAGTGTGGTTTGGGTTTGAAGGGACATTAAAGACCGCCTCATCCCAACCCCCCTGCCGTGGGTAGGGACACTGTTCGCCACACCAGGAAGCAGATTTCCATTCCTTCGTTCCCCGTGCCCGAGCGCCAACTCCTCCTCCAGCAGCCCCCGGGGCTCCGGCTGTGGGGAGTCGCCACCGCCCCCCAGTCCTCGGGGAGGCGTCCTCGTGCCCTGCTGCCCCCCCCGCTCTGGGCCCCTCGGCTTTAGGAGGGTGTCGGGGGGAGACCCCCAAGCGCCGCTTCCAGCCGGGAAGGGGGAGGGGGCGGTCCGGGGGTCCGCCGGCCCCGCCCGCCGCGCGCGCTCTCGCGTCACTCACAGTCTCCGCCTCCCCGCGCGCGGCCCGGCCCGGCAAAGCGCCCGCCACACCGCCGCCATCGCCACCGCCGAGGCCACGCCCCCAGGCTCCCATTGGCCACGGCAGGGGCTGTCCCATGGCCACACCCCTCCCCACGTGCCCGATCATGACGTCACCACGGGGGCGGGGCGTGCGCAGCGGCAGATCGGGGACGCTCCTGGCGGGACGCCGGAAACACCGGGAACACCCGGATCGCTCCCGCCCCCGCCGCGGGACACCGGGATCGCTCCCGCCTCTCCCCGCTGCTCCAGGGCAACCAGCCCACGGGCCGGGAGGGCAGGAGGGCTCGCGGCCGCCGCAGCTGCCTGTGACGAAGCGCCCTTAAGGGGAAGGGAGCACCCAGGATCCGTAAATGGAAAGGAACGACAGAAGTCAGAGAGTCCGCAAAAAAAGTCGCAAAGTTTTATTAGTAAATTACCCACTTGGAATGGAAATTGATGTGCCACTGAGCTGCTATCTAAGCAGACGGCGGTGGGCTTTGGATAAAGGGTTAGGGTGAAAGGGAAGAGAGAAAGGGATGAATTGAAAAGGGAGAGAGGGAAAGAAGTAAAGAAGGAAATGAAGGAAGGAAGGAAAAGAAAAAGGAAGGAAAGAAAGATAGGAAGAAAGAAGGAAAAAGAAAGAGAGAAGGAAAGAAGGAAGGAAATCACCGGTCCTGGTTCCACTGATGGGATGTTCTGGAGGCGTCTCCTGGACTTGGTGAGGCTATGTTCTTTCTGACAGAGTGTTACTACCGACAATCCTTATCTGTCATTACCAACGATCCCTGGTTGCCTCCACAGCCATCCAGCTATTGGAATTTGAGACGTACACAATGGCCCTTTATCTTCTGGGATCTGTCAGGGACAGAAGTGGTGAGGCGGTCAGCTGTGCCCAGACAGTGTCTGCTGGCCCGCGGGGATATGCACCCTGGCACAGCAAAACTTACACCTATGACTGTGTTTGTGGTGAGGCTGCTGGAGCCAGTACATGCTTGGGGTAATGCTGGCTGACCCTTAGTGGTGGGTCAGCCCTGTGGCTGCAGCAGAGGCCTTTGGCACAGATGCCCCCAGCTTCAGGGGTCAGTTCCGGCTGGGATGCTCCAGCTCCATACCTCTCAGTGTGGGAATTACTGCCATGAGTGGGAGTAGTTGGTTCTTGCAGAGGATAAAGAGCTGAGACCAAGGGTAACGTATGAAGTAGCAGCGGAGGGGTCAAGAAGGAAATGAACTTGAGAAGAGGGTCCTGAAAATGAAACAAGGATTCTGATTATATTTTCCATCAGTCCAAAACTGGACTGAGAATATAATTTTCCTTGCTGTGCTTGAATGTGTGGGAGGCCACAAAGCATAGCCCCAGCAAGCTCCTCCAATACTGTTGATATTTCAACCAGGTTTCTAAAGACAGGAGCTTGGATCATGCCACCCTCTCTGTCCCGTCATCTGCCATCCCCACCCTCCCACAACCGCTGAACATATTGCCCACTTTGGACCAAGTTTGGCCACGTAAGAGACATCCCCAAGGCACTCAGATTCTACTGCTTTTATAAAACAGGAGAAAGATAATGAAATAACACCCCAAACCAGGGCCCCTACCCCTTGGAAAACCCAGGTTCACATCCATGTGGGTCAAGTTCAGGTCTTCATGGAAGAGCTTCTTTATTTCCTTGGGTCATTGAGTTTTGCTGTATAACTTTATTCTTTCTCCGAGACATGATTTGCTTTTCTTTGTCAGAGGGCTGTGTACAAATTTTCCGGTCTAGCTTAGAATCACTTCAGTGGGAAGTGGTGTCAGCAAAGTGTGAATTTCCCCTCCTAGCAAAAATGAAATACACTGTTTTGAAGAGCTGTGCTGAACCATGAATGTGACCTGCACTCAGCTTCCCTTCCTTCTGTAATCTTGCGTGCAAGTCATGGGTGATACCACTTGAATCTGACATACCATGATAACAAAAAAACATTTCTTGTCATCACCAGCAGCATGACAGGGTTAACCCTTCTCAGCACAGGTCAAGTGAACTCTGTGTGGCAGAGACTATTTCTTCTCCCTCCTATCACTAATGCCTCCTTCCCTTCACCCCCTGCTCCCACCAGTCTTATCTCCTTGTGGAGCTTCCTTATGAGGGATGATATGGCATGAAGTGGTGGAGGAGAGCCTTGTCTCCTGCCCCTCTCTTACTTCTGTAGGAACAGATTTCTTTTCTGGCACCCCACTTGTCTTTTCCCTTTCCAGCTCCAAGACTCCCAGGTGTACAAAATGCTCTCCTTCCCCACTTTGCTGATAAGGATGGCCTGCAGTGGGGAAAAAAAAGAGATGTGTGGCACCTGGCAGATCCTCTCAGCTTATGTCACTCTAGGACCCCCCATGACAGCCTGGAAAGGATGTGAGTAGGGGTGCAGCCAGACAGGGGAAGAGCCTCCAAAATGTGAATCACAGAATCATAGATATCCTTATATTGGATAGGGACTCACAAGGATCATAAAAGTCCAACTCCTGGCCCTGCTCAGGACAGCCCCAAGAGTAACACCATGTGCCTGAGAGCATTGTCCAAACAATGTATGCCCCTTCGACTTGTAAATGATCATAGGAGCATAGGGACACTAATTAAATCTCATTACCGTCTTTTCCTTTCTGTATTCTGGGAAAAATACCGTTCATCTGTCTTGCCCTTTTAAAATTGGAAGACTTTTAAAAGATGCTGTGTTTTCACTTAATTGGATCAAGCCAATGTAACATTTTCCAGGATGCTCAGAAAGTATTTATGAGCCCAACTCCCACTGACATCTTCAAGAGTTAAGTAGCAGGTGCTTGTGAGTCTCATAGTAACAGTATGGTTGGGGCGAAGACCCCTGGAGCCATACATACATGAAGAATATGTGCAGAAAAAGGTCACTGGGCTCATCGGAGGCTGGTCTTCAGTGTTACGATACTTCTGTGGGTGCTATTGGATTTTGTGTTTCCTTGCAAAAACTCATCTGCACAAGTGTTTCAGCTGAATGTGAGATAACTAGAGAGCAATCCTGCATCTTCTCAGATAGAAAACAAATTACAAAGGTTGAATTACTCACAGACTGTGCTGTTGAAAATAATTTAGCAACTATAATGGATTAGGCAAAATAGTCTAAAAAAAAGGTAACTGCCTACCAGTTTTCCTTCTCTTATTTCAACAAAGCATCCCACCGGCCACAGTGCTGCAACATACATTTCATGTACACTGGTTTTTTCAACTGTCATATTTCAAACACCTTTTTTGTAATGTTGGTCTCGTATCTTCTGAAATGTTGAAAGCATAAGGTTGCTATGAAAGCGCAAATCAAATATTTTGGAAGAATATGTGGTGGTCATTTTTCTACAGTCATTTTCTAATTCTTTAATGATCTCTTAATGGTATGATTAGTGACTAAAGCAAGTATTTTTGAATGAGAAAGGAAAAAAGGAGCAGTATAGAACAGGAGTACTGTAGAACTATTAGTAAGCCATGCTGATAAAAATAAACAATTTTTTATTGGAATCTGAGTAGAAAAAAGACCTGTGCTGCTGCCTGAAGCTATTGCATGTCAGTGTCCTCTTTACACTCATTTACTTTGATTTTCAAGAAAGAAATGAGCATCATAACAGCCAAGGCATGTTGTGCCTTCCTCTTGGTGTTTTGAACACCAAGGGGTGTTCTCCTCAGCTCATTGTGCAAGAATGGGAAATAAATAACTGCCGGCACCACTGTTGCTGAGATTTCTGTGCCTCCTTCCGACAGGCACTCATTTTTGCTGGCCAGCAGTGTTAAAGTGCTCCTGTGGTGAACGTGCTACCTTGGGCCTGAGCTCCTACCTGCCCAAGTGTTTGCTGCCTCCTGGCTCCGAGACCACTTGTCACCCAGTGGGAGCTTTCTCCTGCAGTGCCTCCTATGCCACCAGGCAGCTCACAGCACTCCCTCAAGTTACACATCTACTCCCATAGGAGAAGGAGAGCCAAAGGAAGGACCTGCTTTCCAACAATAAAAAATTCTTAGGGACGTCCTGCAAAACTTTATTTATACAAGACTAAAAATAAGCCAGTAAACACTGTATAGCTTTCATGGGTGAAAAATTGTCCAGTCTTTATTCATTGCATTATTATGTTTAACAGAACTGCAGTGCATGTTGTATTTCAGCAGCGCGTAGTGTTTTAATCCACCGTAAATCCATGTAGAGTACATCATCTAGAGCCTATGCATTTAGCGTGATGGAAAGTGGATTTTGATGAAAATGGATTGAATAGCCCTAGTGTGTCAAGACAGGATCATTTCGTCAAGAAAAGTTTTCTCTGCAGTCTTGAAGGGCCCAAAGCACCCCAGCTTCCCTTTCTCAACCATCTCAAAGCACCACTCAGGCAGCTGCTTCCTCCTCTTGAGGAGAGCAGAGAGCCTCTGCTACCGTCATCCTTTTGAACCAGGGGAAATCCACAGCCTTATGTTCTTGGATCCTCCCCAGATCACAGGAAGCTCCTCAAGAAAGATAAATATCCCTTGCTTGTCCCAACCTCCTCACCAGAGATGTTATGTAGAGGTTGTTTGTCCAAGTCTGGTTCTCCACCTTTGAAATTAAACTCTTCCCTAGTAAGCTGGGGATGCTGGTAAGTATCATAAACAGATGGAAAAAGAAAGTAAAAAAAGGGAGAAGTATCTGGAAAAAACAAAGGGCCAGTAGCCGAGGTGAAGCTGCAGTGAGTAGAAACTACAAGAACAGGTCTAGTGCAATCTAAAGAAAATGCTTAGTAAGTGATATGAAGAATTCCCGACATCAGAAGAATATTACAGTGAATTGTTTTGCCATACAGTTTGGATGCTGTTATGTACTAAGCAACTTTGGGAGGAGATTATTGAAAAGTGGCTCTATGAAATAACTGGAATTCAGAAAAATCAAAATATTTTCATGCTGGGAAGCAGCGCACACCCCATGTGCTCTGTACATTGGCTGGGAGAGATTAGAAGCGGGTGAGGGGACAAAACTGGGGAAACGAGAAAACAGAGTTAAGAGACTTTGGAGGGATGTGCTTCACAATCCTCCAAGTGGGAGCAGGTGATCTATTACAAGAAGTGGTGTGGTTTTTGTATTTGTTTTTTGCTTCATTCTTCACAAGTCCCCACATTTCATTTGGTGCTGTACATTGAGTAGATGCTTTCACTGGACTGGAGCGGGGCTGTATTTCCTGAGTGTTAGCTGGTCACGTAGTGATGATTGATGCATGGGGATGGTTCAAGATGCTCTCCCCTGCATGTGTTACCTTGGGCTTGCTAACACAATGCCCACTGAGGAGAAGGAGTCCCAGCACTTTAGCCCAGAGCAAGGACTGTGAGCAGTGCCGATGCCTCTCCCAGAGGATGTGGTGCTGACTATGGGCACTGACTCCAGCCTGCCTGGGCTTATCCTCAACACCCTTCTTGCTCAAGGAGATGAGGGCACCTCAGAGCAACAACAACTCATACTCCTGCAGGAGTGTGTCCTTTCCCTGACTACAGGCAGGGCTTGAGAAAAATAACCTTAAACACCTAGTGAGGCTGCCAGGTGAAGCTGGGTGGTGGGGACACTTCCCTACCTTACGTGGTGCTGGAGAACCTCTGCCACCAGCGCAAGCGGTTTTACTTAATGTGAGGCAAGTGATACTACAGTTCAGAAGCAGAACTATAACAGACATGGAGCTATTTGAAGCAAATTTATTTTAAAAAAGAGTAAAGTCCATTGTGATGGATTTCCTACATGAAATATGGGCAAGCTGTGAGAGGAAAATGAGGATGCTAGGAGAAAATTGTGATGGATGTGTAGAGGAGGAGGGGGCCAAGAAAGCAGACAGTCCTTCTTAACATTGTTATTTTGACAGATTTCAAAACTCAAATCATTCTGTATATCTTATAGCTGGTTATATATAAATGCTTGTTGGTAATTATAGAATCTCAACTTTCATTTTAAAGTCCTCTCCTCCCATAGATTTGATAATGTTTTCACCTTTTTGGAGATCCATTAAACTTGCTTTCCTGCAAGATGCTTTGAAAGTCAGGAGATAATCTGCAGGCTTGTTGACACCATAATGCTACCATGGTTTGTGTGCCATTAAAATGGATCACAGAAATATTCATCTATAGAACCTGAACTCAATACATTGCATCAGTATACAGTATAGATCCCTTAATCCATAGACTATTATTAAAATAGTGGATTAAGGAGTTGTTTGGGATCAGAGCATGCTGTATGTGTAACAAAACAGTTTAGCTGAGATTAGTATTTATTACTCAATGCAAAATTTGATTGAAGGATTCATAGATGCTTATAACATCACAGTTTATATTTCATCACCAAATTACTGACTTTTTGCCATACGAGTTCTTATTAAGACCTGAGAATTGTCACTTTCTGTGACAAAAGTAAAAACTGAATAACTGACATAAATCTGTTACTGATTAAAATACTTTAGCTTCATACTAATATAAAATATGGTATTTGGATGGTTTAAAGTGCATTGTATGAGAATGTGCATGGAAAGAACATTCAGAATTCTGAAATAATAACTTGTTAATTTTTTTTTATTTTTTAAAAAGGGTTCACTAGCTGTTGCACAGATTACTGTCAGTGTAATCTAAACTGAACTGGAAACCAAAAGTTTTTTTTCATACAATCTTCTTTTGTCAACAGTCTTTCTGAATTTGTCAGAAGGGGAAGTTTTATTCAACCATGTGGTGAGGTTGAACTGAGTAACACAGTGGCAGTTTTACAGACTTATCTTTAATGCAACACAAGGTTGTCAACATGTCTTTTTGGTGACATCTCCATGTGAGCATGGCGAGCAGATGATTTGAGGATTACCAGGCTGTTGGACAGGTCAGCTGGCATCTTAAAAATCTCTTCTATATAGGACCAAATCTGCAGCCAGAAGCTGTTTACTGGCTGAAGGGGGAGGAAAATGGGTTTGTCTAAAAGGCAGAGACCCTTGTGTTTGTTTGTGTGCCTGCCACGTATCACTGTCTTTAAAGCTGGTTCTGTGTAATGGGGAGCTGAACTCTGGTTGACACTTGTTTTCAGGTGAACTAGTGGACAAAGTAAAATTTCAGTAGTGAAGTGCCAACATGAAAAGAAAAAATTTTGTCTAGAAATCATGATATTTACAACAAGGTAAGTAAAACAAAGCCATTTTTTTTCCCAAGGTGGAATGTGTTTACACTAAATTTCAGTTATACTGCAAGTTATATTAAAAACATTGTTTCTAATCCCAGTTTTAGCTGTGGCTTTGTTTGGTATTTTTTTTTAATCCTGTTGTTGCTAGTCCAGGTCCCTATTGTACTTTACAGAGGAGTCCAGATATTTCTGAATAGGGGTTCAGGCACTCATATCATGCAAATTAAACTCCTGCAAGCATGCCAGTGCTGGAGATTTCTCTTCCACAAACTATCCATCAGCTGATCATATTTGTTAGTTTTCAGGTCCACTTCCTATATCCGTACAGTCCCATGGCATATGATGCTGTGGTTTGTAAGAAGCATATGAAAACCTCATTCAGAAGTGCACGGCAAATGGCGTCAGCACAAGGCATCCACAGAGGCATTGCTCTGGGAGCAAGTGTGACTTGCAAGTAGGAAGACTATTGCACTTGTAGGCCATGATGCTCGTGCACAGGGTAGTGTAGCAGGGACCAGGTAACCTTCATATTCTAAAAAATGTCACATGAATCAACATGAAATAAAAGAAGGACGTTTGGCAGCCTTTCAGTGCATCTCCAAAAGAGCAGTTGTGGTCAGAGAACTGGGGAACTGGTTCTGGGAAACTGGAGGGGGAAAATATGTAGAAAAAAGCCTGTGAGCTTGATTTACCAGCACAGCTCTCCGGGAGGCAACATTTAAGGAATGTTCAATTTCTATCTAATCCTAATCTAAAGGTTTGTACAATTTAGCCTTTACTTCTCCTTAGTTAAATAGTCTTTTATAACTTAGCCCAGTGGTACTAGCAATTTGGATTTGCTAGCTTCAGAAGTTATGCTCTACTATAATAGTAAATGAAATAAACATTTGAAGAAGTCATAGAGAAGTTAAATATAACCAGCCTACCTACCACTTTGACTGACTTTACATAATTTTTAAACATTTCTGAAATTCTTATATAAAAGACTGCATGTAGTACATTATTCTTTATTGGCAAAAGGCAAAAAGTAGGAAAAAGAAAACACAAAAATAGAGCTTTCACTGATTGCTAGTAAGATTTTCTCAACCAGTAAGTTTGCTGAGATCAAGAAGGTAAGAACATGTGTTCCAAATACAGTGCATACTCTGAATATATTATTCTGTTTATAGAATCTGAAACATCATTTTGATGCTACTGCTTTTTGTCATGTCTAAAAGCAGCGTATCTCAAAACAAAATACTTTTCCAAAGACCATTAAACATCCAAAGGATAGTGTCTCACATCACTTCAATGAGGTAATTTTCTCATTTTTATAAAGAGAACAAAAAGATTTGGTAAGCGTGATAAGATTTCATTAATGTTTTTCAATGTGTGAAACATCAAGTGAAATTATTTTGTATTCCTCAAATAACTCAGGTACCAGTGCATCCCAGCAAAAAACACAATCTTCATCAGATGAAGTGGGACATAATTATGTTAGACCCATGCTTAAGCATAGATTGTAACTGCTAGCAGAGATGACCTGCAGGACCTCCCAAACTGCCAGGTGGGTGACTTGAGAGAAAGGATCGTATGATTACTCCACAAGGTGTTTAGTTGAAATCAGCTGGTTTAAGTAGGAGACCTTGGCTAACCAAGCGTGTTTGAAATGAAATGAGTTCAGGGTGATCACATGAACATTTCAGATATAGTCTCTGGCATACCACCTTTAGGAGTGAAGCCCCCTAGTCTGGCCTCACAGGACACAGCCACAATTGGAAGAGGACCCAGATTTCAGACCCCAGTGAAGCAATATTGGGTTTACCAATTTAACAAATGGTTAAATATTCTCAAAAGTGGAATATTTACCAATATACCTATTAGACTAAAAAACTGGGTTGACAGACCTGTATTTTCTCCCTGTGCTAATAATCCAAGTAACTACAAAGGAAACTTGGCTAACAAAGTACACCGCACTCTGAGAATAAGCCCACAGGCCAGTTATGGTTGACAAAAATGCTTTTGACAAGGAGGTGTAATTAATTGTTTAGAATCACTGAAATGTATTTTATAACTGTATTTATTTTATAAATGTATTTTATAACTGGCATTCATCCCAAAGGAGTAGCTGTGCCGCTTTTCCAGCTGCTGAAGGTGTAGAAAATCCACTGTAGATACAAAAGCATTGAACATAAAAGTGAAAAATTTTGTCAAATTTTTGAATATGTTTATATCACACAGGAATTCCTATGTATATGTCACAATATCTTGGTATTTCCTATTTATGTTTTTAGTTTCACTTTCCAAATTTCAATCCATTCAAGTGACTCCATCTCAGACCTTGTTTTTTCCTTCGAAAACCCACTGCCATATGGAGGAAACATTAAAATTATTGGATCCATAGTAAAAACAAAAGCAGCTTAGTGTTAGTGCAAGAGGCTTAAATCAAGACAATTAAACCTAAGTTAAACTGAAAGTAAAAATGACAAATAATTTTGGCCAGTAGATGTAGACCACACACCACACAGAAAGCCGTTGTCATCCATGGTGGAAGCACAGAGTCATCAGAAAAAAATCATCATCATCTTCAGAAATACTGAATTAAACTTCCAAATCTGTGCTCTAAGCAGACAAGAAAAATCTCCATCAAGAGTAACTTTGAGAAAAGGCTGCCTTCCAGAGTTTCACCAAGGGATCACTCACTGCCACACAGCCAAGTGATTGACTACCATTTTGTGAAGAAGGTCATGTGGTGTTTTCAGTACAGACAGGACCCAGGATAATCCTTCTGCAGCCCAGCTTTCCTCTTCTCTTTGTTATTTTAATGCTGTGGTTTATACTTCATGCTGCTGTGAGTGACAGCTACTATGACAGCTGCCTGTGTATCTGCCAGATAATGACGGCTGGCCTGATTAACCATTGTGGCGTTGGGCTATTTAGGAGTGGCCTTTAGTTACTCACTTTTTAACAGAATAGTTGAAAATGAGAACTGCTGGCTTGGTGACCATAGTATGAATTCAGTCTCTTCCATGTGTAAAAATCTTGTCAGTGTTCATCTACGGGAATAAACCTAGCCCCTCAAAAATGCCAAATTTTAGAAATTTAATTTGTTATGTTACCAATTCACAGATACCAATCTGTGATCCTTTACTATAAACTTCCACACTGCTTCCCAAAGACCTCCAGGTGTTAACTACAAACAGTGACCTGCAGATTCCAACCAAAATTTCAACAGGAGTTTCTGTGACAACGAACAACAGAGAGAGGGGGAAAACTGCAACAAAAACCACTCAACTGCCAGGAGAGGCAGTGGAACAAATGGCCCAAAGTTATAATGAAAGGGGTGGGTAATAATTATTGCTCTCTGACTTGTTAACCCTATCAAATGTCTTTTGCCCCTGCTGTGGATATTGCCACTGCCAGCAAGGCGTGGAGGCAGAAGACATAACCTGCTTCTTCCCATGCCTTCACTCATCAACATGTGGCTACTGTACTGAAGCTGTGTTAAAAAATAAAAGAAAAAAACCCTGTTTGCACCCACACAAATGCATGCAAAGGGCTGGAACACGTCCCTACCAAACTGGGCCCTGTGGCTAGTGCTACATCTGGAAAATCCAGCCTCTCTGGGTGATGGAAGAGAGGAGGCCAAAAGAAAGTCTGAAACTTTATCAGATCACAGCCTTGCAGAAGAGCAGAGCTTGGTGGGGCTGAGGGCATGATCTCAAGATTTTTACAGTTCTCAAGGATCTGTAACTGAAGGAGGCATGAGAGCTGTGTACCAGCATGCTAGACAATGGTCTTGCTCAGGATGGGTTATGACAGCACTTTTCTTGATGGACTCTGTCCTTTTAACAAGAACAAACTTCTTCAATATCAATTTCTGCATCATGACTTTCTAAAAATGCCCAGTTCCTTGATATTCCAAATAAATTTACCAAGACCCATGAAAAATATTCAACAAATTCTTTGCAACAGCAACATCATTTTAATACAATTTACACTTTATACCATCTTAAATTTTCCGATTATCCCAGTTTCTTTTCCCTTTTATTTCAGACAGCTCAGATTATCTTTTGAAGTTTATCTGCAGTAAATAGAGCACTTGACTCCTGTAAACCTTGCAAGAGCATATTTATTTGTTCTTCCATGACCTTCTTTTGGTGTGACTAGCCCTGACTTCGATGGATTTATGCTATATACCATATATGAACTGGCAGTGTTGCAGCTTTATCTGTATTTGCTCAGGCTGTGAAATTCAAAGTTGAGAAAAAGTGCAAGAGAGAGTATTTGTCTTTGCCGTCATCTATTTGCAGCCCTAGAACTCTAACACTTTTCATGCAATTTCTGTTTCCTATTTAATCCCTTTTTCTCTGGCAGTGTTTTCACTGAGGACTCCATGGCTACAATTTTCCCTTCCCAGTCCTGCACAGAGACAGCCCATCAGACTGTAGGGGCTTCTGCTGGGTATCTGTTTATTTGGACATTGTGCACTTACAGTAATTATAAGTGTCTTCCTGCATCAAATTATATGGCAGATGGCTTGCTCAGATTATTTTACCAGCATTCCTCGGAAGTGTCAGGGATGAGTGAAACAGGAGACAGTGTCCTCTCCAGCTAAACACTGAGATTGCAAGTTCTGTCCCTTTCTGTACAGTAACAGCCTCACAAACCTGTTGGTAAAGCTGTTTCGAAAGATAGAAAAGATAGACATGGTAACCCTAAAATGATCCACTGCTCAAGAAAATCTCTGGGGATTTAGAGTCACATCTTAATCTGCCTAAATTTGTCTGCTTGTCTTGGTCTGTTCAGAAATTCAGTTCTGGACCTAACATGTCTCTTCCAGTAAAGACCCCCACTTGAACCTGGTAACAGACTGACAGAAAAGACTTGGGTTTAATAAACCATCATTTTCCTGGTACGTTAGTCAATTCATTTGAGCTCTGCCCTCCTGGGCATGGATATTGTCCTTCTTGAAGGGAAGGAAGCCTCTTATTCCTCTCTGTAATTTTTGTCCAGTGTTACTACAGTCACCCAGCTTTCTGGGATAAACAGCAAATTTAAGGCCACCCGCTGCTTCCCCTATGCCTTGCCCTCCACCTGCCTCAGGGCTGCACTGGTCTGCAGCAGCAGAACACACTTAACTGTGTGATTTAGCTCTGTTGCTGTCACTACAGCCAGCAGGCACCGGGAGAAGGGTTACAGAGCGAAACATTAATTTCTTCTCAGCTGTCTTGCTATCCTTGCTGCAGTGGGCAGAGGAGCTGTTTCCAGTGGAAAAGTGGAGAGCACTCCTTGTGAGAACCTGCAGAAAAGGGTAGGAAACATCTGACTTTCTGACTGCTCCATTTTGCAGCTCCTAAGCAAGCTTGGAGAAGAAATGTCACAACCCTACTACTTGTATCCTTGGGCTACGAAGAGAGAGAATGAGCCTCCCTGGAAGTCCACTGGCCTTCTCAGTAATATCACAGAGCAACTGATTCCTAGTGCATACAATAGGCGGGAGCAGAACATGGCCCACCTGCCTTTAGTGACCTTCAGAGAATGAGAAGCTCGCTCATCTTCTGCAACACCGAGGGTGAGCAGAGGCCACACTGTGTATGTGCATGTGCCTGCCCTGCTGGGATGACACTTTTCTTCTCACAGGCACATTTTTTTCCTTTGCATAGTTACAGCTGAATCAGTTTAATGATTTCATGTACTTCAACCAAATGCATAATAGTGAACAAATCAAAAGACAGTCATGGAAAATTGGGAAAAATATCAGGAAGAATGTCTTCTCTACCTGAAAAATTTCTCCAAAACAGAGACAAAATTTAAAAATAAATGTAGTGTCTTTTTGACTTGATATAATCACTGAAAAAACCCAACCCTAAACAAAGCCCCCTCCAGCCCCCCCCCCCCCAAAGAACCAAAGCCAAAACAAACAAAACAAAACCACCCCACACAAGCCACACTAAGTTTTGCAGTAGCAAAACAACGGTCATGCTGAACTGTTCAAAAACGAGGAGTTGACACTGTTGAACATACGGAGCTGGGACATGGCACTTGGCCCTTCTCACTGCCCAGGCTGTCCAGCCTCTCAGGACACCCTGTGGGCCCCCCTCTGGAGCACCATTTTCTAGTGAACTTAGAAACACTGTTTGAAGGTATCAGAACAGGTTCCTGAGTAAGTTTGAAAAAAGCAATAAAAGCAAGGTTGAAATACAGTGAATTGGAAAGGACCCTTGCTAGCAGCGTGCCCATTCCAGATGGAGGGGACACAATGTCAGCACATTCACTGATAAATTACTTGGATAATTACTGTTATTGTTCTTTGCCGTGATTTTTGGCTGCCCACTTCCAGAAACTTTGAAGTTAGCATACATTTAAAGATCTAATGCCAAGGATAAGCCCCTCCTGTAAATTGCTTTGGTAAAGCTTTCCTGTCATCCCCTTGACTCTGCTCCTGCACGCTGCACTTGTGTGTGTGCTGTGGCCAGCAGGCGATGCTCAAATACCTCAGAGGGAAGAACTTCAACTGTATTTTCATTGAAAGTGCTGGAATCCTGTCAAGTGGCAAGAATGTGCCATCACTCAAACATGACAGGCTTCATTTGTAATCTTCTGGCTTACCTGATTTACAAGCAGTTAACTACTTTCATCTCATCGACAGTGAGTTACAGATGTTTCCCATAAGAAGAAAGAAAGTGCACAGTAATCAACTGATAAATTAAGTCCTCAGTAGTCCCTGAAGGTTTGTGCTTTAATCTGAAGTGTCACTCACTTGTGTAGGCACATGTACCTGAAGTCAATATATGAAGTAACAGCAGAAATATTTCAGGAGTCTGTTGAGGAACACAGATTTATGGAGATACATAAATGAGTAGATCACTAGTAACTGTCTGACATAAGGAGAAACAGAGGGATATGGAGAATGAAAAATTCAATTAGTAAGAAACAGCATAGCTGGGAGAAGACTAGAACATCTCTGCACAAGTAAACTTCCTTCATTTAAGAAAATACGTAATGGTCATGTGCTGTTGGAGCTGGAGATGCAGCTGCCCCCAGAAATAAAGGTGTTGTCCAAACTGGTAAGGATGTCCAAACAGAAAGAGGATGGCCTGTAACTTAATGGCATAAACTCCTGGACGCATATGTCCCACACCAGCTAAGCTTACTAAAGTTCTAGTTCATGCATTCCTGGAACACCAACACTAAATCAAACAGTGCAGTATCATTCAATCAACAGGAAAAAACCCAAACAAACCCCAAAACAAACAAAAAAACCACACAACAAACAAACAACACCAAAAAATTAACAATTGGACTGTTCTAACATTCTGTGATTCTATGCTTAGGACTATGTTTAATCAATCATCAAATACAAAAATATCTACCAGCTGTTAAGGATTTACCATACTTCCATTACAAGATTTCAGGTAAGTTACTCCAGATCTCTTATCCGCTGAGTAATAATTCACATAACAACTTCAGTTTTACTTACTCTGCACTACCCATGTCATCAGGACTGGCTGCAGCAGCCTTTCCCCAACAATCTCACAAAGCTTGGCAGAAAAATGTAGTCACAATTTCCAACTCTACTGACCAAAGTCAGATACACCAAAACCACTCCCTTTCAAGGTTTCTCACTTCTCTTCTGTCTTGCCTGAAGTACAGATGTTGTCCAGCCTACTCTTCTTAGATTGGTATTTTTGCCTTTACTAGTATTAACAAAAAAGTTATTTCACATCCACAGCATTTAACATTTTTGATTTGTAAGTCAGTTCAAACAGGACTTGGTTGGTGTTTCCCATTCCTTCAAAACAGATATTCAAATCAGTATAACTGAGTGCTCCAGATGCCTGCCTGAATTCCATCCTGTTTCACCTCTCATCCTCACTTCCAGACTTTTCCTGAAGTCATCCCTCACTGCCTTTTACCTAAGAATTGCACGAGCATCAAGATACTGTCCACAACTAGTTTACAGTCACGGTAATGGTTGCAAGACTCCAGCCATGCAGCTGAGGGCACACATGATCTTTATGCCTGCAGAAATCTGAGAACTCTTACGTGTGCTCAAACACAGCCGAGCATTTGAATAAGAAGGGAAGCTACAAAGCTAAAGATGGGCTGGGGAGCTCACCATGAGAGACAGCTTGCCATAAAGCTGCTTTTTTATTTCTTCTTTCTTAGAGAAAGAAAACCGAGCCACTAACTCCTGTATAATTTTTTCATGACACGATTTGAACCAAGGATTTCTTTCAGACTAAATTTGTCAGTGATGGTCACTTCTTTTCAGATTCCAAAGAATCAGTGTCACCAAAAAGTGACACTGCTCTAACTATTACGTTTTGTCTAAATTTGCTGTCTTCATGCAGCTCAGCAATTTGTCCTACCTCCTAACCCTCCTATTAATCTCAGATATCCATGCAGTAAGTCCATTTTAAGAAAATACCAGGTAATACAGTAAGATTTTGGAAAGGGCCATTATTTTTAAAGTTTAGACAAAACCACAGGCCTCCCAAGAGATCTGAAGAACAGATACAGTATACAGAAGAACATTTAGATGCCCTAACACACACCAGAAGCCTAAATTATAGAAAATCTTTTAAAATTATCTAAGGCAATAATGAGTTACAAGGGCAGGGACAAGTTTAGAACAGCTCTTCTGCAAAAAACCATGACACATAACTTTCTGGATTGTCTTAAGTGCTCCACGCTAAAACTTTAACATTTCAATTGGAAAACAGCTACAATTATTACAAGGCAAGGCTGTTTGAAAAACTGCATATACAGTAGGTTTAGATTGCAGAAGATAATGATACACTTCACAAACTGCCTTTAAAGGGGAAAATAAGATACTTAAGAAGCTACCATGACTCGTCAACTAGTCTGTAGAAGAAAACCCAGGGAAATACACGCATCAGTTTAAAACCCATATAACACACCACAGTGGCTTCACGTCACTTCTATTAATCTGATTTTTAAACAGCAGTTGTAAATACATCAGAAAAATCCATTTTCATATATCCGCACCAAAACTCTTGACCATCCATTATATTTTTTATATATATATATATATATAATGTTTCTCAAACTAAGTATTCCCATTTGTGTAATAACTACTGAAGATTTCAGGCAGTGACTATACATGTAGAAGGTCATCACAAAACCAGGAATAAGAAGAATATTCAATTTTTAAGTTTTAAAAATTTGAATCAAGAGTCACACTGCAGTTCACTCCACTAGTAAAGAGCAAACCCTTACCACAATCACCCTTTGCCTGTTTTCAACATAAAACATGGAAGATTCATCTAAAATCAGCATTTTCTAGAGACTGCATATTGGGAGGGGTGCAAGAAAAAAACTCTGTTCATGACATTTGAACAGAGCTGTGGCTAGGGACAGGCAGAGCACGAGTGCCCGGGTTAAGGTTCTTTAGAAAAGTAAACTGGTGAGAATAAACCTCCCCAACCTTACGAATGGCAATTGGTACACAAAGTTTAATTTTAAATAAAATTTTACCAGGCTTGTGAAAACACGCCAAAAGCCAAATCACGTTATGAGTCTAAAACTACCGAACAAGGTTTGAACAAAATACTCCATTTCCAAAAAAAAGCAAATATAGGTTTAATGCCAGTCATCCAAAGTCGACATTAGACTCTTAATATAAGGCAAAAATAGTAATTTTCTTTTATTTTTTAACCTACAGTAAGTACAATCAGCAATAGTTGCCCTGTAGAATATGCATCATCAAGATCTAAAAGCAAGATCAGCAGAGAATGCTGACTCATGCATTGTAAGATCTTCTCAACATACTGACAATTCCATAGCAACTCTGGAAACGTTTCTAGGTTAAGGACTGGATTAATGCTGCAAAGTGGTTTTGTTAAATGTGTGTATAATTTAGTTCTCATGCGCCACAATCATATTTCCGTGTTATAGCCATGTAGCACAAATAACATTTCTTGCAGATCTAAGGGTGTGTCAATATACATTAAACCATAGAAAATGCCATAAAATACTCTATGCAATCTTTAAGCATCTATCTTCAATATAACTGTATTTACATATTTTAATGAACTTATGTAATAAGCCACTGAAGACATTTTTACAATGTTTATTAGATTATGAATTTATAAATTCAAGGACTCAAGAGGCACATAGTTTAAAAGGCCGAGAACACCAAAACTAATTAAGTCACAAAAATCAGAATATTTATGGATGTAATACCAGTAAAAAATAAAAATCACATCCAGCCTAAAAGCAACACTTCTTAAGAGTCATCCTTCAAAGTCAGCATAATAAAAAGTTCTCATTTCCCTCAAAGAAAAATAATTCATCCCACCTACCAAGCTAGAAAAACCTATTTACAGTTGTACTTTGATCAGAAGTATCATTGTGTAATACAGCCACTTCTACCCTGACATTAGAATTTAACATTTCTTTTAAAGTATAATTGTATTTACAAAGGCATAAATACTGTAACTCTGATCTTCATTAAGATTTGAATGAAAACAGGTTGTTAAGTCACAATACAAACGTGTTAGTGTAAAAGTAGGTGCAGATTCAGTATCATTCTCAAAGAACAGGAAGCCAATACTTCTGATAAAGCTCAAGTTCATCAGCAAGACCAGGTCTTTAAGTTACGTTAATGAAGATTAAACCTCTTCTGTGTTATTCTTTACATTGGTTTCTTCAGTCAACTTTCACTACGCTGTATATTTTGGTTACAAACCAAAAGCATGCAAAGAATCCAATTGTCCCTAAAAAAAAAAAAAAGATAAAAGTTACATGTTAGGAACACTCACACAGGAGACACCCATTTCTACTTGTACTTCATGAATCAGGACATACGTATATGCAATCTGCTATCCATAGTCTTCATATTAATCAGATCAGATAACGGAAAAGATAATGGAAAGTTACAGACAGTACCTGGTCTTTACAAGCATCAACTACTCTATACAGTATCTCAATAACTTTACGATCACAGATCATGTGGAAGATTCTTGTTTTAAGATGTTTCTGTGTTATTTGTCTTACTACATATTCGTTCTTTGTTGTTTCAGTATGCTGCAGTCCAACTCCTTCACATTGCTCCATTTCACCCTTCTTCAGTGACTAGTCACACACACTCAGCTGTCAGAATATTATTAGACGACTTAAACCAATTAAACTGACAGCATCAAAGGGAGTTCTCATTTCTTAGTTATACTTCAAGGTCCTGGAAAATTGGAGCACTACCTTTATTTCTACAAAGATCAAGATAATAGAAATTTCAAACCATAGTGTAGTTACTATGCAACTTGTAGTTCCTACTGAAAATGTGTAATGTACCTCAACGATAAACACTTCTGAAATACTTACGGCAGTCAAAGGGTATACACAAATTTGAAATGAACTTTAAGGATGAAAACCATTTCCCTGACAACTTAGCAGAATAAAAATAGCTTTATCCATTCTCTTGGTGAAACGCCAACGGAAGCTTTTAATAAAAATATTATTCTGGATATGAAATAGCTAATGCAGTTGGGCTTTGTTAATCCAACTGGATTACTTCAAAATTCAGCCTCAATCAGAATGATATTGGACTAAATAGCAGCTCAGAACACCTGTTACAGGAACCTTAATTTCCCACAAAAACTAGGACAAGAAAAAAGCCCTGAAGATTATCTGATTTTTGCCTGAGTACTTCTTCTAAAATCATAGCCTTAACTTATGCAAGAGCCAAGGAAGTTCTTTAAAGGAAAAAGTTGCCTTTATTTTAGATGTGGTAAGAGGCACAACAGAATTTGTGTGGTAACTCACTTGCTATAAAACCTTGAAAGAAACCATGAATAATATCATGGTAATTTTCTTTTTCCCTTTACGCTTCCTAAACTACTGATGTTTAACTGACTCATTTACTATGATACGTAGTTGTGGTCCCAGCTGTGAATCAAAGGTTTGTCATGTAGCTCCCGGTATTTTGCCTGCTGAGTCTGATCAATGACCTGGAATGCAGTATGGATGCAAGTGCCTGAAGCATGTGTTACATAGCAGCAGGGCACTGTCAAAACCCTTCCTGATACTGACGATTTTTAACAGATGAGTAAGCAGCAGCAGAATAGTTTTGATACAATTATGATTTTTTCCTTTTAGCTTCTTTATCATCCTGACATGGGAAAAGTCAGTTGCCTTTGGGAGCAGTTTTTGCTAAACTACTAATATGCTTTTTGTTTAAGAAACTGGAGAATTCCTTGTCTCTTTACCCCATTTCTTAACTTCTTCAGTAAAACCTTATCTCAGGGCACTTCCGTAAATCTCAGAGAACTGAGCATACCTGCTTTTGAGTTCTTATCAACCCAAATGGACAAAATTATTCTTAAATTTAAGGAATAGGATTATTCCCCCAAATTAGAAGATAATTTGCACTTAATGTTGCGGGAAGTAGACAAAAAAAATCATTAAGTATATGATGTTTCAAAGTTCTAACCATCTGGTTAACTTCATATGTATTCTCCCGATTTCAATACAGAAACTGAAAATTTAAAAAACCAAGAGTATACAAACTCTGAAAGCGCAGTTCAAGTTGCACAGCACAACTCACATCTCCACTGTCCCAATTACAAGGAAGTGACTGCCACAGAAAGCATCTAAGGGGGCTGAGAATAAATCACCTCTTCTTTGCATGCTTGTGAACCTACCCTAAAAACGACTCCCCAAATCTGCTGGCAGGCACTGCACAGCCACTTGGTCAACAGGAAGTGAACACATGAGCAAAGGAAAAGGGGGATGCACCAGGCACATCTTAATGCCTCTAGACAATGTCATGTGATATGACTGACTTGAAAGAATATGGGCAAAAGATGGAAATTATATGGGTACCTGAATTGCAGAAAGGCAGCTCAATCAAGTCTCTGCACAGAAAATTACTGTAAATTCCCCTGAATGTGTGCACTTCAGAATTACTACATGCATATAAAGTAAGTGGAGTGAACAAAGGAGAAAGGGTAAACACAATCCTGGTTTTGGGCAAAACTACTATTAAAGGCAGACATGCTGAACATCTGTGGGAAAAGCTGGTGAAACTAAATTAATTGACCTTACACTTATGTAAGGCCTAATTATTTTCACGCTACTTTGTAAGTTTGTACTGCATTTAAAAATCGATCTACATACAGCACTACCCATTCATTTCTAGTTGAACAACCATGCATTCTATGATTCCTTAGTTCAGTGAGACTACCAGTAAACCCTGAGCAGAAATAAAGGTTAAAGAGAAAAGCAGTGTGAGAAGGAAAAAAAAGTGAGCAAGGGAGGCAGAATCCCTGACTTAAAATGAAGGATGGAAGATAAAACTAACCACTTTTGGAACACAGCTTGATCAGTTTTCATTTAACTTCATTATGAGATTATATAATGTACCTAAGTCCCATTCCTTCCTTTTAACAGGCAATGACCCAAGAAAATCCTTGCAGGCCATTGCTCCTGTTCATCATCATCATCTGCGTTGTCATGGTGCACAAACAGCTTCAATATTTCCTTAACTGAAGTGGCAATGTCTTTGAATAATATTCAGTTATACTTAAAATGAACTCCATTCTCAAATGTCAGTTCTTTTCTCATTAGACCATTTTTGCTCTCCTGTGGTAAGTGGAAAGGAAAATTCTATTTAATAGTTACAGTGAGATCTGTATTAAAAGCTCTGATGGCAAGCCATTTGTATTCTAGGAAGCCTCAAAATATAGTATGCATACATAAATATGCATCAAAGCCTTCAGAATCATTAAATGTCATCATAAACTTGTAAAGCTTGAAACTATTTAAACCATTGGTTCAAAATAGTTACAAAAATATTGCTCTATAGGGTAAAGTATACAAGGACAGATTGTATTCTGCTGGAGCAAAACGTAGAATTCTTGAGATTTTTTGAGGAGTTGGAGGTTGCATCAGTTTCAGTGGAGACTTTTTGCATTTTCACTGCCATTCTTCCACCCTAAACAAGCGATATATGTGTCTGACTAAAGGTTCCTTCTTAGTACTGAAGATGACAATGGATGATTTTGTGGCCTCATCTCACATACTGAAGAGGAAATGAAAAGGCAGCACCTAAGACAGGTGTTTTTCCAGAAGCTCACAATAAGGATTACAAGGTTCTGACGAGATTGATACAAAAAATGTCAGAGAAATTCTGTCTGCTTTCCATGTCACTTCAGGGCAATTGCAAAAGAAGGTAAGTAAATTCTGGAAGAGAGCAAACTTAAAAAAAAAAAAAAAAGAAAAGCATTCTCTGTCAATTTTTATTCCTCTCTCTTCCTCTCTTTTCCTTCCTCCTATTCCACAAAAGCTGTAATTTTTATCTTGACACTGTAACTTTATATTTGATTGTGTGTGATTTGGAGTGTGCTTCTCCAAAGACAACTAATTTTAAAAAATGAGTTTGTCATATGACTAACATAAGAATGATATCTAGAGAAGTATTTATCACATATTTGAAGACCTAATTATTGGCCACACCTCAAATTAGCAGTAGTTTTGCCTCATCCTCACTTAATCTCTTTCACTAAAATTTTTGATCGGAGTTGCAATATGCTACATAACTACTTGGAAAAAAAATCAAAGACATATGCAATTTTTAATTCTGTATCAAGGTAAATTTTGCCAAGGATTCTACTGTGCAAAACTAAAGGTAGACTCAAAATTTAAAATTAACGTTCAATACTTACCTGTGAAAAGGAAGAAGATCAAAACCATAATCATGGTATAACCGAAATACAAAATGGTGCTAGCTGTTCCTGTGATTTGCAGTTTAGAAAAAAAATAATGTATTGCATATATTAGGAAATAAACTGCAGTGAAACCACTAGTGAGAAATGAACGCCACTGCCAGTGATAGTCCTAGAAGGGGTGAGGAAAAAAGAAGTATTAGTAATAGTGCACTTCTAATGCACTGACTCTACTACTCAATGCAGAGCTACTTTTTGTATATAACTTTGTCCAAAGGTGAGGTTTTATAGGTTTTTCTATCTACAGGAAACAGAACTATATCTAATCAATATTGCTTTTATTACACCATTCACAATTCAAGATAAGAAACCTAAGGATCAATATCAAATAAACAAAATACTAAACCCCCCAAATAAGCCGGATGTACTTATTTCCAGCCACAAAGATTTTTTTTCCCAAGGCTAGGCATGTCCAAAATGCACTCTGACTGAAAAAAGTTAATGGATTAGTTTAGCATCTTCAAAAAACAGGGATGTTTTAAGATGTGATATCTGACTTAGCAGTACCTAGGTGCAGGCTTTTAATATTTGTTACAAGTTTTGCCAAATTTGCCCCCTTCACTTTTGAAAGATATGGCTAAAGTACATCTCATCCAGTAATGTTGTTCATGTTGAATACTGGAATACTTATTTTCAATCATAAAAGTGTTAACTTTTTTTTAAGCATTCTTAAAACAATATCAAGTTTGAATACTGAAGAGCATTTCTTACCTCTGCACATAGATGGAAGTAGCAGAGCAATATTGTAGCCTCAGAACATGTAATAACCAAAATAATGAATACCAGAAACAGGAAACCAAACATGTAATACATCTGGTGGGACCTATAAAAAGGAGTTAAAAAAAAATAAAATGGCCACTGTGGTAATGTTATCTCTTCATATGCAGTAATATCACCTTCACACGAAGTACTTCACTTCCTATTGAAGTACTGTCAGTTGTGTGGCCATACAATTAACTAATTTATTTTCAAACTAAAGAAGAGGTGCCTTGGCAGCTCAGTCTGACAACAGTAAGAAAGCAATCCCAAAGTATGCTCCTGGTTGGGATTTTAGGAAAGAAATTACATAATGGTGAAACTATAGTTCCATTGAAGTCAGCATGACCTCTTCCACTGACTTCAGCAGAACTTGGATTTCACCTCACATTTCAATCAAAGAGGCAGAGCTGCAAAACAAGAAATGTCAAATGCTGTAGCTGTCTGTGTTGGGTAGAGGCACCTATTCAAGGTTCAGAAACAGTTTAACAAGATCCAGTAACTAAATTGTGCCAGAAGGAAGACAAATTCCTCACAGTAGATTAGTTTGTCAGTGTGCTATGAGCTCACATCAAAATTCACTTATACTGAACAAGTCTTTGGTGCTTTATTTTTAAAAATAATTACTCTCAGTTCCTTTATAATGATTTCACAAGAATTTGTTCTCAATTTGTTTTTTTTCTCCTGAGAGTATTAATACTTTTCTAGCCTAACAACAACTACAAAAAAATCCCTCAAGTCAATTCTAATATTCTTACTACTTTTAAGTTATATGCCATATGTCACCTTCAGAAACACTTCCACATGAAGTCAGAGGAGTAGCACGAGAAAATGAACTATCTGAATATTGTAGGTCAGATGTAAATTGCTAAGCCACCTCTCTACACACTCCAACAAGCAAAACAGGCACAGTATCTTCAAAACCACAAAACATTAGAAGATGTTAACATTCAAATTTTTATTGAACCAATATTATGGTAACCTTGCATCAGCAAAAATCAGGCAAAGCATCTTGAAGAAAAACTTACACAAAGAAATTACCACTTTTTGTGATAGAGAAAACTCAAATAGGTTGTGGTTAACTTACCAAATACTATTGAGAATAAAGAACAACTGTATAAAGATACATCCAAAAGGAAGAATCCCTCCCATGACAATACCAGGTAATGGCTTCGTATAGAACGATTGCTCAGGAATCTGACGAGGAATTTGATTTGTGCGAACAGGATGTTCAATAGCCTTTAAACAAAATAGGAGATTGCTAAATAAATAAATGTCAAATTACATCACTACCTTTCTGCTTTCTTTTTAAAATGAGTGGTGATAAAAGTCTACACTTTGTTTTGAACATGTGCATACCCAGCTACCTACATTTGCTTTCACTACCAGCCCTACATTTGCTTTCAGCTGCAGACAGCTCTTACTAAAAACATATGACAGATATTTTGAACTTTGCTTTTTTTTACTTATC
Source organism: Neopelma chrysocephalum (assembly GCF_003984885.1). Classification (NCBI taxonomy): domain Eukaryota; kingdom Metazoa; phylum Chordata; class Aves; order Passeriformes; family Pipridae; genus Neopelma; species Neopelma chrysocephalum. The sequence continues at coordinate 26,482,907 of NW_020897694.1, read as the reverse complement.
TATCCTCTGTTACAGAGCCTGACCTGATTTATCACTTTTCAGCTGGTAGTAGTCGTGGTGCAGACTCCTGCCTTCCCCTTCTAAAAATCTCTTCATGTTGTTTTTCAGGATTTACTTCAAGAATCACATAAGGATTCTTACGTGAATCCTTACAAATGGAGAGGATTCAACCTAGCAATTAAATCCTACTTTAAGATGCATGCATGGTGGGAGAAAAAAATTTAAAGGCAGATAAATGCATACTTTTCCATCTTTCCCCTTTCATAAAGATTGCATCAGAAGCATCAATAGATACTAGCTAGGTACTTGCTTTCTGATTTACTTTCATGTTTTTGTGGCACCTACCATGTTGCCTTATTAGTTTATCAAATCATCCTTTCTTAAAGGAAGTGCCCCTGTACAGTGCAGGGGGACTTGCTGGAATCTCAACATGGTTATCAGAAAAAAAACCACTGAATTCTGGTTAAGAAAAAGAGGATAACTACACAGTTGACTTAAAAAGTGCCTAAAGTGTCTTTTAAGATAATATTCTGTGAAAGTACTACACGAGATCAACAAAGATGGAACTCTGGCTTCCGAGTCAGGAAAAAAGCCACAAAAATATGTGAACTTAGAGATATTTATGTTTGTGGGGGATAGTAAACTAGTTTTTAAGGAAAAAAAAAAAAGAACCACCAATCTCATTATTTAATGATTTGGTCACCAGTGGCACAAAGAGCCCTCATATAAATAAGTAAAATCGATCAGTTTAGGAGTAAATCCCGATTAATGTCTGCCAAGCAGTGATAACCATTTACAGAACACTTATGCAAAGAGGATAATTTACAGGAGAACTCTAGCAATTTTATCAAAAAATATCCTCAGTGTAGTAGGCAAAAAGGAACAAAAAATACATGAGGAAAACCACAAATGCCTACGTTCCCTTATGTTTGCTGAGTCAACTAACTTTTTCAGTAATGAAAAAGATGCTAATTAAAATAAAAATTAAATTAAAAATATTGACTTACCTATAGCAGTCACTCAAAAAAAAACCAACAATACCCCAACTATTGCAGAGAAGTATTACCCCCAACAACCAACTGAATATCAAAGCCTTGGACTTCCAAGATCAGATATCTAAAAGTTCTAAAGTAACAGAACAGAACTGAAAGCAACAATGCAACTAGCTTAGGGGTCATAGCCTATACAGTGAAAAATATTTATGTGTGTATATATGTATATACACTTAAAAACAACTTCTCAGAAACACTTACATTTTTCTTAAAACCAAAGTAGGCACCAATAAATGTCAGCGGTACAGATATGCAAAACCAGAGTGCCAAAATAGCAACCAAAGTACCAAATGGAATAGCTGCTGAAGAGCCTTCTCCCCAGAGAATGAGGTTCATGATAAAAAAATCCGCAAATACAATTCTGAAAAATACACAGAGCACAGAAATACTCCTTAACATTTTCTATTGTTAACAAAAGAATAGCACTGTATTAAGATTTCAGTGTAAATCTCTGTTAAAACCAAATGACACACGAAATATCAAAACAAAGAGGTCAAACAAGAAATTCTTTGTTAATCCAGTGGGACTGAACTCCAGCAGGAGCTGACGTTCCAATCAAGCTATTTCAAATATATGCTTGTCTTAACTAGACTTAATCACAGCAAGCAGTCGTACCCTTAAGTAGAAAAATTTATCAGAGTGGTTATACAGTATATGACACTATATAAGACCAACTACAGTGTGGTGAGAGAAACAGCCCAGATAATAGAAGAAAGCAATGAAAAATTGGTCTGTCTAAAACTTTCTACTATCAAAATGTTTTTTCTTAATCAACATTTTCATATGGCAAGAGTAAACAAATGCTTACAAAAATAAATACCTAAGGATGATATGCCACTATTCATCTTTGTCAAAAGCACTGTGATACTCTTGCAACTTCCAGACTAAAGGGACAATGTAATAAGATTTACTTGTATTGCTGAAACTTAAAAAATTAGCTATGCATGTCAGAGATGCAATTTAATTCTGTTAATCATGGTGGTATTTCTCAACTTACCCAGGACAAAGAAATGATGTCAGCAGGACATTTGTTTTCCATTTCTCACCTCCAAATGCTGTATTAAAACATTTGACAGATATCAAAACATGCATTAGGCTCACACCTATTAATTTTCCAGTCCATTTACCTGTTATACTTAGCTTGCAAATACTCAAATAACGTGCTATCATGCCCAAATTTAAAACAGTAAACTAAATCTTCAGTAATAAAACTGAATTGCTTAGCCACAGAGCTTCAAAGCAAAGAAAAGTCTCAGACCAAGGCCAGGAAAGGTATCCAGCTAAAACTGTGTCTCTGACCAGTTCATCTGCTAAAAGAAGGAAGTAGAAGGAAGAAGAAAAGACTTTAAGTCTTTAAAAAACATCTTAAACTTGGAGTAATTAAGAAGTTTAAGCTTTCTAGCATTTGACTGCAGGTTTCAGTAGGAAAAGATTCATAAATATGTGAAAAGCAAGCTTAACAGTTTTCTTGAAATAATTCTTGCCTGTGAATCTTACAAGAGACTCAGGACTAACATGCTTACAGAAGCAGTGATGTTCTCTTGAGTCTTAACAGCATTAAGCAGTGGTGATACCAAAAGACCAAAGATAGCTTTATTAAGAAAATCTTTATGAATTTGCACTGTGCTGATAAAAATTCTAGTCAGTATACTTTCAAATTAAAATATCCTGCTGGAATTCAGTGAAGCTGATAATTTCATATGAGCACTGCCATAATGACATGCTTCTTTATTTCAAGAGTCAGAAGTGATTATGGTTAGAGTGATTTTAATTAAGTTTCTATTTCTTCATAAAAACTTGGTAGAACATGGCAGCGGTTATTAAGATTAACCATTTAATTTCAACTCAGGTTTCATTTTTTAAACGCAATGTTGAAAAAAAAAACCACCCAACTTTTAAAACTGGATATCCATTTCAGTTGCATTTTGGTTCATCTCACATTACTTTATTTGTATACTATAAGGAAAAATATTCATGCTTGCATGGTCTATGTATGAACCACCTCACGTTATAACAAAAACATCACTGGATCAGTCACTCACTATCTTAGAAGTTAAACACAACATTCAAAGACCAGCTAAGTGATTCCCAGTAAGTATAATGTGAAATACAATCATTAATAGCCAGATCTCCACCAAAGAAACAGAATTCAATTTATCATCAATACATTTCAAAATATCCTTCAAAACACATAACATACAGCACGATGTACAGAATAATTCTGTCCTCAATTATGCTCTTCATACTAAAATCTCCTTCCGTTTAAGTCTAACTGGCTTGGAGATTAGGAAGAGGAATAGTTTATCACATCACCACTACTGTGGTAAAACTCCCTACAAGATACAAACCCACTTTTCCCACTGGTTCTCCCCACATGAAAATTACAAAATAGTTAGAAGAAACAACTCCAATGTCTACTGCCAGGCTGAAGTTCAAAAATAAACTCCTCTATTCGTGTATATTCAGAACTAAAGTAGTCCAAAAGATTCACTCTCTCAGTAAGGTAATTAAAAAAGCTCTATGAAGAATGGCATGCTTCACCTTGAAACAAAGCAGAAGGTAGAGGAGTCAACCTTTTGAGGTTGGTAGACAGTTCTTGAAACAATAGCTGGGACCAGTGAAGGAAAGCAGTATCAACTAACTCCTGTGAAGGGCCTAAACACTGTTGGGCTGATTTCTACAACTACAGAACACCTAATAATCCTTCCTCCTGCCACCGTCTGATAAGCACTACTCTCCCACAGACCTAGGAACTAGCTAAAAAGAGGTGACAGTCACAGGCATGCAAGAACTGAGGTTCATGACTTGGGGGTGGGGGCGAGTTTTACCAAGCAACACTGATGGCTAAAACTAAATGCAGGTTTACATCATCCCCCCAACTATAGGAAACAGAAGTACAAAACTGTCTGACGTAATGAGCTCAGTACTAGTAAAATGAAATTTGCTTCCCAATTTCACAAACACATAGTAGCAAGAGCAATTCAAGGTCTTCGGTCATGCTTACATCCAAACGAGTGTAACCAAGTTAGTGTTCTATATGTATTTTCTGTTATTACAGAAAGTACATTTCTCCAATTTGCCCTAAGGGAAACTACAAACAGTGCTGCAAAATAAAAATCAGTTCTGTGATGATAATTTACTTTAATGAACTTAAGCCTTGTCATTTTCAATAACTTTTACTCACATTTGTAGAATCTGGCAGCAACATAACCAGCTGGAGTTCCAAGCAGTACCCACAAAACTACAGCACAGGTCATTAGAGCTCCCCTGTTAGCAGGTGACAAAAATCCCAGGCAGGCAAAAACTGTGAAGTAGAGATGCACACCTGTAGAAAGTGTCTACAACTCAAAACTAGTACATCAGTTATCTTAAGATCTGTGTATACTAAGTTGCATGTCTACTATATCAGCTCAGGTGTTTTTAATGACTTTTAAGAAATTTCTAGAAAATACTATACTGCTATTTTTACTAGTACCACGCAACTAGCAGTGAAAAATCATCTGTATTCAACTGACTCCTCCCCACTTAATTACTTACACAGGGTAACAAAAGTCATTATTAAGATCTGTGTGCCAGAGCCTAGAAAAACAGACAACAGCATTCCTTTTCTTGGAGGCCTGAAAATATCACCATGAACCAGTTTCCAGCCAAATTCTTCTTGTGCATCTTCCTGTAAAAGAAATACACCTATTTAACACAGTAGATTGCCATTTAAATAGCCTGCTACAGCTATACATTTAGCTGAAAAAATTACATTCCGAATAAATTTTAGGAGGTACATTTTAGACTTACAGTGGAATCCATCTGATTGTATCTTGCAATGTCTTTATGTAGTGTCCTCAGCATAATCATAGCTACCATTCCAGACAGAAAGAGTACAATCACCAAGGAATTCATAATACTGAATTAAAAAAAGAAAATCATCATTCAAACTGCAATGTAAACACTTCAGTACAGTACACTTGAAGGCAAATTTTCTTCTCACCTAAACCATTGGATGTGAGTGTGAGGCATGGATTCTAAAATATAATCCCATCTTGATGCCCACCTGATATTTTTTTCTTCCTGAAAGAGTAAACACATGAGCTTCAGATACAGTTAGTATCCAACTTGCACATTTACAAGCTGATGTTCATGCAAAGCAATCTTAAATCTTGTGACTAATTGAATTTAGTGCTCCATGCCTAAAATAGTTTAGTAATGACTACCTATAACAAACATAAGATTTGACCATAGAATCAAAACCAAAAATATTTTCTGAATTTGAGCACCTGTCTTCTTAAGACATAAAGGCCTATCAAATTAATTTAATTCTGCTTCCTCCCTTCAAGAATTATATGAGTTCACCTGGAATTCAAATGACCAGAAGAATAATAAAAGAACATGCATTTTTTAGCATACGTAAGTCCACACAAAGAAACTAAGCTATGCTATACAGTCTCCAACACTTCACTTTCTAGATAGTGGTCTGTCCAAATTATCCTTTGCTTTCATATAACCTCATTTCAGTACCAACTATCAATCTAGTTACAAACAGCTTTTACTGCAAGACAGATGGGAAGACAATACTACAGAACTTATACTATTAGTAGAGGGAACAAATTATTCCTTCAGGCATTTCAGCCATCAATCAGAAACACTTCAAGAAGAGCATTTCTTTGTTTTATTTTGTACAGTAAATACGAAAAAAGGAATAGACAGTGCTGATTAACCTGAAGATTGCTATTAAGCAAACCACAAACACTACTATTAAGTAATAAGATTGGCTAGGTGTCTTTCTGACGGCATGTTATTTCAGTAATTTACGCAAGAGGAAGAGTGCTTTCCAGAAAAGTCAGTTTTTGAAAATATAAAAAACAATGGGTTAAAAAATTTAGCCAGGGTCAAATATCTGGTTCACTGACATAAAAAACTAGGTCTCAAAGCAAGCAACAAGTTTCTAAAACAGTATAAATGATTCTAAGATAGAACTGCATTTTTCATCATACCTACACTGTCTTTTTTCTGTCTTACTGAGATGACCAGATCCGCCAAGCCAACAGAATTTCAGAACACTACCTCCAATTAATGTAACATTGTGCACAGGACAGCAATACACACAAATAAGCTGGGCATGTCATTTTTTAAGGAAGAACAATATAATAGCATGAAGCTAAGGTCATTCTTAATTACTAACTTCTCACAGGTTTTCAGAAATATTTGCTTTTCAGGATACAAATTCATTTCAGCATCATAACTGATATAATTTCTCAAAATACAATTATTACATCGTACATAGTATAATCCCTTTAGAGTATATTTCTTATACCATTTATTGTATTTTGAACTTAGTCTTAGATTAAGAGTACAAAATTTTGGGAAACAGTTTGTCCAGCAAAACTCATTTAAAAAAAGGGAAAATCAATAAAGAACCCCTCTCTTGTTTGTCACCAGAATAAGACATATTCAAGTATCACTGCTCCCCTGCAGTTGCCTGATATACCGCTCCTCTGCTTTTCAATAAAGAGTAGCAGAACAAAAAATACCAGCTTCCTACTCTTTTGTAGTTTTCCATGGGAGTAAGCCCTTAGAAAGAAGGCGGCTTTTGCATCAGGAGAGCAGAAAATGATCAGCTTCAACCTACATACAAGAGTAATTTGATGAAACACACAGTTTGTCAGACTTAAGAGTCTGGACTGAAAAATAATCTACCAGAAAACCTAGGTAAACATGCAAATGGGATTATTTTAAAAACCACATTTTTCACTCAATCTGTGTGTGGTGGTACGCAAAATTGTAAAGCATGTGGTTAAATTCCAAGCCATCTCTGACATTCCAGTTCAAATAAAGTTTTAAAACTACAAATTTACTATTTTGAGCTAATCTTAGTTGTCCATCTTTATAATTCAGAGTATTAATGCATAATTTTAACAGGTAACTACCAGAGAAATCTTAGTACTCACTTGAAAAGAAACTGAGTATGTATAAGCAATTTTTACTTCTCCACTAGCCTTATTATTTATATCCATAGGTACTCCTGAGCAATCAGGGTTGTCTGGATTAGTGTGCTTGTAACTGCAGGAAGAAAACACAAAAAATGAAAGCTGCTTCACTGACAACACTCTTAAGAAAGAATTCATTCATCTTACAAAAGCATATCAAGCATTCTTCTCTTAAATATAGAAATTGTTCCTAAAGTCTCAAAAATTTCAGAACTCATAAGGAAGGTATCATAAGCTCAGGACTTTTTGAAGCTTGAACTTTTTAAACAAGAGTTGTCTCTTCTAAAATGAAAAATATAGAGAGCACTGTCTCTAAAGCAGCGTGCCAAAAATGAAACAGGTCTGAGTACTGCTAAAAACTCCAAAACACTCAAAAAGTTACAACACCAGCATTACTAACTTCTGTAATAAAAAAATACTTTCAACTGAACCAACAATGCAACAAGTTCAGTTATATGATGAAAAGAAAAACAATATGCTAAAAAATAATACAACAGATATCAGTTTTGCAAAAGCCACATAAAATACCAGAACAACTGACAAGAGTATCTGTGAAATCATTCTATTCAAATCCTGATTGCTGAAGACACGAAATGTTGCACTTCAATTACACTTCCATCAGGCACTGGTGGAGTATCCGATACAAGACAAAATGTCCCCCAGTTGGGAAAAGAGGGTTCTACATGCACTACATACACCCCACACCCCACCAATACTTCCAGGTTTTATTTTATCTTTTCTTGGCCCAAACAGGAAACAGTTCACCAAGATCCACTGAATTCAGAACAAAATCACATTAGTGTCCTACACTACACTACATCTAATCTACAGGTCACATATCTGAAAAAATTTCTGACTACCAGGAGGTCCCCAGATCAAAGCAAATATCTTGGGATGGATCACTTTTTGATGAAAAATTACTTCCGAATACTAACCTTTTTGGTTCAAGTTTAGCAGCAACTAGTCTTGCTCCTAGAGCTTCATTTTCCACAACATGGTAATATATTTTTATGTCAACATGGTTGAAAATATAAAAGGTATCTTTATCATGGAATTCTGACTGCAATGATAAAAGATGACATTAAACAATCAAAAAGATAGAGACATCTAAAAGCCTTAGGCAGAAGCTTACATAACACAGACTGCATACAGTTTTCTGTCAAGTTCTCCTACAGTATGAATGTGAGATTCTGTGAATACAAAGACAGTAAAATGCATCTTAGCATTAAAAAGACAAGCTAGAAAAGTTAATGCTAAGAACAGTCTACTACACCTGAAAAGTAGAAAAATGAATTTAAAGTATTTATAAAATATATTTCTGTAACTGAAGATGTCCTATTTTAATTAAGTAGCAAACTGAATAGATAACTGTGACAACAGAACCTTCCAAGACAAACAATGCAAATAAATGCTCTCTGTGACAGAACCACCTTGACATTTGAAACCAAAGATGCACAGGGATGAACTGCATGCAGCAGCCAGGAATGCTGAATACAAACCTCAGGTGAAGGGAAACATTGCTTTGGTATTTAGTCAGTTAAAGAGGTTGTTAAATCATGAGCTTTGATTTAACAGCTGTGTCTACTGAAGCTCAATTAGTACCTCTAAAGGGTTCTATCCCTACCCTTTCCACCCTAATTATAAGAATAGTTTTATAAATGTTCTTCTACAGTCCTTCACTTATGTCTTCAAAGCTTATTTTCCCTTTATTAAAAGCAAGTATTTAAATAAGATTAAAGGAATACTGACAGATTACATATTTGATCATAAATGCATCCATTCATATAGAGCCTCTGAAACCAATTTATTATGGATGCAAGGAAACAAACCTGGAAATTGCAGAAACTGTTGTCTTTGGTAAGATCTATTAAGTAAAACCAGCCATTCTGAAAAAACCAAACCCTATTCCAAGTTCTCAGTGACCTCTCCATGGAGGAGGTCTCACATAATCTAAAGACCTCCTGGACTTTCTATTGCATTCTTATCCCCTGCTTTCAGTGCATTTATCCGGACCTTCACCACCTAATCCAATAGATCTACCACAGGAGAATTTTGTTAATGCAGAAATCTTACATTATGCCTTCTTCCATTAGTCCCTAGTTTTAGGGAAGGAATCCTTCAAAAAGTTTTAATTTCTGCACAGTTACAAACATACCTATGCAAACCTGATACCATGAAAACACTTCTGTCCCACAAAAATGTAAAGTCCATGCGTTCAAATATTTCAGCTTCTTTGGTAATGAAGATAACGTGCCTTCCTTCACCTTTACCCTTCACATGTACTAAATGATATGCTATGCATGCTCATCCCCTGATCTTTCAGAGCCCTTCTGTATTCCGCAGCATAAGAGACAAGGTTCTTAGGCTTAGATCAGGATTTCAAATTGTGGTACTTGCAGAGATACCAAAATACTTAGTTCTTTTTGGGCCACATGGGTTCTTAAGACAGCAAGGACTTTCCATAGAAACATGCATAGGAGAAATGCCAGTCTTTAAATTAGTAAAAATGGTATATTAAAAAATATATAATTGCATAAACATACGTTAATAACACAGGCATCTTTTGGACGGCCATCTTCAGTAATGTAACAGCCAATAGGAAAACCAGGATTGCAGAACCTCTGGCCATCTTCCACATCATAACACCAGGTCACAGGCATGTTGTCCACAATCCTGTAAATGGCAGTGACATTCGACAATTTTTCAAAATCACAGAATCACAGAATCAGCTGGGTTGGAAAGGACCTCTGAGATCATCAAGTCCAACCCTTGATCCACTACTGCCGTGGTTACTAGACCATGGCACCAAGTGCCACATCTAGTTTCATCTTAAAAACCTCCAGGGATGGTGAATCCACCACTTCCCTGGGCAGCCCATTCCAATGCCTGATTACCTTCCCTGTAAAGAATTTCTTCCTAAAATACATGGTGTAATGGGAACAACACCAGATTAACATTGATCTAACTTTGCTAACATTCATTATTGGTAAATTAACTACAAGACTTTCACATCTTAACTCATGGAATTCCACTGATTGCCAATCCAATTTCCAAATGAGTTATGAGCACGTAGCTCTTCAACTGAATCTATTCTATTCACTGGACTCTTTTCTGAAGTCCCCTTACAGAAATAGCCCAGGCAGAAAAATCCCCCACTCCAAAGTCACAACAATGTAACATTTCATTATTTTGTCATTAAAAAATGGCCAAAATCATTACTAAACCAGCTAAAATTTATTTCAAGTTTAAGACAGAGCACAAAATAAAAAAAAAAGTGTACATCACATATTATTCATTCTCCAGCTTCCTCATTGCTCTTCCATAGCAAAATACATTTTTCATGGCACTCCTTAAACTCTTTTCTTTTGCTATTTAAGTAAACTCCTGACCATTAACCTCAGTTGTAGGTACTCAAGAGTAAGGAATATTTTAACTAGTTGGTTTGCATGAGCAAAAAATTGTAAGCCATTGAGCAAGTGGGGAAAACTTTTAAACCTGCTCCTTTTATATTACTGCCTCACAAGATTTATATTCATATTACAGAATCACAGAATATGCTGAGTTTGAAGGGATCCACAAGGTTCATCAAGTCCAACTTCTGGCCCTGCACAGGACCATCCCCAAGAGTCACACTATATGCCTATCATCCAAATGCATCTTGAACTCTGTCAGGCTTGGTGCTGTGACCACTTCCCTGAGGAACCTGTTCCAGCACCCAAGCACCCTCTGGGTGAAGAACCTTTTTCTAATATTACCTAAAAGTCCTCAGCCCAGTAGGTTTACACTTCAGTTTCAATGAAAAATTTGGAGGAACCCCACGCTCCTATGAGGAGCTGCAGAAAATGATAAGACAATAAGATACAGACAATATCCAACATGCTACAAACAGTACAAATGTCAAAACCAAAAATAAACTTTTAAACGTAGATAAAGATACCCAACATGACATCCTGTCCCTTTGTAAAAGGAGCTACTAAAAAACCCCAAACCTATTCCTTTATGTTATGAAGTGTTTTAACTACCTGAAAGCTAAATCCCCAAAATAAGTCATGCAAAGAAGACTTAAAATTCAGTATCTGCATACCTTAATTGCCCAACGTATATTTTTAAAGGTATATTAATAAACTTCACACGTGAAAAGATGAGACAACTGCCCTTTTTCGTGTATCACTAAACCAAAAAAGGACATCCCACCAAAAATTAACACAGATTCTTTTGTAAAACTTACCATGCTACTAAATATCTTTACAACCACTCATCATTGTAACCACTAGGCTATTAATGTTAACAGCTACCTGATAATACCTCATTAGATACTTCTGAATACCTAATTAAACACAGGAATTATGACTTTAGGCAACAAAAACAAAGAACTCTCTAGTCTGTTGCATATTGGAACAGTCTCTAAAGTAGCACTACTTTTTAAAGCACCCCAACAGATGCGGGTAAAGAGTAGTACATGCTGCCTTTGTTCACACAACAGAGAGAGATCTGCATCATCCCTACCCTTAGCTACCCAGCAGAAATAAGTAGCACTGTTCTTGGCTTATACTGACACAACAGAAAAGATGCCCTACAATAACGGAGTTTCCAGATTCTCAGGAGATTCCAAAGACTATCACAGCCCCAAGCAGTGGCAGCACCAACCAGTTCCTAACTTCACCATGCTACTACAGGGTACAATTAAGGTGCTAATTAGGAGCCATTCCAGATGCAGATTGATTACATTTGGACCATACTGTATGAGGCCAACGGTATGAGGTTCACCAAGGCCAAGTGCTGGGTCCTGCACCTGGGTCGCAACAACCCCAGGCAGTCCTCCAGGCTGGGGGCAGAGTGGCTGGAAAGCAGCCTGGTGAAAAAGGACCTGCGGGTGCTGGCTGACAGTGGCTGAACATAAAACAGCAGTGTGCCCAGGTGGCCACAAAGGCCAATGGCATCCTAGCCCTGTATCAGAAATAGTGTGGCCAGCAGGACTAAGGCATTAATTCTTCCCCTGTACTTGGCACTCGTGAGGCCACACCTTTGAATCCTGCATCCAGTTCTGGGCCCCTCACTACAAGAAAGATATTGAGGTGCTGGAGCATGTTCAGAGAAGGGCAATGGAGCTGGTAAAGGTTCTGAAGCATAGGCTTAGGAGGAGCAGCTGAGAAAGCTGGGGGTGTTTAGTCTGGAGAAAAAAAGACTCAGGGGAGACCTTATACTTCTATACAACTACTTGAAAGGATTTTCGAGGTGGGGTTGGTCTCCCAGGTTAACAAGCAACAGGACAAGAGGAAATTGCCTCAATTTGTGTCAGGGGAGGTTAGATTGGATATTAGGAAAAATTTCTTCACTGAAAGGGTAGTCAGGCATTGGAACAGGCTGCCCAGCGAAGTGCTGGAGTCATCAACCCTGGAAGTATTTAAAAGACATCTAGATGTAGCACTTTGGGACATAATTTAGTGGTGTACTTGGCAGTGTTAGATCAATGTTTGTATTGGGTTTGTGTGGCAAGATTTTAGTTGGCAGGGGGGTACAGAGGTAGGTTTCAGTGAGAAGCTGCCAGAAGCTTTCCCTATGTCTGATAGAATCAGTGCCAGCCAGCTCCAAGGCAGACCCACCACTGGCCAAGGCCGAGTGGCAGCACCTCTGGGAAACAGATTTAAGAAGGGGGAAAAAAACTGCAAGGGTCAACCCACCGCACAGCAGGACTCCATGATCTTAAAGGTCTTTTCCAATCTAACCAATTCTATGATTATATATTTGAAATTTTACTTCCATAATATATGCTAGAGAGAACTCTTGCTTTTGTTAGTATTTTAATTTCACAATCAAAACCAGGTAAAACATTAACATATTGCAAGTAAGTTTGGCTGGGGTAAAGGCTTTCCCTTGCATCTTCTGCAGCAAAGACATACTGAGCTGCCTTCAAGCAGCAGTGCTGGAACAAATTGATAGTTTAAGCACCAAATCATTTTTCACAGTTAATCTTCAAATTTAAAATGACTTGAAGAGATTATACATGTGGAGCAAATATGCTATTCAACAGTGCTCTTCTATGTCTCTCAAGAACATCTGGTGATGAACATTGTCAGCCAGATATCAGCATAGCTGTTGAGTCCAATTCAGTCTGTCAATTCCTAATCTTATTAAGTGGCTTTTAAACCTTAAAAGTACTTTGCACCATCTGTGTTCCCTAGGAATTTCATGATAAATTGAAGCTGGATAATAAACCTCTATTAAATCCTTGCTTATGCTACCTTGTTGATCCCTGTTCAACATACCTCTGTACCATACTCCTGGAGCATGCATCATTATTCACAAAATCCAGCCACTGCCACTTTGTGAAGCTAAGGCTAAGGAGGACTAACAGCCATAAACAGGGATTTTGCACGCCACTGGTTCTAAAATTTTAGGGCAGTGGGCCTACCAAAAATAAATAAAATAGTAGAAATGCCATTAAAAGGACTAAGAATACCAGAAATACCCTAAATTTCAAGGGAAGGTTTCACACTGAAAAACAGAACTATATCTTACTTAAATCTCAACAGTCATATCAAGTTACCTATACTGGCTAAAAATACTACTTAAATACACTAAATATATCTGTAAAACAATTTAATCTATGGGGGAAAAAAACCTCAAACAGTCTGAAGAATTTTCTGTGTGATTAGTTTTACAAAGCTCTGTTTCAGTTTCTATCAGTTTAAGCTATGGGTTTTCCTAAAAAAATTAATTTATTTCAAGTATCATAGCTTTGGAAAATTATTTTTAATTTATAAACCAAGACACACACAAACTTTTAAAGTTGAAGCTTTAAGCCAGACCCACATGCATCACTAAAATTCAAAGTGGTGTAAATATTATAAATATATGCAGTATTTAACAGGAATATAAAAAAACCAAGCCCAGCATGTTTGAAGATCTGTTTATTTTAGCATTAGCCATTTACACTTCAAATCCCTGCAAAAGTAGCTGTACCTTTCAGAGTTTCTTTTATTACTTCTTCACTCACCTACCCGAACATATCGCTATTGCCTGTGAACCCTTCTGACCTAATCTATCAATTTCCTACAGGACTAATTTCAAGAGATTCCCAGAAATATTTACATCAGTGAGCCACAGTTTATCCCCACAAAGGGATATCCCATATCAGTTCCCAAGAGCAGTAGAAAATGCACTTGCTGCCTTTTCAGCACGGGTGGCTGTTACAAAATTGAGGAAATGGAACGTGACATTACAGAAAAACAGTTAATGACAGTGGCAATATTCAACATTTCACCTGCATTTTTACTAATATATCCAGACAGTTTTAATCTAATTAGATGAAGACTGAAATGTTTGTTCCAGAGAGGCAGGAAGCACATATCTGGAATTGGGGCATACCTATGGGCAACACTGGTTAATGATGCTTATGTATTCCTTGCAAAAACATGCCACAGGAACTTATGCCCAGGTTGTTCCTTTTATCCTTGCACCTGACGGCTGCTGTTAGCAGAGTATACCAACATGCAACGCATTAAACAAACACTGATAGCGTGGTTGGGTATTTCCAACACCAGGACGGAGCCTGCTGCTAAACATTTTGCAGCTCTTGGATGTGGGTGCAGAGCACATGGCTACATCCCAACTGAAAATCTCCATGAGATTCAGCACACACAGTCAGCCTTGCCCCACCCTTAATGACCATGGGAAGAGGACCTCAACATCCAAGCAGAAGCAGAGCCCCAACAGGCTCCAAGGTGACTCAGATGGTTACAGAGGGACTCAGAGAATAGGAAAGGACCAAGCTTTAAGCGTTCCTCGAGATGATTTAATTAATTAAATTTTCACTGTCCACCTTTCTCTTTCATATCCTAGAAGACAAACAAACGTTGCATAAAACTCTTTCAGAACCACTGATCCTGTTTCCTGGACACAATATTTGAAGGGTAGTGCAAAGGTTCTCAAGGAAACCAAAGACAACATAGCAACAGAATAGAAGTCCCTTAAGACTTTTCTCAAGCTAAGGCAGGACTAACTTCTACATTTACAGGTGCAAAGAAATAGTATTTTACAGTAAGCACAAAGTTTTGTGTTTGGAAACAGATTAATTTCCATTATGCCTGGTGTTTATCCTCCAGGTAAAGGAAGTATTTTTATGAAGGCAGCAAACAACATCTGCAAAACCAGAAGGGGAAATATATTCAGTGCAAATACCTAGTGTTAAATCTGTATTCACTTGCAAATAAAAACTTATAAACTAAAAAAATGTATCACCAACATACTAGACTAACCAATCTATGAATTTTGATACCAACTTACCAATGATGTTGATAATTCAGTAGCATACTTTTTTTCAAAAAATCTAATTTCTGTTTATCTTCTGGCTTTGTGGTATCATATGTTTTTGTACAAACAGATTTACATGTCTCCTTCTTGTTGAACGTGAACTAAGAAGAATGAAACACATATAAGCAATAAGGTTGTAACAAATTTTGTCTTATTTTAGTATTTAACAATTTCCCCTATGCATCTAATTGCCTATACTATTGTAATAAAATCACCTAACAAACTACCAAGACAAGGTATATTAATCCTGCATAGGAGGTTTTTACATTGATGTATATAAACCCCTCCTGTGCTCATTGTAGGAGCTTTGCATCAAGAGCTCCTTGTTACTGACTAAAACATGTTTTCTGCCATGATTTACCAGACAAGTCATTTGACAGCAGCAGTGCTGTCACAGGCAGCTTCAATTGATAACTTTCTCTCCTACTACCTGTACAACAGAATGTGAGAGCTTCAGTCACCAGACAAGACAGGCTGGCTAACACCATTTCTAGGTCTTCCATTTTCTGGATCCAGTATTTTCAGATATGGTTCCAAGAAACAGGAGTGCTGAGGAGCAATAATAAGGTTTTGTCCAGTTCCAAAGAGAAAAGACAACCTCTGCAGCATTTCAGCCTACAAGTCCACGGTGCAAAGCACATAGTTACAATTAGATTAAACTGAGAGATTTCTATTACGTGGAATTTCAGATTTTGAAGGTCTTTCAGATAAAGCCCTCCCGAAAATGTTCTCCTAGATTCTTATCTCCTCTGGTTACATTTGAACATACACATTACCAAACACTCTCTGACAGAGAACAAACCCTGTAAGGAGACGGTTCTATCCTCTCTCCAAACAATACTTGGCCAAGGTTTTCAGAAGGCCGTTTCTTTCCTTCTGCTTGACAAAAATCAAACCTGAATTAAAGAAAAGATACAAAAATTAATAAAATATTCTCAGCTGCAAATAATGTTCCCTAATCAGCACCTAAATCACAAGTAAAGGAACTATACAGCCTTCCTTGCAGACAACAGTTTCCTCCTTTAAGCTGTAAAGCAAAGTGTGAAAATCACACGGTTTGAAAATAAACCAAACAAAACAGAACCAACACTCAAATCTCATAATCAGCTATTTCAGAATACTGTAGCATTAGTTTCCTTGAGTAATTACAAGTTTCACATTTGAATAGGAATTTTAGCCAAGATTTAAACCTTGGTTTCATGATGACTGTGAGAAAAAAGCATGCAGGCCAGATTCTTGGGGCAGGCAGGGGACCTGATAATAGCAAAACAAACAAAAAAAATCAACACACAGACAGCTCCCTTACAACAAGCACTATTAAACAGGTTATTGCAGTTTTGTTCACCAACACATTTCATAGCACATCCTCCAAGTTCTTCCAGTCTATTTTTAAGTATATCACATTTGTGTTCACTAAAGTATAGATATAATCGGTGTTTAATCTCTTCAATATTAACAGTCAAAATATTCTTTGAAGCAAAAACTTTACATAGTTGTACCAGGCACTGATACATTTTGTTTGCTCCTATGATGTGTACAAGAAAACGTTTAACACCTCATTAAGATAATTGATGGGGTGTTCACACCTCATTACCACTTTAACTCATCTGGCTATAGGCTACTAAAGACAGCAGTAATACTTTGATCTACAAAATGACAACCAATGCAGAAAAGTGAATACTATACATAAATATATTTATATACACACACACATTTTTATCTTAAATTACACTCAAGCAGTGATTCAACCTACATGAGGGCCTATGAATCCATGCACTACTTCTAAAGTAAGAGCAAAGACAACTGAGAAGGAAGCAATGTACTGATGTTAATAATTCAGTAGCATACTTTTTTCAAAAAGTCTAATTTCCGTTTATCTTATTAACACCTATCTACTCACTGATATTTCTATTTTTGCAAACTTATGTTAACAAAATAAACAGGCATTCCTCAGAGGCAAATGACTGTAGCAAGATGCAGATAAAACTTTTAGAGAAATTAAATCCGTCTTTTTGCAATAACTGACAACTAAAATGACATAAACAGAATAATATACTTACGCGGTATATTCGTAGGGAAGGACAGACTCTACAGAGTCAAGCCTGTTGACAAACAGCTCGATTCCAGACTGAAAGAGTCGAGATAATCAGCAGTTATACTAAAGCACTCCTTCAATTCTCATGGATATATAAAAACAGGTTTGTTTGAATAAGATAAAAGGAAAGCTGGAAATGTAAGACATGTAATTGTACATCTTGGAAGTGTAACGAACTATATCTGCTGAGAGCATAAGTAAAACCATCACAAAAGCAGTGACCACATGACAAGCTCACTTTAGGGCTAACAACCACTCAAACTACAAGACAGCAAGGAATTATGCACAAAGATAATACAGTTAGCACAGTTGCCAGTGTTTTAGTTTTATGTACCATGTTAGAGCTATATTAGTCATCACCATAACTTTAGTGTAATAAAAGTCTTAAAAGAACACGAATAAAAGTACAGATAAGATCAGTACTTCTTCCTATAATTAAGGTACTCCGCAATTTTTTCTACGTAGTAGATAATTTTATCTATGTTTTCCAGCTGAAAACTGACCTATGAGAATTTAAACAATCTTTTCAGAATGATACACTACTTTAAGTCTCAACAGAAGCTCTTTCGAAAGAGAAGACAAAGATTTAACTTCTTATAAAAGTTTTTCAGTAATTCTACCAACTCTTGAGTAAGAACCTGAAATTCAGTCTGCTCTGGTTTCCGACTACTTTGGTCTATACACATTAATTACAGATGGGGAAGCCTGCTGCTATGGAAAGGGAGAGGTCTTTTACTCTTCCCTCTTAGTCTCAAAAACCCTTCCCTTATTCTAGCCCCACAGTCCCAATGCATTTTAATTGTTTATCTTACACTGGTTTTAGCAGTTATCTGCTTGCACGGTAAGCCAGTTCAACTGGCTAAAACAGCAAAAGACTTACCCCAAAAAATTTTAAAGAGCAGTTCTTAGTAGCACAGCAAGTTGTCCTCATTTCAGCTGGGATAGTTAATTTTCTTCCTAGTAGCTGCTACAGTGCTGTGTTTTTCATTAAGTAAGAGCATAATGTTGATAACACACTTATGTTTTAGTTGTGGCTAAGTAGTGCTTACCCTAGTCAAGGACGTTTCAGTTTCCCATGCTTTGACAGCGAGAAAGTGCACAAGAAGCCAGGAAAAGCTGACCTGCACTGGCTAAAGGGCTGTTCCATATCACAGAACATCCTGCTCAGTATATAAACTGGGGGGAGTTGACCAAGAGCCACTGCTCCCTGCTCAGGGACAGGTTGGGCATCGGTTAGTGGGTGGTCAGCAACTGTACTGTGCATCACTTATTTCTCTTGGGTTTTATTCCTCTCCCTCTCTGTCTTTCACTTTTTCATTAAAGTAATTATTGTTATTATTACGGATATTATTATAATTAGTATTATTAGTATATTTTATTTTGTTTCAATTATTAAACTCTACTTATTTCAACCCACAAGTTTTTACTTTTTATCCCCCGATTCTCCTCATCCCACCAAGGGCACCGGGGAGCGAGACAGCAGCTGCAAAGTTCTTAGATGCCAGCTGGGGTTAAACCACAACACGAGCTGTCTTACTGTGTAATCAAGAGCTGAAGAGCAAAAGGAAGATGAGTGCCCTCAAGAACAAGACCTCTCCCTTTCAATAAGAAGTCATCTATTTTCTCACCAACAGAAGAGCTTTTCGTCCCTATGAAAATTCACTCAAGTTTAGACAAACCAAGAAATTCTGGAGGAAAGGAAAAAAAAAAGAAGATGGAATTGTTCACCTCTGTGTGTAGCTCAGATCTGTATTTTACCAATATACCTTAGCTGTTCTTGTGCAAGTCAGGAAGCAGCTCTGTGAGAGGCAGGCAGCTGTGAGCTCTTAGGTTGACTCACTAAGTGAAGACACACCTTACGGCTCCTCTTCCCCCCCCCCTTAGCCATGCAGACCTGCAGCTCACCTCTGGGTAGTGCACGCTTGGCGTAATTCTGTGAGCCACGTCAACTTCCTAACACTGCAAAAAGCTGGACTGGCAAAAAGTCGGATAGTTTCCTGCCATGTTAATAAGCTCAAAAAAGGATATAACAAGTAACACAGCTGGGTCAGCGCAGAGGGCAGGAACACATTGCCCAGGGGAAGACAGGAGTGAAATCTCTCACTCCCAGCAGCAGGGAATTAGACTGCCTCAGCTGGTCACAGAACCATGGTCTCAGATTAGCTGTTTTTCATTGGAGAGGATTTACCTGAATGCTCCAATTTTTCATAAGAAGTATATGCATTCCTGCAGATCAGCATCTTTGATAATTTCCCATACAACAGCAAGTATCCTTTGAAGCCATCAGTATATTTTTAAACTGAGTAAGGATTCTCAATCTTCAGGCAAGAATTACTATTTCAGCCTGCACAGATCACATTCCATTTCTGATGATATTCCAACCAAAACCATGAAAAGTAGCCAAATTGAGCTTGCCCAAGCAGATTAGCAGGCAACTTGAAAAAAGGGAGAAAAGTCATGAGTCTCATCACTCTTGTGCTGCTACCTACAAGCTCCATTAACAGCATCCCATCTCTTCTCACCAACACAGGACAGGAGATCCACAGGGATCATGACAGCTAAAGAGTATCATTTAGAGATCTGGTATGTGGATTTAAGTCCTCAAGGCAGAGAAAAATTCACTACTATTACTGGCATTGCAATCAACAGTGACAACTGCAAGAACTCCGTGAGAACACGTAAAAAAAGACGGCTGTCCAGGAAAGCTCAGTTTTATTCACTTATGTAAATATTATGATACAGCAATTATGTGACCATTTATTGTTTCTCCTCACCAGACTACATCCCGTTGCACACTACATGGAGAGAACCATATGTGAGGAGTGACTTAGACTTCTCCATATGCCCGTGTTTCACTTAGTATGTAAATTGATAAGAGGTGGCCAATATTTGCAATATTACACCTGTTGGGGTGCTCAGTTGCCCATTGATGGCACATTTACATTACTCAAGTACTTCACGTCACATTTATTAAATGATAAATTCTCGGGAGGAGACAAACATTTTGTACACATTATATGAGGAATAACAATGCAGAGACATCCGAGAAAGGTTACCCCATATGTGACTCAGGTTGGTTACAAAAGACAGTAGGCACCCTGGTTCACCTGACTTAAAAAAATAAATCTTTCTTCTACAAGCTTAAAACAGGAATAATCCAAACATAGCAATGTTTTGCATGGATGTTGTGAAAAAATACAAACTGCAGCTTGAAAGTCTTAGCCTGTATTTGAAGAAAAAACATTCCTTAAGAGGGTACTACAGCACCATAATAGTCACCCAGGGAGGAGATGGATGCTCCACGCTTGGATGTTTCCAAGGCTGGCTTAAACAAAGGTAGAGCTGAGCAGACCTAGTGTTTCCAACAGTTGTGCTTCAAGCATGAGGCTGCAATATGTGACCTCCTGAGGTCTCACCATTTCTGTGGTCCTATAAAAGAATGTCCACAGAATGCTTTACTACTACAACCAAAGCACATTACATGTTTGGCTTATTACCTAATCTGTTGATTCAGGATAGCAAATGGATAAAGTCAGCACAATTACCAAAAGCATACAGTTTAAACAGGCTCGTATTCTGGAGAATCACAGACCAGTGTTTCATGTATTGCAGGAGCTGAGAGCTCAGAAAGTGCAAGACAGCCACTTTCCACAGCAGTAAGAGCATGGATCATTAAATTGATTGGTCTTGAACTTTCTCATTGAAGTATTAAAGAACAGTCTGGTGTAATCTCCATCACAGCAGCAGCAAAAAACTTCAAAAGGTGCCCCAAAGAAGCAAAGACTATTTTAAGTACAGACCCCCCACCCACCAACATCCACCAAAGAAGTAATTTGGTTATGTGAACTTTGCTTCTCACTTCTGCAGGCATAAAACCAAGTTTAAGCTTCACTTCAGACTCTGGGGCCTAGAAGCCCCTACAGTTCAGGTTCTGGCCACCCTGAAGACAGAGCAAAGGAAAGCGTCACTGGATGCTTACTCTAGTTTGCCAGCTGCTCGCAGCCACCAGCTGCTCGCTCCTGCCAAGAATCACACACCCCCCGACACGACCTTCCTTACTTGCTGCAGCTTTCCTACAAGGATTTGAAAGGGCCCGAGAGATGAAGCCGGGGCTTCCTACTTCCCCAACGTGGCCGTAACTCACGGGGTGAGCCGACAGTTCTCTCCGTCCCTCGGAGGGACCGCAGGCACTTCCCAGCAGGGCCAGAGCTGAGCCAGGAGTCAGGACAGCAGCTCTACCACTCCCCTGGGTCCTCTGTCTCATGAATTTCCTTTTCAATGAGCAATGGCCATAAACTAAAACACAAGAAGTTCCATCCCAACATGAGGAAGAACTGCTTTACATTGACGATGGCAGAGCACTGGAACAGACTGCCCAGGGGGGTCGTGAAGTCTCCCTCTCTGGAGACATTCCAAGCCCATCTGGACATGTTCCTATGTCACCTGCTCTAGGTGACCCTACCTTGGCGGAGGGGTTGGGTGATCTCCAGAGATCTCTCCCCACCCTAACTATCCTGTGAGCACAGCGGGAACTGACCACGCTCCGAGCCCCCGCAGCCCTGGCGCCGTCGGGAGCCCCGGTGCGGCATCGCGGAGCGGCTTCGAACGCTCCGGGCAAAACCCACCACGCAGCCCCCCCGCAGGGGAACAACACCGGGACCGCGCCGCATCCCGGGCGGCCCCAGGGGCCTCCGCTCGGCGCCCCCGGGCTCACCTTGCACTCGGGCTTCTCCTTGCCGGCCTCGCAGAAGTTGACGGGCGCCAGGCCCGGCAGGTAGAAGGCGGCGGCGGGCGCGGCGGCGGCCGCCAGCAGGGCGGCCGTGAGGAGGAGCGGCGGCAGGGCCATGGCGGGCCGGGCCCGGCGGTGGCTGGGCGGCAGCGGGGCCGCGCCTCCGTCTCTCCCCCCGCGCGCGCCCGCCCTGACGCGGCCGCGCCGCTTCCGGCTTCCCCCTCGCGCGCGCGCGAGACACGTCGTCACCCTCAGCGCGCGGGGCCGCCCGACGGAGCGGGGGGGGGGCGGGGCCGGCGCGCACCGTCCCTTCCGGGGTGTGGCGGCCCCTGTTGCCATGGCAGCGCTGCGCCGTCCCGCCGGGAGCGCCCCGGGAGCAGGGTTACCGGGGATGTATTAGCAACAGCATGCCAGCAGGCCGAGGGAGCTGATCCTGCCCCCTCTGCTCAGCCCTGGTGAGGCCACATCTGGAGTGCAGTTTCCAGCTCTGGTCTCCTCAGTGCAAGAGAGACGTGGAGCCCCTGGAGCGGGTCCAATGGAGGGCAACAAAGATGATGAGGGGACTGGAGCATCTCTTTTACAGGGATAGGCTGAGAAACCAGGGCCTGTTCAGCCTTGAGAAGAGACGACTGAGAGGGGACCTCACACTAACTATAAGTGTCTGAAGGGAGGGTGCCAAGAGGACGCATCCAGGGTCTTCTCGGTGGTGTCAAGCAATAGCACAAGAGGCAATGGGCAGAAACTGATACACAGGAAGTTCCACTTGAATATGAGGAAGAACATCTTTACTATGTGGGTGACCGAACACTGGAACAGATGCCCAGAGAGGTTGTGAAGTCTCCCCCACTGGAGATACTCAGGAACCCTCTGGATGCAATCCTGTGCCATGTGCTCTGGGGTGCCCCTGCTTGAGCAGGGAGGTTGGCCCAGGTGATCTACTGAGGTCTCTTCCAGCCTCACCTGTTCAGTGTTTCTGTGAATGTCCACAGGAGCAGCATTCAGCAGCTGTTTGGGACTCCCCGCCTGGGCGGTCCCAGAAAGGCCCGGGCCCACCGATCCCGGTCAGGCTGCACTGGCTTTGTGCCTGTCCAGCGATCCTTGATCTTTCTAAAATAAATTTTGTCGTTTTTTAAATAAATTTTGTCTGGGGTTTTTTTGTGGTTTTTTTTTTTTTTTTTAATTCTCAAGGGTTTCACTGGGAGGAGGGATCTGCTGCACCCAGCCACTCATGCCAACACCCTTGAGTTCCCTACGGTTTGCAATCCAAGAGTTTCTAAGTGTGAAAGGGGTTATTTGAATATAAAGTTAATTTCACAGCACTGAAATAAAACACAAACTTCCTCAGCAGAATGTGATTGGAGTCTGAAAAGGGGAGGGGTAAGGAGGTTTATTTTTTACAAAAATATGAAAACCTTCATGCAAAATGTAAACCAATCTCTTTCAAATAGATAATCCAGTCTCTATTATTCACTCCTCTTCCCATAGGCCCTTGGGGGGAAATGATGACTGACACAGCTAGGCAGGGAGCAATTGCCCCTGAAGGCTGGGTAGTCAAGGAGGCAGGGTGGTCTCCAAACCCAGGCGGTGTGTGGCCATAGCACATTATTGCCCACAACAGACTTGGAGCGAACAACATCCCTGTCTTTTTTTTTAATTCGCAAGGGTTTTGCTATGGACAACTCTGCATTGTTTTCAAACTGAGCTCTCAGGTGAGACTGGCTGAGTGGAGCTGGGGAGAAAACAGACAGACAGATAGGTGTTGTCTGTGGTTGACTCCCATTGCAGCCGAATGTTCAGAACAACCCGAGTCCATGTTACCTCCATTTCACCAATGGCTGCCATCCTGTGGCACAATCTACTGAAAAAAATCCCCCCCCCAAAAAAAAAAAACCAACAAAAAAAACCCTACAGAAGAGGCAGACATAAAAAGTCTGTTTTGATAAGGTAGAAAAGGACATTGCTCAGATTCTCATTTCACCTTTCCCCGCTTCCTAATATTTTCCATCAGTTTGAGTTTGTGCAGCTTCAGAAACACCCTCTCACAAAAAACTATATTTATAAATGTTGCAGCATTTCCACTAATTTCCTTGATTCTCAGAACATGTTTTATTTCCTTTCTTCTATTTATTACAGGGTTGGGGGAACACACCTGTTGCTCACACAATCCTATACATAGCCAGAGTCTTTAGGCAGCTAAGGTGTTGCCTAAGGTCTGCGTCCTGCAACACAATATTCCAGTGCCTGAGAAAGCAGGAAGAGAGATACCAGGCTATGGTGGCCAACCTGTCTACGGCAGGGTGAAGCTTCAGGTGGGTCAGTTCATACAGCATCTGACCAGATAAAGGGTTGAGCATCTAAACACCTAGGCCACATAATGTAGTCTTTAGGTGAGATAATTGTAATAAATTTTCATATAGTTTCTACATTACACAAGCCATTCTTCAAGTTTGAGATGAATGCATGTTAATTTATAGTATATACATTAGATATTTTTGAACTCTCCATATATTTAAAATTTAAGTTGTTTGTCTACCTTTCTCATTCCAATTCCTACTTGTCTCATCCTGTAGATATCCTAAGAGCACAATTATAAGATCAAGCCTTATGACAAGCACAGCTGGAGAAGAAATCCCAGTTCCCTCTTTTTATTTAAAATTACTCATGGTTAGGATAATCAGGTTGTAAATGACCCAAGTTCAGTTTCTTTTCTGCCACAAGGGAGTTCAAACATATCTCCCATTTCCCAGGTTAATATTCCAAGCAAATTACTTTTGTGGGCCTAATTCCATTCCTTTGCATGGGAGAATATTTAAAAGCATTTGCCCATTTAATCCTCTTCTTCCTTGAGAACACTCCAAAAGCTGCACAATGGGTAGGAGTTGTGGTGTATTTTGTGATCTGCTTAAATCTCTTCTTTTACTATGCCTTTGTGACTGCAAAACCTGATGACTCACATCCATTTTAAGGGATGCTCTGCCACTTGGTCCAAACAGCATTTCAGTGGATGTGGTGCCATATGCTATGATGCTCCCTCCTCTCTACTCTGCAAAGGTGATGTGGAAAAACCGTTTGTAGGCTGTGTTATTTTGGAGCAACTATACCCATGGGTTATAATCCCAGGAATGGCCATGGTCCTTGAGATCTAACTTGAGGCTGGGCAAAACCCATCTTCTCTAATTTAATGAGAACTTCAATGGTACTTTGCTTGATAATTTCTCTTCTTAAATTCCTCTGCTACTGGTTTTATAACCGTAGGTTACAGTTCAGGGTGTGTGGTTTTAGTACCAGAAAAACAAGTATCACAGGTTTTTATCATCTGAAATTCCAAGGTTATGGGAGACTGTGAAATAAAACACACAAAAAAATATTTTTTCAGACGCTAATGAACCAACAGAAGCCAAAGCAAAAGAACAGCCTGTGTTTTTTCCTGATAAATTCTTGTGATAAGAAAATATGAAGATAAGAATATAGAGTGGCCAGAAACTGCTGGGAAAGTGTCACTCTTGAAAAGTTTTACCCTTCTTTTTATCAGAAACTGTTGTGAACAACTTTTGCTATTCTTGCGGTGGTTCCACCTTTTGCTGCTCATATCTGGTCTCCAAGGGGTGCCACCTTCGTTTGAGGATTTACAGCTCCCACGGTTCAGTTCTTCATTTCAAAGTCTTAAAAGTCCCTTGTATCCTACAGCTCAGGGGCTAATGCCTTCTCCTAGCATACTCCCTCCTCTGCCTGAAGGCACTGTAACCCACTTTTCTCACTGTAGCACCTTGGCAGGCAAGCTGTGGGGCTGTTCCATTTGCTGTGGAACAGATCAATAATCCTTGCTGTGGCAGCTGCAAGCACACAGTTGTTTCCTCCACTACAGGTTTTACAGGCACAGGTTACAATTCAGTTACAATTTTAGTACCAGAAGAGCAAAATAATACTCTGCTGCATAATGTTTAGGGTGCTAACTGGATACAGCTAACATCCGCTTTACTTTGCTGCTAACTGTCATTTCAACTTTTTTTTCCTTTTAATTTTAATATAAACTATTTGTTTGCAGCCTCGAACAGGAATGTCCCCTAGCAACTAAAATTCAGAGTTCTGTAAATAAATTTTGTCTTTTTCTCTCCTGAGACAACTGGCAATAATAATGACAAATTTCATATTTGTCTTTCATATTTGTGTGGAAATCCCCTGCTGTTAAGTAGCCCCTACACTGGTAGACTGGCCATTTTTCTATAAAATGAGAAGTAAGGATGAAGACTTAATCAGCTGGAGGTGGAAGCTGAATTAAAGTCCCCAATGGCAGTGCTAACAATCATTGATCATAATAATTTCTGTTCCTCCCCCAGCAGGAGTATCAAGTGTGTCAAAGGATTATGGTTTGTGAAGACTCATTCTGCTTTGGCCTGAGGAGATTTGGACAATAACGTCCTGCTAAGCATAAGGTACTTCTGCAAGTGATTGAACAACAATCTTTAGGGAGCTTTGAGCCTGAAAACAGAGGGGTCTGCATTCCTCCTCAGTGGGATGACAGCAGAGCACAGTTACAGGAGAGCTATGGTTCTGCGTCTAAAGTGAAAGTTGAGCACATTGAGCACCCTAGTCCTTTGTGGATCCAAAGCTTCCTGGCAATAGAAACTTGTGATTGACCAGGTTACATGGGGGAGTGGAGGCATCGTATCATCAGCCCACACAGATGGATGGCAGCATCATCTGTGAGGTACCAGAGCAGAGGTCCTGCTGGTTTGCCTCTTTCCAAAGGCACAGTCCTCCAGTGGGTAGGTGTTGGCCTCCTGCAGCTCAGGACTGCAACCTGTGAATAGCCTGCAGGGCTTGGTGGCATGTGAGGTGTGCTTCTCCTTCAGGTCAGAGTAGAACTACAGTGTTTCAGGAAAAGCATATATTCTAGTGCAGCAGCCAGTTCACTACCTAAGTAAACAGTGCAGCGTTCAGAGTAGTCACAGGGTGTGTAGAAACTCATCCGGTTGTACCATTGCTGACTTTGTTTGGCTTTTGTGACCTGCAAGTCTGGTTTTGTGCCTTTTTTTTTTTTTAATCTTTGTTCAGGTTTTAGATCCAGCACTTCCTGTGACTTTATGACCAACTTCAAATTAATGTTTAACATAACTTCTTTCAGGCTTTTGGTATGCTATAGAGGCCTATGTCCTTTTCTGCCCCTGTTTCTTAGGGCACTAGAAATATGCAACTGTCCAATACCTGACTTGCCAAATTAAAAAGAGGAACTTACTGAATAAAATAGGCAAAGAAGAGCTCTGTCAGGTAAAAGCAGCTAATGAATTACATCTTAAAGGAAAACACTGAGACTATCACCATATATTTAAGGCTAAATTAAGCTCAACTGACTCTTTTGCCCGAGCAATGGGGCAGAGCCTTTGGAGAAATGAGCGTGCTGTGAGGGACATGGCTATGCCTTGCAGCAAACACTAACCAGACTCCTCCACGAGGGAGAAGGGGCACCTGGCACCAGCTAGTGAGGTCTGAGCATTAAGGGCCTTGGGAGCAGCTGCATTTATGAGTCTCTCCAGCAGTTGCTATAGGTAAGGTTTCTGTGAGATCCCTGGTGGGTTTTAAACCAGCATAAAAGGAAGTGTGGGAAGATTGCTGCCTCCCTGGCCCACATCTCCCATGTTTGGAGTGGGTCTGGTTCAGGCTGCACCAATTGAAGTGTTCAGCCCTCAGAGTGTAAGAATATAAATGTTTTTAACATCAGTACCAATTATAGAGATTGCAAAGAAACAAACCTTTACACAGAAGTATGTTTGTGGATAAAACAAAGAGGAATGCTTCTTTTTATAGCTCTATGAGCCCCAAATCAGTTGAGCTGGTTACCTGTTCAGCAATGTCCATGGTCAGTAATTAATGATTCCACTGCAAGCTAAAATATCCAAGCTTGTTGAAGTTTTCAAGCTTAAATATAACTCATGGTGGTCACTGTTTCTATCGACCGCGAAAAGAAGAATATGTTGTGGGTTTTTTTCCTTCAAGAAGAGACTGATTGGGATCTTTGACAAGAGTTAAACTAGATTTTTTTGGGAAAAAATAGTTTAAAAAAAAATGTGATCATCTGCTTCTAGCCCATACTTGTGAACACACAGAGACACACATACACACAGACACATTTGGTTATTAGCAGTTAATCTGTGGTCACATTTCTCAGCTATTCTTCCCTAGACCTGTATCCTTCTGTGGCATGATGTATTAACACATGCAATCAGCCACATTGATAAAGGTCTTTACCCAAGACCAGTTACTGGTGGTGAATCTTGTACGTTTGTAAAGCAAAACATATTTATGAAATTCAGATTTAGGAAAGCCTTCTGGAACAACACAGTAAAGGCTGAAGAGCTCATTTGGGATGCGTCTGCTGGAAATCTAGACATGAAAGTATCAAGGCAGTTAAATTCTTCTGAGACTTATTTTTCCACTAATTTCAATTGAGTATTATGTGCCAAATTAGGAGTTGGATATTCATGTACATTGAGTTTGCACCATGCTCCTTAGGCCCTAATTTTGTAAATGGTATGCTGAGTATTTTTTGACTCGTAGAAAGAGTATTTGTCATAATGTTTTCCCCCTCCAGTGCTGCAAAAATTGCTTTACCACGTCTGTCACTGCCAGGTATTTAGGTGTCTAAGAAGGACTATAGAGCACTCCATAAAAAGGACTGTTTAGAAAGGGAGTTTCTCAATAATCCCTTCAATTCCTGGAATTTTATGCCCTAAAGTATGAGAAAGGTTATTTGTCATAACTTTTAAGTCTGCTTTATCCATGTGATCTAACTGCAGCTATGACTGTTCCCCTCAACGGCTTAAGCCCTTTTAGATTTCAAAATATTTTTGTCTTGGGTATGAAATAATGTAATTACCTTAATAAATACCTGATGAATTATGTATTTTTTTTTAATTTGTTTCAAACCTGGAGCTTTTAAGTTTCATCCTCTACTCCTAGTATTGAAAAAAGGGGTGGATGACAGAGCCCAGTTTCCCTACTTGCGTCATCACATTTCCCTTATGACTACTCTTTATAATAACCTGTCTTAGGGAAAAACCTCAGCCCTGGTGTCAGCCAGGCTCTGGGGAATATTCCTATCAAAATAAAAAGTCCTGATGTGGGACAAGAAGTGTCCTCTAATACACGAGTTTTTCAAATAGTGGAGAGAGTGGGACTGGGGCAAAGTGATGCTGGACTGATAATGTCCCTGCCCTTTGTGATCAATCTGTGCTGAAATAAATCGATGGGAGCCACCAGATAAAATGATATATGGATTGTCCTAAATTACATCAAGCACCAGGCTGGTAACCTATACAGATGTTACAGAAACATGTACAAGTTGCCATTGTCCTATTAGGTGGTTGCAGTGGTGACAGCCCTGTGGGACTGTTGTCCTACTCAGGGAGGCAGGTGGGACTTCAGGCATCCTCCCTGGGATGCCACTGGTGGGAAGGTGGCCTGAAGAAGGCCTCCAGGAGTCCTGTGGCCAGGCCACACTTCAGCCCAATGTTCAACATTTGGAGCACTTACTCGGGCTCAACCCCCACTAGCAAAAACGCTGGTCTACATGGCCAATTCCTGCCTCTTGCACCGGGGTCAGAGCAAGAGGTGCCTGGCAGGAGATGAGTGAAAAGATCACGAAAGAAGCAGCTATCAGCAGGTGACTTGTGCTGGAAGGCAGCGGGCAAGTAACCTTGCTCCATTTTATGGTAGTGCTTCACCTGCAAGTGCCCGCTGTGAGTGAAATTGCCTGGGCTGGTGCTGTCCTTTATCAATTTCACTCTCAGCAGGCTCTGCAGGTGAAGCATTTCATTGCGGGAGTTGGACTCGGCTTTCTCCTTGACAGCCTGAAATAGAAAGTGGAGAAAGGAAAGAAGGTAATAAATGGAGAAAAGCAAAAGCAAGACAGAGAGCCATGAAAAGCAGGATGTGTGTTAAATGGTAATGGTAGTTCAGTGCAGCCAGCCCTCTAAACTGGGGGGAATTTGACACTGTGCACTTGGAAGTAAAAGAAGTGAAAGGACTTCACAATTAGAAGGGAAAAATCATGATGAATAATAATGTGTTGAAAATACTATGTAAGATGATGTGGGTAGAACTAAAAGATAATTTTCTTCATGTTCAGCCTAACAGAGAATTTTAGTGGTTGTTTCTGTGAGAAATGCAGATAAAAATTCTTTTTCCCTGTTTTTCTAAATTCTGCATTTCAGATTTATATGCCTTGAGTTTTTGTGGGTTTTGTTGGGTTTTTTTGTTGCCCTCCTTAAGACAACCTGCTTAAGACTTTTAGTGTTGCTGGGTGCTTGATGCCCCTTCCCTTGAGAGAAACTCAGCATCCAAGATGAGAACCATGCAAAACCAGTATCTGCATCTGAACGTCTGACTGCCTGTTACTAGGGAAAGAAGTGCATTGATTCAGAGACAGGGATGTCGACACAGCTTTGAAGCTCCCAGACCCATCTCTTTCCAGTCAGTCACATCCTAGGGCTTATAGGGAGTGGGGCAGCACAGAGCCAAAGCATTTGAGCTGGTTCCCGGCTCCTAGGGGAATTGTTTGCATGGAGACTAGGAGGCTGATTGCAGAACTGCAAACATCCTGCTTTAGCCGCAGTGAGCTGATACCTTGAACCAGCTGATACCTGCCTGCAGCAGGGGACAAGGGGAAGTGATGCCTATACCTCCTATAGGATACACCCCACAGTACCAGAAACTCTGTCCTAGATATGGGTTTGGGAGGCAATCACACTGTGTAGCCCATCCCTGAAGTTTTGTGGATAAAGAGCAGCTTTTTATTCCAGTGACATGAGGTTTGTGCAGCTGTATCTGGTGGCTTACAGTTTGCTGCTAGTTAATGTGGGAAAACTGGTTGAGAGGCTGTTGCTGGAGGAAGGAAATCTGAGTGGAAAAGATCACAAATCAGCGGAGCTCTCGAATTTCAGGAGAGGAGGGAGCAAAAGCAGTGGACTAATGAACTTAAACCAGAAGACTTCAACCCGCTCAAAGAATTGGTAAATGCAGTCTTGTGGAAAGGAATTTTAATGGGAAAGGGAGCCCTGGAGAACTCTCAGCTCCTCAAAGAGGCATCAAAGATGTGATGAAAAACCACATCTCAGCAAGATGTGGGGAGAGGCCAGTGTGACCACCTAGGAAGATGACCTGACAGTCAAAAAGATGGTATAAAAGGTGGCTTGCAGGCAGGAAGTACAAGGAAACATTCTGATGCTGTCCCATATAACACTCTAATGGGTGAACTAGGGATATGTGGTCTTCATTAAACTGCTGCAGTGTGGGGTAGAAAAGAGGCAAGGGATCAGGCAAGCATGTGGAAGACAGAAGAGGAAGAATTAGATGTGGAGAGAGAAGGTGGGACAAAATGGGGTAACTTTTTTTTCCTCTAGAATAAAAAAAAGCATTCAAACTAAAACCTGTACACAATATTACACATCTAGTGTTGTAGTTTCATGCAAATGCCTTTGCCTTCTTAGCAACGGTGTGTGACTGTAAACAGAACCGGATTTGCCGGGTCAGTAAATACAAACCTGCCCTATGCTGAGAAAAATATTAAGATACTTTGCATGAAGCTTTTTGTTTTCTCAAATGAGGAAGAAAAGCAAGCCAACCTACTGCAACTCCCCCCATAATGAATTCCCTTTTATATTCTAAAGGGTGGGGTTTCTAAGTACCCAAATTTGAATGATTAAACAAACCAAGAGGTACATTTTTCTACTGGATAGATTGCAAGAGGTGGGTTTGCCAGCTCCCACCCACAAGCTGGTTTAATAAGGTTATTTGCCTATTTGTCCCCATTTGCAAATAAACTTCTTTCTTAGATGCCCTTGTTGTCCCTTCCAAAGTGACATGTTAGGAGTGCTTAGATAATTCAGGGGGAAGAGTGCACCAGGAGCAGGAGGTCCTCCTACTGATTTTTGTATAAGATCTCTGCTGAGATAATTTTTAAAGCATCACATTCTTTTACATTTTTTCTTAATATGCCCTACTCTATAACAGAATGGAGGTTAGTCTAAAGCTTAATTAAATTAGGAATCAATGGGATTAGGATGTCAAAAGTTGATGTAAAACATTAGGTAGAAGAATTATCATCTCTGTTATTCTGTATTATAAATTCATTGGAAACTAGAGGAATGCTGGAAATTTCGAATTATATTCTGACTTATGTCTTCCATATCTCATGTAGACTACAGATAAATGCGAAACTGCCTCTTTAATTTATGATTGGTAGGAGGAAGGTTGATCAGATGTGAAAAAAAATCCATGCATGTCATTTACATAAGAAAGAGACAGAAATGCTTTGGAAGTTCCGGTGAAAAGATGATGGCTCTCTCAGTGACCTTTTCTCTCTGGAAAGTACAGTATGTTCCCTGGGAGGTTTACTTGCCATGCTACGTATGGATCACTGTGCAAATAGGCAGAGGAGAAAATAGAGGATGTAGTGAAAAGAATCTCACCTGACGTGTGAGTTCGCTAACAACGCAAATCTCAGTATACTTATAATGAAAATTATCTATAAACGCTCCTACGTGGTGGGTAGGTCTGAAAAGGTTACTTGGCACTGCTCAGTAAAAGGTGTTTGTTTACCATTCTTGGCTTTGGATGAGCAGGAGTACAGTGCAGTGCCACTGAGAAAATGGAAATGTAACACAATCCAAAATCTATCAATGTCAAGATTTTTGCAAGTCAGCTTTTTATTTTTCTTTTCAGTTTAGATGGTCTCCTAAGTAGCATGACTTTGCAATGTGCAGAACAATTATAATCCTAAATTAAAAATAAAAAATTTAAGTATGGAAAGGGTAATTACTATTCTGATGTTACATGATGCTGCAGCTCTGTTCACAGATACTCAGACTGGGTACACTGGCTACTATATTGTATGCTGAATGTTTGACAACTCTGTTTTAGCAAGGATCAGTTTCTATACTGTTCCTCCTTCATAAAAATGAGTAAGTGCAGAGTCGTAGGCTGGCAGGCTGGCAGTACATCTGACAGAGCAATCTATGGATTCATGTGGACTGTAGGATCTCTGAGTACTGTATTTGTGTTTGAAGCACGTTGCTTCAGGAGTTTTGCAAGCCAAGAAAAAAAAAAGTGCAATCTGTGGTGACTTGACCTGCCAAAAATCATGAATCTGGAAGCAATTACAGAAAATCAACAGCTGAGTCTGCTAGTACCTCAGCACCTTGGGTGCAGTGGGAAAAGCTTCATAAAGCACACAATTGTATTTGTGTGATCTAGCTGAATGGAAAATACATGCAGTTGAATACGCAAACTGTGCATTCATTGACCTGACTTGGGTGACATGTTTGGATTGCAGCAAGTTCTCTACATAGCGTTGCATTGGTTGTTTGCAACTTCTCTGAAATTCCATCTATGCTAGTGAAGTAGGCAGTACCTACACTGGTAATTTTTATGTCAAGAAATAAGATCATAGAGTCACAGAAATGTTGGAGTAGACCTCGAAGCAGGTCTACTGCCAGTGTAGTGCTACCACTGTTAAGTCAGCTGTACCTTTATCCAGC
This sequence comes from Neopelma chrysocephalum, assembly GCF_003984885.1. Taxonomy (NCBI): domain Eukaryota; kingdom Metazoa; phylum Chordata; class Aves; order Passeriformes; family Pipridae; genus Neopelma; species Neopelma chrysocephalum. The sequence goes on along the minus strand of NW_020897694.1, from coordinate 26,449,203 downwards.
TAAGTTGTGAAAACCTTCCAAGGCAGGAACTGCCACCACTTCTCTGGAGCACCTGGTACAGAAGGCTTCCCTAGTGGCAAGCCTGAAATTCCTGATCTGCCATGTGTGCCTGTCGCCCTTTGTTGTGTCCTCTGGCACACCAAAAAGAGTTTGGCTCTATCATCTTTGATCTTCAGGCAGACACACCCTTTGGGCTCCTCTTCACTGGGCAAAACAGACCCAGCTCCCTCCACCTCTCTCACACTGCATCTGCATTCCAGACACTGGGCCATGGTGGCAGCCCTTAGCTGCACCTGTCCAGTTTTCCACAAGCCTCTTGAGGCAGGAGTCCCAACCACATGCAGATTTTCCCGTGCCATGCAGATGTCCAGTTTAATCTGCTGGCCACCCTCCTCCCAGCACCCCCCATAGCCCCTTTTCAGCAGAGCTGTTACTTCACATCTTGGGGTTATTCAGTTCCATATGCAAAACTTTTAATGTCTCCTTGTTGAACTTCATGGGATTGCTGAAATCACTGCAGTGGTAAAGGTACATGGTTCTTGGTCTTGCTCTTATGATTTTTCACATTTGTAGAGTATACTAGTGACACTAACAGCTCCAGGCACTACCAAGCTCTTTCAGTTGTACACAGCCCCCAGAAGTCTCTCAGCCACTATTTGTGGCACAATGTGCCTTGATCTCATAGGGGCACTGCAAATCTCTCTTCTTTCTTGATTTCTCATACCAACCTTTGTTTTTCTTAAGCCTCACACATTCATCTTCGTTCATTTCTCTCCTATCCAGATGGTTTTTTTCCTGAATGGTGCCCTCTTCTGCTGGCTAGCTAGCCCTGGCCCTCTCTGTTACTCGGTCAGCATAGAGCATAAGTGCCGGAGGTCCCAGGCAAGAGCAGCTCCTGTGGGTGGGGAAGCACCTGTAGGAGGTCATGGCCATGGCCCACTGCCCTCTCCCCTGCTCTTTGCTCCCTCACCAAGCCAAATAACAAAGCATTTGTTCCTGACAAGCAGATGGGGCTGAATTGGAAAGGAGCCCAGATTCCTTATAACTTAATCTCTGTCTACTCAGCTGTAAGTAAAGAGAGTTTTGTCTCAAAAGAACATGATTTCTTTGGCTTTGCCACCAAGTATTTGTTCACTGGCATATTTTTTTTTCTCATACTGTTTTCCCAAGAGAAGAAATGGATAGTTAGATTTCCAGCTACCAAGAAAAATTATCTGTGGTTAAGGGAGGATGGATGAGAGGCCATTCACTAAAAGGCAGGTTACTTATGAAGAGGCTATTATGCCAATTACAAGCTTTTTTTTCTCTGTATAAAATGATGTCCTGCCACAAATTCCAGGCTTAGAGAAGTGTGGTCATCCATTTACTCCAAGGAAATGGTGTTGAGACAGATGAACTGAGGAATTCACATAGAGAGATTACAAAGTCTCATGGTAGGCTGCTTTGAGGAGGAGTTTTGGAGACTACTTAGACTTTTTTACTGCATTGGAAAGCTTATTTTGTTAGGAATGGACAAAGAATTATATTAACATTAAGCTGACAAGTGACTTCATATTTCAACATGCAAGATATCATAATCATATTCCTTTACCTAGAATATAGCAACAAACCTTTAAAAATCCATAACCTTTTTCTTTGTCAGACAAAGTGCAAATGGTCCTTTAATTTTTCTCCCTTGACTGTCTTTTTCAATTCTTATGGAACATAGTCATAACAAGCATATTAGATATTCCTAATATGTCCTGAAAGTTTCCTGGGAAAGACAATAGTTTCCATTTTACCTCTCTGATAAGATTATATCCTTCTCCACAGAAAATGGAGAGCTCCTGATGGACCCATCCTAGGTAATAAGTGAGACCAACTCCTGCAAAAGGAGTCAGGCTTTGGATGCTGGAGTTTTACGCAGGTTGGCTGTACCAGGAGCCTGGTTTCTCCCAGACAGGAGCAATATTTTTTGGTCAGGAGTCAGCATAGGGATGAAGGGGAGGACTGCACGAGACATGGAGGGCTGGCAGGAGCAGGGGAGGAGCTGCGTCCATTTCTGGGGCTGCATGCTTTTCCTATGTTCATGGTATCAAGAAACCTGTAATGTAAATTATCCATGTGCCCCAGGCTGAGAGCAGAGGGCACCTGACCTGGCACTGGCAAACTGAAGGATCAGGTGCAAGTGCTGCAGGTAGGCAGGCAGCAAAGACCTGACCACAGAGGGCACCCACCATCTCTTACCAGTGCTAGTCAAGGCTATATATAGAAGCTTTGGTTAATGAGTAAAAGATATATGAGCACATAGCTGTTACTTCTGTGCACAGTTCTTGGTGGCACTTTTGGGGCCAAGAAGCCATGCCTGAGGCTACCCTGAAAACGCTTGGTGAGTGCAAGCTCCCTGAGTGCTGTGCCATGCCTATTCCTCCCTCCCATAGTGCTCTCCTTTGCAGCCTTGGCAGCCCTTCCCAGAAAGGGAAAGCTGCACCAGACAGTGAGCCATCACCCTGCTTTAGCCGTGGTGGTGCCCACTCTGAGCGGAGCAGTCGTGCATGTCCACCCTGTGCCACCAAACAAAAGGCTGCCAACCTACTCCAGACCTTGGGCTGGCCCCTGAGGTGGCTGCTGAACTCTCCCTCTCTGCCTGTTGATAAGCTTTGGTGCTTTGCAATTCCCCTTTCCAATTACTGGCCCTGCTCCCAGCACTGGCTGGGCCTGGTGTGTGCTGCCGGCTTGGCAGTGATGTGGGACTTTGGGGCTTAGGGTGGGAGGAGACAAAAGAAACAGTGAGGCAGAGCAGGGACTTGCATCAGTTGCCGGGAGGGCATCATCTCACTGCTACCTTTTGCAGAAGTCCTTGGAAGTGCCTGGTTGGCTAAAGATGGAGTCATCTGGATGAGGCATGCAGAAGTGGCCCTTACAAGTGTTAGGACAGGGACTCAGCAAGTTCCCTGGGCAAGGCATATAGACATTGAGACTAAATGAGACAAATACCTTTCTGAAATGACTTGGGTATAATTGACTGGTTTGGGGGCATGGAAACAGAGAGAGTGAGCCCTGCTACTCTTTTTTCTTTAGCTGCATTGCTATATTGTGTAGCAATGGATGTATGGAAAAAGTCCTGCCAAAGATGGACTGGTGAATCAGAATTTTTTAATGTTGTTTAAGCTCGTGTTAAGATGGCTTTTTGCAGAGTCACTGCTCTTTCCCGATACCCTTATCTCTCAGGCAGCAGTGTCCTGGGAAGATGTCCCAAGGTGCTCTCATTGGTCCTTTGTTAACCCCTTCCTTATTGGCTGTAAACTCCCTACCTGATTGCAAGACCCCCTCACCTGTGATTGGTCCCCTTTGACCCTCCCAAGAGCTATATAAGCCCCCACCTCACAATAAACTTCCTCTTTCGTCCGCCTCTCCCCTGGTGGTCTGGTGAGTGCTCCATTGTGGGGTCTCAGGCCACATGGTGGGGGGCAGGGTGGAAGGGCATACACCTTCCAATATTGCTAAAAGAAACTTAGGGAGATTGTCCATATAAATCTAAATATACAATAGTTAAATACCAACACCACTATTCTAGGTATTGTGGGCTCAGTGCCTTATCATAGGCACATTCCTATTTCAAGGACATCCACGTGAAGTGATCTGAAGCTCCAGAACTGACCTCCTGTGACTCCAAGTAAACAAACAGCAATCCTGCAGTCATCAGCTATCTGCTGGCTCACTTCATTAAGGCATCAGCACAAGGCAGTGTGCCCATTGAGGATGTCTGGTGGAAATTCCAGCTGGCATAAGGCTGGAACCCTCCTCTCACCTCCTCCTGAAATAGGCAGAGCACCACCGTGTGCCAGACATCCCTATGGCATCTTTTGTACCCATGACTGCTTTGCAAGTAGGACAAATCATGGTAAAGCTTGTGCAGCCAGAGTTGCTCACGAGAGATGGATGAGCAATCCATGGACTGCAGAGGGCAAAAGTGGGAAGCTGGCATCTTCCTTTCCCCACTTCCCTAAATTCTCTTTTCCTGGGAGCTGAGCTCCTCACCCAGGCTGGCACTGAGGTTTTATTGGTGTGAGACTGGAATCCAGCTCTGACTGCCACTGCAGGGACTGCTCTTCGCAATTAGCTCAGAAGAGAGGTCTCCAGGAGGAGAAAGGGATTCTCACCAGGAGAAAGAGCTCTCTACTAAAGTGTCAACTCAAAACCAAATTTTACCTGAGTTGAGAACAAAGAGACTGCTGGCTGGGTTATGATTTTTAATATTTGAATAAGCTCTCTTTCTGAAAAGACTTTTCAAAAAGCAAAGCAAAACAAAACAAAACATGAATGTGAGCAAATCCTGAAGATCCAGTCTTGGCCTTGAAAGGAAAGAGGTAAGAAGCATGGCCCAGCCACTATCCTAAAACCCCTGTGGCAAGCAATAATCTTGAAAAAGCCAGTGCAAGCTATGTTTTCAATTTATAAATTAAATGTGTTTAAAATTTATGAACTTTGACTGCAGGAGTAACTACTTCATTAGACTTTAAGGCTGTGTGTTTCCTTGACTTTTTTCATGGTAAAGTAAAACACATTTCTAATAAACATGGAAAGAGGTTCCAAGCTAGAGTCACTACTTTTATGTAAAGGACCCTCCAGACTCATTAAAAAAGTTTACCACCTAAATAAAGCAAGCACATTGTAATTCTTTAACTCATAAAGTTGGTAATATATACAGAATATTAGCCTACTCTTACATGTACACTGCTTGGTATCAATGAATGACATACAGCAAGGGGTTTACTATGAGGAAATTAGCATATTTTTGGTAAGTTTATTAGCATATGTTTTGGTAAGTCTTAGACTGAAAGACGAGCTTAAGGAATAAGAGGATGTAAGCTGGGTGCTGCTCTGATTTGCTGAGCAAGCATGGCAAATTATATGCAGATACTGAGCTGAATCTGTAGCTGTAACCAAAATTGCTCTGTTTCTCTGTTTCATATCAATGATGAGATCCCTTTGACAGTCAGCAGTGGGAACATGAGTGGAGGCATGGTGGTGTCTGCACCATGCATTGGCCCACAAAATGAGGCTGTGGCTGAAAGAGCTGGCACCATGCACTTCCCCTTACCAGCACTGGTGCATCCACAGCTGAAGTACAACATCCATTTTTGGGACTCCTGCCTCCAGAGGGATGTGGAAAACTGGACAGGTGCAGCTAAGGGCTGCCACCATGGCCCAGTGTCTGGAGTGCAGATGCAGTGTGAGAGAGGTGGAGGGAGCTGGGTCTGTTTTGCCCAGTGAAGAGGAGCCCAAAGGGTGATAGAACAGCAGCCTGTGTCTGCCTGAAGATCAAAGATGACAGAGCCAAACTCTTCTTGGTGGTGCCAGAGGACTTAACAAAGGAAAAACCCACATATGTCACATGGGGATGTACAGACTGGCCATTAGGAAAGCCTTTTCCATCAGATGCTCCAGAGAAGTGATGGTGGCTCCTTCCTTGGAGGCTTTTTATGACTTGGCTGGATAAAGGCTGATTTAATGGTATGATGGTGGTGGTAGTCCTGCTCCAACAGGAGATAAGGCTAGGTGACCTCCAGTAGTCCCATGAAACCAACATTTCTGTGATTCTGTGGTTCTTTTTCCCAGAGCAGTGGGGAAGCATGTCCCAAAGCATCAGACAGTTCACCTGCTCAGAGAGAGAGAGGACACCTCTACCAGATCCTGTCTCATGAGGACTGGTCTCAGCCTAGCACTTACAAGTGTGCATTAGGCTATGCTGGGGCTTAGACCCAAGTTTGCGAACAAACCTGTCAGCCTTAGCTAGCTGGTGTCTTAAAGTCACCAATGTCTGATTTCCACTCAGTTGTGCCTTGTAGTAGTCACATCTCAATGTTCTTGTGCATGACAAAGTGGCATACTGGCGGAGTCTTTGGTCTTCAAAACCCATCTTTCAGCAAGATGTCACTGTATTTTCAAGTCCAGTGATGAAAAATCCCTCATCAACTTTTCTCTGCCTTCTCAGATACTTTACCCTTTATGTGAAGTATGTATAATTTGCATTCAGTTCTTCTCCTGCATTGGAATTAGTCACATGAGAATCACAGGATTGGCTTTTTCTGGTTAAAACTTTCCTCTGCAGAGAAACCCTTTCCTGGCTGTGCTTAGAAAATTGTCCCCAACCCTTCCACTGTCTCAAAGCTGATGCAGCCAGTTGCAAGGTCCCTACCTCACAGCTCCTTTCCTTTTGGGCTACAGGGGTGATGAAAATAATACTAGAAATCTCACTTCACAGTTTCTTTCATGATAGCAAACAACAGAAACCACCCAAAAGAGCACCTTTTCCTGAGCCAACTCTCCTGTGTTTGCAAAAAGGACGGGGTTGCTGAGCGAACAGACTTGCTCCATCTCTGATTACTTTGATACTTAGACCATATGGGCCTTTGAGCTGGTCCCCACTCCCTGGAGCATTTGTTTGTGGATATTGCATGTTCCTTAGAAACAGAAATAAAAACCAAAACAGAACCCAATGATTTTACTAAGTGAAACAAGCAGGTACGGTAGTGCTGCATATGGTGCTAGTAAAAATGTAATAGTGAAAGTTGGCAAGAGCCAAGCAGCCTTTGTATTAATTCTCTGGAGCTTCAGGTAGAGCCTAATGTAATTACTTGCTTTACTTTGTACCATTTTAAGAGAAAAGTGTGTGCTTTAAAAAGTTATATTTCCAAATAAAGCAGTCAGCTCTGGAGCAGACAAAGTGCTTGATTCTGGTCCCTCTGAATTCAATAGCAAAACTCTTAAATCAGAGCAGGATTATGTCCTAAATCTAAGAAATAACAGCAAACAGAGCTGTACTGTTTTCTAATTCACTTCCCAGGCTACCAGACTAACTTTTCACTACTTTTTTATCCACTGGAAGCTCCAGAAGATTTACCTTTTCTCAGCTCCAGGGTCTGAGTCTGAATATTAGAGTTGAATTTTTTTCTCACATGAAGACACTAGCTTTGCAGACATCTCAGTGAAAGTGGGTGAGTCCAGAGATCCTATAGGTCACCCACACAAACACAGTGATTTCATTCAAGAAATATTTGTGTCATGCTTTTCATAGAATCGTAGAATATCCTGGGTCGGAAGAGACCTACAAGGATCATTAAAGTCCAACTCCTGGCTCTGCACACAACAGCACCAAGAATCACACCATGTGCCCGAGAGCATTGTCCAAACACTTCTTGAATTCCATCAGGCTTGGAGCTGTGACCACTTCCCCGGTGAGTCCAACCATGCTCTGAGTGAAGAAACTTTTCCTAATATCCAACCTAGTTGTCACCTGACACAACTTCAGGCCATTCCCTTGGGTCATATTACTGCACCAGAGAGAAGAGATCAGTGCCTGCCCCTCCTCTTCCCCTCATAAGGAAGTTGTAGACCACAAAAATATCAAATATTTCAAAATTCCACAGTCTGCCAAAATGCCATAAATTTAATTTTCCTGGGTAGATTCAAAAGCCCTAAATACTGAGGCCATGTACATTGCTACAATAAGAAGAATTTAAAGTGTTTGGGGGATTTCTAAGAGGAGCTTTTGATTTTTTTCTGTTTAGTTTTGAAATTGATTTAAGGAACTTGCTAAGATTAACTTCCTCGTTGAAAGCAAGTCTGTGATCTTTAAAACCTGCCTCTAATTAATTGAGTTCTGTCAATCAACATTGTTTGTGAACTCTTATCAGAAGTTAGGCAAGCCTGCAATAAGTCTTACCAGCGCCTTTTCCAACATGCCATTGATAATATTAGTAAAGACTAACTATTTGATCACCAAATTAAAAAATAACATGGTTCCATTGCTTTTATTTCTTGGGTTTGTTATCTAACATATACAGACAGCACTTGTGAAAACCATTTTTTTTCTTGAATGTCCAAAATCATTTTACTATACATTTTTTCTAACTAGCTTATAATTTAAAAGTTTTCCCATAGTACCTGCTTTCTGGGTACACATACCTCTTCCAGATTTTCACGTAATGCCTGAATAACAAAAAGAGTATCTGAGCTGTCTTTGTCTCTGCCGTGCTTTGACCTCACCATGCCAGTTGTCAACAGAGCAGCCAGAAATGACAGAAGGCTGAAATACACTGAGATCCATGCTCTGCCTAAATATTAGTTAAAGAACTAGTCCCCAGACCCCCCTCTACTCAAATAGTATGAGAAGAAGCCTTCCATGGACATCTGGTGCTGGACCGAGCCTTCTATCAGTTTGAAGTTCACCTTCTCTTATGATTCCTATGAGCAACAGCTTTTCCAGCACATTGGCTCACCCTGTGATTTCTGTTCAAGTGTTTATGTTCTTCAATCAGCACCTAACTTGCCTGGAGTTTGTCCCATACCTATGGCAGGGTTTTCATTCCAACTTCTCCTGGCCTGCTTTCAATCACTGGGGTCACGTGCTTCCAGGGGGAGATGGAAAGCAGATTTTATTAAATGGACATAAACCTCAGTAAAGCTGCATTGGCTTTTGGTAATTTCAGTCCAATGAACCACAGGATTTACTACTGAGGTTTTCTTATTGAAGGTTTTTATTTATTACTGAGGTTTTCTTATTCCTTACAAGGTGAGGGAAACAGTGTCCCGCGCTTGAGGTGGCACCTGCTCCAGCTGAGACTGGAGGGAAACTTCACCTCCCTTGGCTTTATGTGCCCTGTCTACCAAGATCTCCTCCATGCCTTAGGAAAGACATAAGCGTTGACTCTGGATGTGAAATGTGGGGCTCTCCCACGCCACATGGGCTCTAATGCCAGATGAGACCTTTAAAAACACCGTAATACCCTTAAGGTGTCCTCCAGAAACTAGAGTCCCCCTGCCCTCAGGGTAGCATGCCTTCTTCCATTGTCTTCTTTCCTCCCTCCCCTCCACACCCAGCCTTGTATAGTGAGGATCATCTCACAGAACAAATTAAACCAGAGCACATACAGCAACACCCTTATGTTTACCAGGAAGCAATATTCACTCCCCTGTCTCATGCCATGACCAAGGAGGTGCCGAGCAGCTGGATGGCTGCAGAAGCCCATGGACTGCCTGTACAAACACAGGTTGTTACAATGTGCCTGCAAAACTCCTGAACATGCAGATAACACTTTGGGAACATGGAAACGCCTGCTGGCCCCTGGGGTTCAGACTGGAAGAGCAGGGGGACATAAGGGTCCATAAATACTCTACAACGGCATCCTCCGAGATGAGCCTTCCACACTGCAGGGCCCTGAACCTCTTCCCCCCTCTTCTGCAAGCCCTGGCAGCTGAGAAAGTGTCTGGTAACCAGGAACCTGGTGACCTTTTTACAAGGGCATGTAATGATAGGACAATAATTTTAAACTGAAAGAGGGCAGGTTTAGATTAAATATTAGGAAGAAATTCTTCACTGTGAGGGTGGTGAGACACTGGGACAGATTGCCAAGAGAAATTGTGGATGCCCCATCCCTGGAAGTGTTCAAGGCCAGGTTTGATGGGGCTTTGAGCAACCTGGTGTAGCAGAAGGTGCCCCTGCCTATGGCAGGAGGGTTGAAACGAGATGACGTTTAAGATTCCTTTCATCCCAAACCATTCTCCAATTCTATGACTACCTGGTCCTGCAGGTGCAGTAAATTTTCCCTAGTGAAAATGAGACTTATCTATAAAACAAAACAAGTTGGGGCCTTTGAGGTGTTATAAAAGAAGCAGTGCCTGTTTTACAAGCTGCAAAGGGGAAGAATTTGCCTTTCCCAAAGCTGCCCACCAGCATTATGGTATCTGCATACAGTGGCAGCATTGAGGCAAAACAGTTCTGTCAAACATTTGCAGCACAAGGAAAAAAACATTTTTCTATGGGAAATTCGATGGGAAGAGCTCCTGAGGGCTCCCCCCTCACAGCCCTGCAGGAGGTCAGCTTTCATGAGGAAAGGTGTTATAGTAGCCACACCACACTGACTGGGTTTTGCTCTTTGGCACCGTACACCCATCACCTTTCACCAGCCCAAAATCTCTCAGTCCTCCTTGCCTTGTGGCATTTCCCAGTCTAATGCAGGGCTTTAGGTCCAGGTCCTCCCCAAAAAGCAGTGTCACAAGAGCAGTGGCTTGGCATAGGGTGCGAATGTAGAAAGTGAGAGTAAGTTTGCTTGATGTCAGTGGTGATTGCTACCAGCATTTCCTCCAGCTAAATATGGGGGTAGCCACTAAAAACAAATCCTGAAACCGCTGAAATTGGGGGGGGGGGGGGTTGTCTGGTTTCTAATGGGAGCAATAGCTGCCAGCATCGGTTCTGAAGAATTTCACATTAAGTAAAGATGTGCGACAGTCCGAGGTCTGAGAACTTCAGTTAGCCCAGAGTTTTTTCTCAGTTTTGCTTTGAGGTAAGCCAGCATTTCAAAGTGAAACCTGGCTAAAACCATGATGGTTACTTACTTTTAAGTGTTAACCTACCCAGGAACGCTTGAGGCATGTAAATGAGAGCCCTCCATGTCCAAAGAGGCTGAGGTCTGAACTTCAGGCAGGAGTGAAAACATCCAAGAAAGGAGATTGGGGAAGCTCTGGGGGAATCATAGGTATGTCCCTCAGGCAAGTTTAACACCTCATTTCCTTAAACGTCTTTAATTCATACACAGTAAGAAACAAAGGTTTTAAGCCAAAGATTTTGGTGCATCAGCTCCTATAAAGCCTGACCATGGCCGAGACCTGATTTCTGCCCACATACTTGCTGTCAGGTGAAGGTAAGGAAATGTGAAGATGTGTTTGATGGAGGTGCCAGTGTGGGAGACACTTGACACTGAAGTTTTCAGAAAAAATCAGCTTCCAAGGGCTGTGGTAGGGAAGGTTTTGCATAGGACACTGTATGCTTCAAAAGCTGCCTGAAGTTCCAGAAACTAAAAACAAAACAAACCAAAACAAAAAACCCCCACCCCACCCCAAAAAAACCCCCAATTTTTTTCCCCATATAAATGCTTTTAAATTCTCTAAATTAATAAGTAGAGTTAGATCTTATTAAAATATTTAATTCTTAGACTAATGACTAGTAGAAGTACAGCAAAGCGATTCAAAGCCCTTGCTCTGAAAGCACAAATCTTTGATTTCTCCCTCTCTCCTTTACGTTAATCAGCCATTTTAACTCCAACCCCTTCAACGAATCTTTCCCGGAGAGTTTGCAAAGGCAGGACATAGGTGCCTGCCCCTTAAAACAGTGAAACCGCATGTTCGTAAGGGAGGGATGGCCCTTTCCCCCCGTCCCGGCAGGGTCCGGTGTCCCCGCCGCCGGTGCCTCGGGGCCGGTCCCTCGTTGTGACGGTGACCTCTAGCGGCACCGGGGAGCCGCCTCTCCCCTCCGGGCTGCTCCTCTTCCAGACATCGACGCCCAAATCGACCCCCGACATCCATTCTCCTCAGCCGGTTAGGAAACGAGGATTTAAGCAAGACGGACTCCGGGTCTTGACTTTCTCCATCTCGGTGCACAGACACCCATTCCCTGTAATTTGTGGTGGGTGTTTAGTGTCTCTGTTTTCCCCTGTCTTTCCTATGAAAACATCTGACTCTGGCAATTATGCAGCACTTAATCACAATCCCAAACAACATGTCTCATGTGCATGTGAAGTAAGCCTGCTTCCCCACAGCAGTGGGCAGCAGCAGATTTCACCTTTAGTTACCCTAGAAATAGCATCTGAGGGTAAAAATCTCTTTTTGCTAACTTTCTCTTTTCCTAATTTCTTGCTGTAAATCAACATTTCTTTGGCATCCCCGACTATGGAGAGGATGTGAGTTGGAGCTCAGCACACCTGTTCCCCTCCATGTGTTCTCCCTGCTCTGGATAGGCCCGGAAAGAGAAGGGAGTCATGCCCTTCTCCTGCACTTCTACTCACTTCCTTCCTGCACCCCGCTGGCCCTCTCATACAAGACCAGACCCCTAGGCAAAACCAAGTCCCTCAGGCAAAATGGGTTGATGTACTCAGCCTCATCAGCCCATCTCCTATCTGGGCATCCTGGGGTGAGAAGACAGTCCCATGTGCTCCAGCCCCATGTACCCCTGTCCCATCAACATCTTCCCCACAGAGCAAAGAGGCTTCCCACCACCCAGGCCAACTCTCCATCACCTCAGCAGCCCCTCTGGTCCCAGGACTAACAGCTGCCCTGTGGAGAAATACCTGAGCTGTCCTTTGCCACGCTTGATCTGCCCCAAGCAGGGCTGCGCCAACTTGTCTCAAACCCACAAGTGTGGGATGACGTTTTTTCTCTGCTTACAAAAGTCATTTTTCTTCCCTTAAATGTTTTCTCTTTCAGCAACTCCCCATCCTTCCTTGCCTATGCAGGGCAAGCTCTGTCGTGGGCCTCCTACAAGGCCTTTGCAGCAACAATCATGCGAAGATGTGAGCAACCACTTCCTCTTTCCACCAGCTCTGTGAATCTGCACCAGGACCTTTTTCAGCTTTGAGCCACTCTCCTTGGCTCAAGCCTAGAGAAATTCCCACCATCAGAAACTCAAAAGTCACCTAACAATTCTCCCCTGCTGCACCGTGCACACGCAGGAGTGACACCAAAGTGACTTTCCCCATATAGTCTCTGGAGCATCTTATAATGGGAGCAGCATCACTGTGGCTTTGGTAGGTTGTGGTTCGTTCCTGTGCCTCCTGAAAGCCCTAGAGGTGTTAACACATCACTCTGCTTTGCCAGGGCTCAACCCCGGCATCACCCTGCTCAGGGCTGAGTGCCAAGGCCTTGCAGACCCCCCGCAACCTCAGGAGGGGAGAGAAAGTTCAGCATCACCTGAAAAAGGGGGATTTGCACCCTGGCAAGCTTCCTTCCTCCAGTAGGGCTGTGGCATTGTCCCACGCCACCCAGTGAACAACTGATCTCACCCAGCAGCATAGAGGCATGTTAGGAACGGTTTCCTTGGAGGAAACAATCCTTAAGTAAACTTTTAGATTGGTCTAAGGATATGGTTTGCCACCTCTTGAGCTGGCAGAACAGGAGACGTTCATTTAACCTGCCTTGCAGACTTGGTGTTCAGTTGCCCTGCAAAGTGCATGATCCCTCTGCTCAGGGTTATTTCTTTCACAGAAGCCCATGCATGAATTTGCATCTAGTTAGCATTTGCTCAGTGGACCTTACTCAAAGGCCCCAGTGTGGTACCTTTCTTTTACCTCAGGCTGGTTTCTGATAAAAATCTGGGTCATCCAAGTAGTAAGTACCTTTTCCCTGTCAAGCTCAGTACATTTTACAAGACCTTTGTCTTTCACAAGAACCCATGTGAGGTTGCACAAGCCCTTGGACCCAGCCAGCATGGGGAATCCACCCACGGATATGCTTCACCTCAAAGAATAAAATGAAGATGTTCACATCTCAAGAAGAAAATGTGCTTCTAAGCATAAAACAACCTTCCCCCACATCCTCACCCCAGTCTGCAATTACAAACATTACAAACATTAATCCCATCATCAATAAACATCACACCAGAAAAAGCATCTGTGGTTTTTAAGTCACAGATCAACCATGGAAAACATATATTTGGAACAACTGTCCACAAAATAAAAACCATTCAGGCAGTGAAACTGAGAATCATTTGGGTGCAGGAGCTTGACCCAGCAGCATGAAGACAGTGGACGAACACCCACTTGTGTTGGTGGGTCCAGCTTCAGATCTGCTGGGTCATCCGTGTGCACAGAGCCTGCAAGTGAAGCACAGCTTTGAGCGGACACATGTGGCAAGGACCTGAGTGGTGGGAAGCAGCAAGAGCTCCATCACTACAGCCTTTGGGTGGCATGGCTGTGACCAGACCTTTTGTTTCCTATTACAAGAAAGAGCTGAAGGCAGACTTTTTCACCTCGAGGCATTCAGTACGCCAGCCAGAGCCAGGCTATTAATTTGTGAACCAAGTGTGGGTGGGGAGACTGTGCGTATCCTTATCTACACCTTCTGAGGAGTATCAAAGTCAAGCTAGTGAAACTACACTGTCTCCATTTCTAGTAAATACTAATTTTACCCCTCCTAGGAGCTGGTATTTAAATCAAATTAGAATGATGACTCTATTGTCCCAGAATACTTGAATGCATTAAAAAAAACAAACCAAAACCCAATCCACTAATAAGACCACAGCAAACAGGTGCCTTTGCTGTGTTTGTTCCTGTATTTGTTCATGTGAATTGTGTGTTTAGTAAATGATGATCAAGGTCAACTGAAGTAATCAGATGACTACAATGCTGGAGAAACGGGAAATTACTGGTCTCCCTCAAATTTCCCCCAGCCCTTGAACAAAAAACCCCTTTGTTTCTTGCCCTTTTAGAAATCTTCTTCTTTATTCCCATTTTTCATCAGCCAAGTTATGACTCGTTCTGACATTGACCATTTGCAACCACAGTGGTCACATTCCCTCCTAAACAGGGACATTCACATGATTATAGGGAACCGGTACACATTTAGGAAGAGAGCTAAATTCCTGCTCTCTTGAGGGTAGTCAGTGGTAGATGATGCGATACCCCCATGTGCCATATGTGATGGTACTAAAGAACCAGCAGCATGCAGTAATAGCTGTGTAAGGAAGGAGACCTGTTCCTGCATTTGAAAACAATTTCAAAGTAGCAGGGGTTTAGACATCCTCGAGCTCAGACTTTGATTGAGGGTGTGAAGAATGAAATGCTTCTCTCTGACTGCACATCTCAAGATTACACGTTTTTGCAGCTCCAAAATGCCTGGGTTGCTGCACAAAATTAATGCTGGTGAAGAACCAAACAAGGATTTCTGACTCCAGGACGCTAAACCATATAACTGCAATTAGTAAAGGAAGTAATCTAGAAAACCTCATTCCCTGTCTCCGATCCTTGTCTGTGAGATGCAAATCATTCCTCTGAGTCTCATGGCAGAGGTAAAATCTGTGCAAATGCTACGGTGGCAAACAGTGGGGATGCTCAGCAGCTGGTGGAAGGGAATTATCCCTGCCTCTGTGAGTCACTCTGTTGGAAGTGCTGGGGCTTCCCACATGTGCCAAACCTTCCCAGTAGGATGAGACTTAAAGCCATGAGGTGTTAAAAGCCAACTTTTTCTCCCCTGTGCTGAAGCCAGGCAAGGACATCTTTTGGCCTGGTTGAGCTGTGGCTCATGGCTTTGTGGGGTAGCTGAATGTGATGCTGAGCACACTCTACTTTTATGAGTAAGGAGGGGTTTTGTTTTTTCTCAAAGGGATCTACCCTTACACTAAGTTCTAATTCTGCTTTTTTCAAAAAAAGTTTTATTTTGAGGCCAATTTTCTCTATCTACCATGTACGTAGGAAACTCCCCTGAAGATGCAATAGCCTGTAACATTGTTTTTCCAGTTTTTATGGAGTGCTCAGAAGTCTCTCCACTTGCAATTTATTCTGACAGACCAAACTTTTCATGATCACAAACGATTTAAAGCATTAAGCATCTACGGTAGAACCCAGAGACTCAAGTGTTTTCAATAAGCATTAGCAGCTAAAATGCTGCAGTCTCCATGAATATGTTAAAAGTGAGTGAAACCCCAGGAAGCAAAATTTCCTCTATGAAGAAATAATTTGGAAAATATATTCCAATGCAAGTAAGGGAGCAGACCAACCTCAACTTGGTCTCAGGAGTGAAGCAGAGAAGCAAAAGCATGTAATAAACACATTAAAACAATATTTAGCCAACAAACCTCTAAAACTACAGACATTTAGGGTGGAAAGGATCTGTCTGGTTTTACAAGTAAGCCCTAAAAGTTAAAATTTGATGACTGCAAGTAAATTCTTCCATATAATCCAGACCTTTAAATCATCACCAAAATTCAATCTAATCAAATATTTTGGGTTTAAGCCAATCTGGTTTAAGCAGTACATTTTCTTATGTAGATGCAAAGAGCTGCAACACAGTGAAGAGAAAATGAGCAGAAGTTGTGGAAGGCTCAGAGAAGTCTATATCCATTGCAAGTGGACTTCAGGGGAAAAGATCTGCCAGGGAAGGGAACTGCAGACAAACATGGATCCAGGGCCTACGCAGTTCCTGCACAGGGGTTTGGTACCATTTTGCTGGGGAAGGGTGCCCAGACGCTCACCAGAATTGTACCATGCAACTGAATAGTGCAAGAACATCTCCCTTCCCTGCTCCCAAAGACTTCCCAACTTTTCAAGGGTATTTTTATCTAACAACCAACTTTTCTTGCAGCATTCAACAAAATCTTTCTTGCATGAACATGGTCCTTCATGGGGACACTGCACAGCAATATGGAGGATTCATCCTGAGATGTTGCTGTCTACTTATTATTTAGCCCCAGAAGCATGTGGTCTCCATTCATAGTTTCCTAAGTTCTGGTAAAATCCTCTGGTACGTGGAGATACATTTAGGTGCATATAGACATGCATGTGCATTTGTGTCTTAAGCTCTCAATTCTGTTTTTAAGTGGCAAATTCAATACGCATGGATGTCAGGCATCCATCCTATGGGGTGCCCCACTGGACCTCAGGGAGAGTCCCCATGTGCTGCAAGCAGAGACTGTCTGGGCTGTCTGCAGGGTGGGAGCAGAACAAAGGCTGTGCTGACAGCACTCACTGTGCCCAACATGGCCCCAACGCTTTCTGTTCTGCAAAGTCTTTCAGGTCTGTATGGCTTTGGCCAGACAGGCATGGTTTGGATTGGGGCTGTTTTTGCCAAAAGAGTGTTTTGGAATGAGTGTTGATTGAAAATTCCACCTAAAAATGGCTTAATGATTTCTGAAAGTAGAATTCAAGAAAGACATTGCCATTCATATGTGAACAAACAGTGCTGTGGTTTGGCAGATTGGTGCTTGCTTCCCAAGGAAGCTAACCATTACAGAGGGATGTGCTTGCAAGGATGTGGCCATGGGCTTTTTACTCACTTTATGAAATTCCTGCATTCTCTGGCCAAGCTGCAGGTACTCCCAAAATATCAGTTTAGTAGAAATGTTACTGTTTGCCCCCAATTCCTTGAAGGTCTCATCCATGTGCTGCTGCACAATGCTTGCAGCAGGGCTGGTGGGGTCCCTAGGAGGACTCGGCACTGGCCAAACCCTCACAGGGAGCGAGATGCTGGCAGCTCCAGGAGGGCAGCCTGCAATCAGTCAAACATATATCCTGGCAGCAACTGGTCTGCACCCACACCTCTGCTCTCCCTTGCTGTCTAGGGAGCAGCTGTGAAGCAACCAGCCTGTGGTGCTCCTCATCTCCTCAGAGAGACGGCGAGTGTCACAGCAGGGCACAGAGGTCTGTGCTGTGGCTGTGCTGGGGGCAGGCACCACCAAGCCTTATGGCTCTCTGATTTGCCATCTCTTCCTTCTCCTTCCTGCTCTCCTAAGCAGGATAAAAAGAAGAGGAGAGCAACACCAAAAAGCCACATAAAAGTTGCATTCCTGGTCCTAAAAATTAAGATCTGCCTGCATTAGGACAGTCTGTACCGACTCAGCTCACGTCTCATGCACACACACACCACGTGCAGGGGTGTGTGACAGCCTTTCGCTGGGTGATTGCTGACGGCTTTCTCCCCAGGACTGTGCCGTGCTCGGAGCCACGTGGGTCACGTTCTGTGGGTGAATCATTGTTGTGGTGCAAACGGATTTGTCTCTTTGCTCTGCCCACACTGAGTCTAGGCAGCAATAACCACAAAAGCTAGAGTTCACCCTGACCAACACTGGCAAGGGAGGCTTTTGTTAAGGAAGGTTTTTGTTCCACAGTGAGCTGGTCCTATCCTCTCCCAAAAGCCATCGGATTCTGCAGGATTAGGGTTTGAGGAGATGGAAAAGCACAGAGGTGCTGAGTGCATGGGGCTGGTGCTGCAGCCATTTACAGCCACGCTTTGAGCAAGCAAGAACAAGCTGCTCTGAGAAAAAATCAGATGCTAAAGTCTCCAGCTATTCACTGTGACTTTTCTGAGGTTTCCTTTCCCACAATAAAGCAAAGAGCATCCTACTTGCTTGCATGCAAGTATTGGGTAGATAAATCAGCAGAGGTTGCTGAAGCACAGAGGTGCTTGAAAACTATCTGCATAGCCAGGCCCAGAGGGTGATGATCAGCAGCACGGATTCTAGTTGGAGGCCACAGAATCACAGAATATGCCGGGTTGGAAGGGACGCACAAGATCATCCAGTCCAACTCTTAGACCTGCACAGGACCATCCCCAAGAGTCACAACATGTACTTGAGAGTATCATCCAAATGCTTCTTGAACTCTGTCAGGCTTGGTACTGTGACCACTTCCCTGCGGAGCCTGTTCCAGTGCCCAGCTACCCTCTGGGTCAAAACCCTTTTTCTAATATCCAACCTAAACTTCCTCTGACACAACTTCAGACCATTCCCTCGGGTCCTGTCACTGGTCACCACAGAGAAGAGATCAGTGCCTGCCCCTCCTCTTCCCCTCACAAGGAACTTGTAGATTGCAATGAGGTCTCCCCTCACTCTCTCCTTCTTCAGGCTGAACAGACCAAGTAACCTCAGACACTCCTCATACAGCTTCCTGTCATGGCCCTTCACCTTCTTTGCTGCCCTCCTTTGGACGCTCTCTAACCTTGATACCTTTCTTATATTGTGGCACCCAAAACTGCACACAATATTCAAGGTGAGGCCACACCAGGGCAGAGCAGAGCAGGACAATCCCCTCCTTTGACCGGCTGGTGATGCTTTGACTGATGCCCTCCCAGACACGGTTGGCCCTCCTGGCTGCCAGGGCACTGCTGACTCATATTCAACATATCAACCAGGACTCCCAGGTCCCTTTCCGTGGCACTGCTTTCCAACATCTCATTCCCTAGTCTGTACAAACATCCAGGGTTGCCCCATCCCAGGTGCAGAATCCTGCACTTGCCCTTGTTGAACTTCATATGGTTGGTGATTGCCCAGTCCTCCAATTTGTCGAAGTCTTTCTGCAGGGCCTTCCTGCCTTCAAGGGAGTCTACAGCTCCTCCCAGGTTTGTGTCATCTGCAAAATTGCTGATTATACCTTCCAGTCCTGCATCCAAGTCATTCATGAAGATGTTGAAGAGTCCAGGGCCTAAGATGGAGCCCTGTGGAACCCCACTAGTGACAGGTTGTCAATCGGGTCAGGCCAGTAACTAGTTGTGTACCTCAGGGGTCAGTACTGGGTCCAATCCTGTTCAACATCTTCATTAATGATCTGGACCATGGAGCAGAGGGCACCCCCAGCGTGTTTGCTGATGACACCAAACTGGGAGGAGTGCTGGAGGGTTGTGCTGCCTTCCAGAGGGACCTTGGCAGGCTGGAGAAATGGGCTGATAGGAATCTCATCAAGTTCAGCGAGGGGAAGTTCAAAATCCTGCACATAGAGAAGAACAACTCCAGGCACCAGTACAGGCTGGGGGCCAACCAGCTGGGAAGCAGCTCTGCAGAAAAGGACCTGGGGGTCCTGGTGGACACCAAGTTGAACATGAGCCACCAATGTGCCCTTGTAGCAAAGAAGGCCAATGGTTTCCTGGGGTGCATTAGTCAAAGTACTGCCATCAGGCTGGGGGAGATGATCTTTACTCCCTGCTCAGCCCTGGTGAGGGGCCACATCTGAATTCCTGCATTCAGTTCTGGGCTCCTCTGTACACAGAGACACAGACATACTGAATAGAGTCCAGCAAAGAAACCTGAAGATGATGAAGGGACAGGAGCATGTCTCGAGAAGAAAGACTGAGAGAGCTGGGATTCTTCAGCCTGGAGAAGGCTCAGGGGCAGCTCATCAATGTATATAAATACCTGAAGGGAAGGGGTAAAGAGGACAGAGCCAGGTTCTGTTTAGTGGTGTTCAGTGTCAGGATCAGAGGCAACAAGCACAACCTGAAACACGGGAAGGTCTCTCTGGACATCGGGAAACACATTTTCACTGTGAAGGTGACCAAGCACTGGCAGAGGTTGCCCAGAGAGGTTGTGCAGTCTCCATCCTTAAAGATACCTACCAGCTGTCTCGACAAAGTCCTGGACAACCAGCTCTGGGTATCCTTGCTTTAGCAGTGTGGTCAGACCAGCTGACCCCCAGACATGCCTTCAGACCTTCCATTCTGTGATCCTCTGAGGCATTGGTGCACTGAACTGAGCACCCCACAGAAATGCTCATGAGAATGCTAATTTTTCCACATGCCATAGGATTTACCTCGTATGTGTTAAACATGGCCAAAATCTGGCCACAACATGGCCTAAACACTGAATGCAAAGAATAAATGGAAATTGAGAAAAAAAATACAATTCACAAAATATGAAGATGTCTTTCCAAGAGAAACTGTTATAAAGGATCATGGAGATCCAGACTGAATTAAGAAGCGTTTTTGGCACTTTCTCTATCACAAACTCTCATTTCTGCATTTTATGTTCATCTTCTGTGCCAGTTGCCCTTGTTCATGTCCTAGCTGCACATTACAGACGTGTGTGTGCTTGTATAGCATATGTGGCCATGTCATAAGAGAAAACCAGATAAAAATAGGACCTCAGTTCTACAAACTTGCCTTATGATTGTGTGTTTTTAACAAGCATTTAAACATTGTTTTTAACCACGGAAATCAGATACCAAGAAAACTTTCATCTTATTCCCACAAAATCAAAATAGAGCTTCTAAGTCACAGTGCAGCGTGGGAGCAAGCACCTTTCGTGCTCACTGGAGGAAGTTATTTAAGATTGTGAATTTCATTGGTATTTCTCCTACCAAGGTGCCCCAACCCTCATGACTAAGAGTTGCCCCTGTTAGCACACCTACCCTGTCCCTGCAGCCAGGCTCAGGGAAACCATAGGCACCTGGAAATCATGGTGGTTGCATGGCCCCCATATGAGGCTTTTTGCTCACATTT
The DNA here is from genome assembly GCF_003984885.1 of Neopelma chrysocephalum. NCBI lineage: Eukaryota > Metazoa > Chordata > Aves > Passeriformes > Pipridae > Neopelma > Neopelma chrysocephalum. The sequence continues at coordinate 26,428,467 of NW_020897694.1, read as the reverse complement.
TGGGACTGAAGTCAAGGGGATGTAGAAGGAAGCAGCTGCCTGCTGCTGTGTTGAGTTCTACTGCTCAGGATGTTGGAGTGACCTGTTCTGCTCCTCTGACTGTGTCGTGACTTGATGCTGCAACATCATTTCCAAAGCTGTGCTACACGTGCAGAATAAAGTCTGACATGTCATGCAGAAGCTGATTTCAGCTGCTTTGTTATTCAGCATTTCCCACTTAGATTTAGGGCCAGATTAGGTTTCAAACATATCGAAACTACAGTAATTGTTTTCTTGAGATTTTTATCACAAATTGGTAGGAATCTTCAGATTTTTGCTTTCTCTACAATTCCCACCATCTTGAGCTAAAGCTTCTCAAACATCGTCCTCCCCTCATAGCTGCTGTTATTGAATAGACAGGTGGATGTTACAATCAGAGCTTCTCCCAATTTCTGTTCTACTACCATGTGACTAATGGTGACTTGAGATACAGGGGCTGAGCTGTGGAAAATCCCTGCTTCTTGCATTGAAACTGAAAGCACCTGGATCTGAGATTTTTGTGTCTACCAAAGCTTCCTGAAAATGTTTTGCACTAGAAGAGAGAAAAGGTAACCAAAATCAATGAGGAAAGCAAAGAGGGAGAGGTGATGATACAATGGAAAGAGGAGGCACAAACTTCCTGCCGTCTCTCTGTGAAGGGGCTGTTGCCTCATTTGTTATGCTGCCTTGCCCTCAGAAAGTCCAGCTCCAATCATCTCTGAACTTTGGGAAACCCCACCAGATGTAAACAACTGCCTCAGCACCCCCAAGTGTGGCTTTGAACCCCAAAGATGGTTCAGGAGGAAGCCCAGTGATAGATCTCCCAGCACGTGTGAGGGCATATGCCTGCCTGGCATGGTTCTTACAGCTCTTTGTGAGCCTTCCTTGCCTGCCACAGCCATCACCACAGCTGGGCTCACAGCTGATGGCCTGAAGGACTTGCCCCCAGAGGAGGAGCTGTGGCCTGGCTTTTCTGCTGGGCTGGGAAGCAACATCCATTATGAGGTCTCCAGGAGGGAAAGGAGACTGCAGGGAGCCTTCATAGGACTGCAGAGAGCAACATCTCCTGTGAGGATGATGTGAGAGGAGCCCCAGTAACTCGGAGGTGCACATCTGTCCTGAAATACCCAACATCTGGCTCTGAGAAGTAGCATGGGGTGGCTGCCTGCCTGTCTGGAGTCACGTCACGGTTAATGACCATGATGCATGTGCCAGAAAAGAGAATCTCCATGCTGAGTGTTAGCACAGGACTCCCACAGGAGGTGTCCCCCATGCCTTGGCTGGGTCCCTGGCAGCAGGGACACCCTGGGACAGGAGGTCCCACTTGGCCCTGGGATGAGTACCCAGGCTGTTGTATTCTGCATAGTCCCTACCAGGCCCGAGGAAAACTGTCTTTGTGCAAATATAGACACAACAGAAGAAAACCTGGTCCCAGTTTTGAAGTTGAACCTCACTACTCAAATCTCATACCACATTCCATCCAACCACTGGGTTCAGTGAAGGTCAATATCTCCTAAATGAGATGGCTGCACACTGGGCTGGACAGGACTTCTCTGCACTGTCTTGTGGGATCCCTTTTCAGCTCACCCAGTGTTGCAGAGGCAGGAACTGGGTCCCGCCAGCTGGGAAGTGGATCCCCTCAGTCCCTCTCCCCCATCCAAAGGAGCTGTTGCCTGTGGTGCAGCACAGTGCAGTTCAGCATTGCTGGGCTTGGTGGGGCCATGCAAATGGGTGGAGCTGGGCTGCACTCCTGCAGCATAGCACCTGCTACACACAGGGCAGGAGCATGTTTTGCACAAAAGAAGAACCCACTTCCTTTCTTCTGCATTGCAAAAAGAAAAATAAAATCAGGCAGAGAGCACTGTTTTCCCTCCTTCTTATTCCCAAGTCCCTAGATGAGGTTGTCACCTGGACCTTTGGGCTCCTCAATCTGTTTTGAGGCTGGTGTTGCCATTTGGGCCATCTCCCTTCTCTGCACAGAGGCTGAGACCCTTTAGATCTCCCTTTATTCAGGCCCCCTTTTGACACAGCAATGCCGTCCCACTCCCATTGGCTCCCACAAGAAGCCCCCCATGTGCAGGCAGGTGCCAGGTACTGGTGCCGCTGGGTTATCAGCATGTGATTCCCCTTCTGGGATCTGCAGCTCTCTTTTTAGTGCCTGTGTGCCCTCAGAGCCCAAGGGACCAGAGGGATCGTATATGGGGGATGTTTGCTCGGAAAAGTCCCGAGCATGAATTTGCATCACAACCCACCCCATCCATCATTGCTGAGCCCTGGTGATGGTGACCGGCTGGAGGCATTGCAGGCACCTGGCTGGAAGCCAACGGCGTTTTGCTCAGCTTCATCCCGGATTTGTTTCCTTGACGGTGTTAATATGTGGAGATGAAACTCTCATATAAGAGAGTGTAAGGAAGGCAGACAGAAGCCCCATCAGTGGCATAGTGACCCCTGAATTTGTGTGACCAGTATTTATTTCAGCTGCTGCTGTTTGTCATGCAGTGCTTTAGGTAGATGAGAGAATAGCCCTGAATCCACTCAGCGGTGTGGGCTCAGGATATCTGTAGAGATAACACTTGAGAAAACACTTGAGAAAACACTTGAGAAAACATATCATGATGGTGTTTTTTCACCATCATGATGAAACAGCTCAACAATATATGAGCCCTACACAAGCCTGATTAGCTTAAGTCTTGACAGATGTGCCTGTAGAAAATCCCCATCTTACTAAGGAATATTTTGAATAATTTACCCAGCAGTTATTCTATTACTAGCAGACCTTTCCCTCTGTATGATATAACCCCCCAAGCAACACAAGTATCTCCATTGACAGATGCTAGTTAGCAAATTTTCACTATTACTCTTGCTAGGTACCTTCAACTTGTAGTAAATCCATGGCAATATCATACACTGTGTAATTTCTATACAAATGACTCATGGTACATTGGTACACAGATTAGTACTGTGTTTGATATCACTGTTTTAAAACATTAGAAATAATATGCAATTAAATAATTAGTTGGGCTTTACTAGCTCAGAGGGAAATATAAGTTTAGCTTAACTGTAATCTTAACCTTGACATTTCTTGGCTTCAGTATTTTTCAGTAGCATCCTGAATGCCCCATGATGGGAATTTCCTGGTGTATTAGGAGTTTTTGGGAGGGGAAAAAAAGGAAACAAGCAAGATCATCACCACCACCACTAAAAACCCAACAGCCTAAAACCACTAAAAAAAGCATAAAAAATCCTTTTGGGATTTGAGAACCCCAGTGTTCTCCAGTAAAATAGCCACTGTGGGGAAGACCGTCCCGCCGGTCACAGTGTAGGCTGCACTTCTGCAAACATTTTAGGAAGTGCTGGGAAGGAAAGTACTCTCTGCACACTGTAAGATACACACACAGGGCTGTGGGGTAAATCACAGCCCTCCACTGCTCTGCACCCTGTGGGGGCAGAGCCGGCCCCGAGAACTCCAGCTGAGACAAGGGGCTTTGCCCAGCATTCAGCACACAATATGTTATCTTAGTAACAACAATTTTTTCCCACTAAGGGCAAATTGTCTCGTTCCACTCAGCCTCTCCCCTAAGGAGCTGTGCCTGGTGGTCTCTCTATGTGTGTACGAAAGGCAAAGCTGGGCTTCACCACAGCCTGGGGAGCCAAGTACAGCGTGTCTTGCTCTGGCCACGGGCACAATAAGCTCCGTAGGAGGTCTGCCGCAACTTTGTTGGAAAGGTGCCATGGTCCGATCACGCTGCCGTGGCCATATATATGTGCCGCAGGGGTGAGCCATCTGAACTGCACGTGAACCAGAGCTGAGGCTGTTTTCATTGTTCAGTTGCATTTTGCATCCTTGTATAACTTTTCAGAGTAAAACCCGAAGTCGGCTCAGATGTCGGGAGCGATTGCCGCGCAGGTACAGTCATTTATCTTCTCCAGCGCAGCCACTACTGAAAATATCCCCCGCGGCAGCAGCATGCCTCTCACACACCGAAAGAAAAAAAACCCCACCCAGAAAGAACACACAGTTTTACTAACCCTAAGAGAACAAAAGAAAAAAAAAACCAAAAACCCCAAAACTCACGGTGCTTTTGTAATGTGAGCGAATCCCGGGAGGAGCTAACACGGCCGGGGAGCCCGAGTGCAGGGCGAGGGCAAGAGGCTCCGCGCCCGCCGCCCCTCAAAAGTCGGGAGGGAGGAGGAGGAGGAGGAAGAGGAGGAGGAGGCGGTGGCACCGCTGCTCCCAGGTTGGAGCCCCCGATTTCTCTTTCGTGCGTGTGCGTGTGAGCATCTCAGCCCCTCGGGGGTCGCCGCCGCCGCTGCGGGCGGGAGACAGCGTCATCCGTCCGTCTGTCCGTCCCGTCCCGCCCGGTGCAGCGGCTGCTACAGAGCGGAGCCCGGCGGTGGCAGCGTGCGGTGAGAGGCGGGCGGGGGGCGCGTCCCGGGAGCTGCTGCAGCCCCGCGGCGGAGGGAGCCCCGCTGTCCTCGGGGTGCCCAAAGCGGGGCGAGCGGCGGGAGGGCGTGCGGGGCGCGGGGGATCGGTGCCGCGGTGTTCCCAGCTCCCTGAGCTAACGGGCACGGCGCGCGGGATTTTTGGGAAAGGCTGGGTTTTTTTGGATAAAGCTTGGGTTTTTATCGGGGAAGGTTAGTTTTTTTTCCTCTATTTGAATTTCTTCAGTTTTGTTCCTGCTTTGGTCCCACTGGAGAGTTGTGAAGGTGCTCCTCAGCACCTTTGCTGGCTGTTCCCCTCAGGCCCCCTGGTCCCCTGGCCCCCTGGCCCCTCCACTTTTTCAGTGAAGCTCCCCATTCCCCTCACAGTAACGAGCAAATGACATGACTGGCACCAGATGAGTTTGGGACCTTCCTTGTGTGACAGACAGTTCCCCTTCCCAGTATCCCCAGTCCTTTCTTGTATGGACTGGACTTAAAAAAACAAAACAAAACAAAAAAAACCCCAAAAATACAAAAATAAGAGGAGCTGGTGATAAGAAGATGAGAATGAGTCACAGCCCCTGTTGAGATGCTCACATCAAAATCACAAGAGAAGCATTTTTCCAAATGACTCGAGCTGTGTGCTGCCAGGGGGATGGCAGGAGAAGAGGACAGACCTTTTGATTTGTGATGGGGGCCAGCTCTAAGGGTGCCACTCCTGTTATCAATAAGCTACAAGTTTCATGTCTGTTCTTATTCCAAGGGAGAGGGCAAGAGCCTGTGAGGCACCACAGAAATGGCTGTTGTGGAGGCCATGTTCCCGCCCACCAACCTCACCTTTGGCAACCAAAGCAGCTGCAATGTGCACAACCACCACTTCTCTACCAAAGTCACCTTCTCCCTCTTCTACACCACCCTGCTGGTGTTTGGCGCCTGTGGGAATGTCCTGGCTCTCTGTATCACTTTCCAGAGCAGGAAGAAGAAACTCAACTCCACCAACCTTTACCTGGTGAACCTGGCCCTCTCCGATGCCCTCTTCACCCTGGCACTGCCAGGCAGGATTGCCTATTACATCCTGGAGTCTGATTGGCCCTTTGGGGACTGGTTCTGTCGGGCCACAGCTTTCATTTTCTACATGAACACCTATGTGAGCATCTACTTCATGACCTGTGTGAGTGTGGACCGCTACATTGCCGTGGTGCGCACCAGGCACCCCGGCAGGATTCGGAAGATGAGCCGTGCCAGGGGCATCTGTGTCCTCATCTGGTCCTTGGTGTTCCTGCAGACGGCGCCGCTGCTTCTGAGGCCCATGACACGGAGGATGGGGGACAAGTTGACGTGCATGGAGTACTTCAACTTCGAGGAGATTCCCAAGCTGCCCTACCTGCTCCTGGTGGCCTGCGTGCTTGGCTTCTTCCTGCCTGTTGGCATCATCTTGGTGTGCTATGTGAGGATCAACCTAAAGCTCTGCCAGACAGCCAAGGAGAACCCACTGACAGTGAAGAATGGGCACCACCACCGGGCCTTCACTGTCATCCTCGTGGTGCTGTTGGCTGTCCTGCTCTGCTTCAGTCCCTACCACCTCAACATTGTCCAGTTCATGGTCAGGAAGATCCTCTACCAGCCATCCTGCCATGAGCAGCAAGCCTTCAAGATGTCACTGCAAGTCACTGTGGCGTTCATGAACTTTAATTGCTGCATCGACCCCATCATCTACTTCTTCGCCTTCCGAGGCTACAAGCGGAGGCTGCTCCGCATCTTCAGGAACAGCGGCTCGCTGGCTACCTCCTCTACTGCCAAGACCCCCTCTGAGAGCAACAGCAACAGCCAGCCCCCAGGCTCCACCTCTGTCTAGCAGCACAACCCACTCCCTTTTGCTCTGGCCTATGGACCATCCCTGACAGCAGGAACCAGAGTTGAGCTGCAGGACCAGCACCTTCAACAAGCTTCCTTGCTCCCATGTCTAGAGCCAGGGGCTCCCACAAAGCCAATCTGTCTGGGACACAGCTCTGCCTGGCTCTGCACAGGCCTGTGCTCAGCACTGCTACACTTGCACCTGCCATCCTGGAGCAAAGAGAGACAAATTTTCATCCCAGCCCCACAGAAGGCAACTAATGCAGCTGCTCTGGCTGGCAAACCCAGCTGGATGTTTCCCAGCACTGCGCTGCACCCCTTTCCCATGCCTGTCCCACATCCCCTGTGGGGCTAGGGGCTGCAGGTAGCCACCATGGCTGTCCCTCTGCCTCCTTCCCCTGCACTGCACCTGGATCACTGGAGCAGCATCCCTGCAAGCCTCAGGGCAGCCTACATGGAGCAGTCAGACTCCGGGCACTTCAGGAGAAGTCTGGGATGTTACTTCCATGCAGAAAATGGCCAATAGCTCCTTCCTGCCACCAATAAACAGCAGCTCTGCTCTCTCCCTGCTCAGCATCCCACTCCTGTACCCAGGCTCTGTGTGGGGTAAGCAGTAAGCGCGGGCCCTGTGGGAGATGCTAGAAAAGCCCTTTCTCAAATGAGAGGGGGGAGGATGTGAATTTGTAGAGTTCCTGGGAGTGCTGCTGCCTGTGTCCTCCCACTTGGGTGGCTGCTTCTTCCCCAGAGTACCCTTCCTTACACCTGAGGGCACTGCAGTCACCCCAGGACCCACTACTAGGAAGGGGATAGTGGGGATGGCCTGGCTCCCAGCTCGGCCCCATGGCTGCAAACCTGCCCTGGATGTACTCACCGGGGAAACCTTCCCACCACTCCTTAATTTAAAGGGAGTGGAGGAATAGGGACAAGAGGAAGAGGACTAAGGGTGGCCTTATGTGACCTTGACTGACCTTTGCTTGAAGCCAGTGTCCTGACAAGTCCAAGAGCTTTGCTAAAAGCAGGTTAAGAGTGACTATTGCCAGAGTAAAAGGCAAAGTGCTGAGACATCAGGTTTCTGTCAAGGTTTGTACCTGTGAAACAAGGAGAAAGTTGGCAGGATCCTCCTTGGCTTTTTTCTGAAGTCACTGGACTACAAAAAAAAAAAGAAACAAACACACATATAGGATTTACAGTTTCTGGAATGTCTGGCCTTTTGTTTGAGGTTGGAAGGGACAGAGACATGCACAGAGACATAAAGAGGAAAAAAAAGCTGCTTTATTTTGCTGAAAAGTATACCTGAAGAAGTTTCATGAATGGACTTTTGATTAATACAAATAATTCTTTAAGGTAATATTATGCCTAGAAAGTTAATAATAGTCACATGCTGTCCTTTATTGTTTTAAATATGCACGAATGAGATTTTGGATGATGATGGTTTTACTTATGGTATAGGTAACTGTAGCATCCTGAAGGCTGACTAAGAGGGATGCCTAAAATAATTCAGGTGAAATGGAACTCCAGTACGTCCTTTCCAGAGACTATCTGAGCCCTCCTCAAAGCAGGTCTAACCTCAGTTCTGGCCTGCAGAGAGCCTTTGTCCTAAAAGGCATGGTACAACGGACAAGGAAGAGCTGGGATGTAATAGTATAAGGATATCAGTGGTCTGATATAAACATAACCTTGTTTGGTCCTTATTGGACTCCGTTTTTCTCACAAGTACTTTACTAACAAAAGTACTTTCATCATCTTAGCACCAGTAGAAGCCTTTGGAGTAGGAAATAGGTGAACAGTTGGGTGCAGTGCTATCAAACGCAGAAGGGATCCTGCCTCTCTCCTCTGGATGGATGCCAGCCTTGGGCCCTTTGCTTTTTAAAATACCCACACAAGGACAGCAGGCTATTAGCTGGAGCTGAGGGAACATCCATGGGATGGAGAGGGAAAGGACTTGGGCAGAATGGGTCAGGAGGAGTCTGGCAAAGGAGAACTCTAAGGAACTTGTATTGCCCAGACTAGCTTGCCCACCTGGGCCAGCTTGCTGGCTGCTTGAAAATGGAGCATTTCACTAAAATCGAAGAGAAACCATTTTGTCTAGAGGCACAGCAACACTTTTTCTACTCTTCATAATTCACCTGCTCAATCCAAGCTCCTCACATGATGCTCACTGTGCCCCCTGGCCCAGCAGCTCCTGCCCTCCGCCACACTTTGACCCGCCAGCAAACCCTTGGAATCAGAGAAGCACAGAATCCCAGAGTCATTTATGTTGGAAAAGACCTCTGACATCCTTGAGTCCAACCATTAACTGAGCACTGCCAAGGCCACCACTAAACCACGTCCGTAAGTGCAATAGCTACACGTCTTTTAAATACCTCTCCACTGACTCTGCTTGGCTGCTGCTCCTGCCTTGCCTCCAACTCTCCCGGGGTGCAAACCTCCCGAAGCTCCCCGGCTGCTGCCCAGGGCCAGGGTACCTGTGTTGGAGAGAGCCCACAGGACGCAGTGCCCACCCCGACGATGCCACAGGGCGAGTGGGACAACACCGGTTTCTGCCGAAAGAGGGAGTCGAAACCTTTGTTCGGTGTTAAAGACACGCACACGGATCTAAGAAAATAATGACAGATGCAGCCAGTGCTCCCCCTACGCAACTGCTGCCCCACAGGAACGTGACGCCTTTCACAAGTCGTGTGCTTGTGGATTGTCTGGGAAGCACGCGACAGCACAGTGGGATCCAAAGGCATTCCATGCAGACTGCACAGTACACAGGTATTTCTTGCTGTTCTGCAGCCTATTGCTGCCACACATTTCTCTTCTTTTCTAAGAAGAGAAAATTGCACTTTCATCTAAGGCAGAGAGTATACTTTGTGGACACACAACACGTACAGGTAATATACATACAGATATAGGACATACTATATATGTATACTATATATTTACTATGCTCTATATACATGCTGGCTGCATCAAAAGAATGTCCTGGGCTGCACCAAAAGCAGCATGGCCAGCAGGCCAAGGGAGGTGATTTTGTCCCTCTATTCCACTTTGGTGAGAGCCCACCTGGAGTACTGCATCCAGCTCTGGGGTCCCCAGTACAGCAAAGACATGGACCTATTGGATTAAGTCCAGAAGAGGGCCACGAAGATTATACAAGGTCTGGAGCACCTCTCTATGAAGATAGGATGAGGGAGTTGGGGTTGTTCAGCCTGCAGAAGAATCCCTGGAGACCTTAAAGCAGCCTTCCAGTACCTGAACAATCCTGGAAAGCTAGGTACCTAAAGCATACAAGAAGGCTGGAGAGGGACTCTTGACAAGAGCATGTAGTGATAGGAAACGGAGAATGGCTTCAAACTGAAAGAGTGCAGGTTTAGTTAAGATATTAGGATGAAATTCTTTACTGTGAGGAGGGTGAGACACTGGAACAGGTGGCCCAGAGAAGCTGTGGATGTCTGACCCCTGGAAGTGTTCAAGGGCTGGTTGGATGGAGCTTTGAGACTTGGTGTAGGGGAAGGTGTCCTTGCCCATGGCAGGGGGGTTGGACAGAGCTTAAACAGCATTGCTTTTTCCGTCAGCGGTGGTTCTCAACTTATGCTTTCAGCTAAAAGCAAAAATTTCCAAGAGAGCACTGAGGGACAACAGCTCCTGGTTGTAGTCACATATTATATGCTAGTAAACTCCCTGTGCTGTGCAACACACCTCTTCAGTCTGTGCTTTAAACTGTCCTCAACTGAAGCTATTGCATTCACACATAATATTTGTAAGCCATCTTTGTATGCCAGTAAAATATTGTAACGTAAAAATGCACATATCTACTAAAAATAAAAGCTTCTTGTGTGCAAGTAACAAGTCCTGGTGTGATTGATCAGGCCAGGTGATGTGGGCAACAATCTTCTTCTCAGAGGTGCACATGTGCCTCTCCCCTCCACAAGCAAGTGCTCAGAAGCAGTGAGGGGCAAGCACAAGCTCTTGATCCACCTCCTTTATGCAGGACACTTGTTTCCACAGGAAGGTTGTGCGCTCTCATGCCATGGGGATTTATAAACTGCCTTCAGTGGGAAAAGCAGCGCGACCTGTGAGGAGCTGTGTCCTTTCCAGAGGAGGTCTCTCCACAGCTGGGATGGGGTGCCAGGAGAAGTCAGATTGGCAGGACTAACCGTGCTTTGAAATCCAGAAACATCTGCGTTCTCATACACCAAGGTGGCTCCAGGGGTTGCCTCACTGTCCAGTTACTGAGATTACATTGTTTTCTCCCTTGCTACATGTACCACCTCCTGCAAAACTGACCAGATAAAATGGAAGGATTCCCTTATCGGACACCTCTGAAAAAAGAGTGGATTTTCAGTACAGAATTAGCCACAATATTGTGTGGTTTTATTTTCTACGTGGAATCCTGTGAATTCTTTCAAAACTGAACTAAATGCAATGTGACATTCCATTCCCCTTCTCTTGGCAGGTCTTTTCTTTCTGTCCTCTGAGTTCTATCTTCTACTTTGCTCCTTTTCTTTAAACTCTGTGTTTTGCTCAGTTCCACATCCCTCATCTCCCTCAAGTCCTCTCCTTTGCTAAGGTTAACTCACACTTATGGTCCCTATTTATCTCCCGTCAAAAGGCCAGATCCTGCTTTCAGTTCAGCCATGAACCTGGAATTTTTCACCCATTTTTAAAGTATGTACATTCCTGCTTTCTCCATTGCAACCATTCAGGTTTAGAAACAGTCCCCTACAAACATGTGTCAGTCCAACTAACTTCTCCTTCCTCTTAAAACTCTCCTTCGGAAAACAAATGACAACAGCTGAACTACCAGTTAGTTGTGATTCTCACCAGTCACACACATTTGTCTGGTTGTACCATTCCTCTGCTCCCCTCACTGGTGTTTCATCTCATATTTGGACTGAACATTGTTGGTAGCACATACCCTCTTTGAGTTTCAGAGTGGACTTTCTGTGGTCAAAGCATCCCTTTATATGTGAAAACGGGAGGAATGTAATCCTACTAAAAATTGCACCAAATCCAGTATTTTTTAAGTAAATGCACACACATTTTATATATCTGAATATGCACACATGCATGTATATATATAAACACATATAGTATTTATGTGTTCATGTGACTCTCCTACCAAAATAGTGCTTATACTCATTTATATAAAATACTGATTACTGTGGCCACCCAGTTAAAGACAGCTAATCTCATTTAGGTTTTTGTTATGGGAGAACAAAAGCAAGAAATTAATTGCGCTCATGTATTCCTCTTACTAGTTCAAATGAATGCTGTGCTTTTATTTATCCTCAAACAGATGCAGTTTCCCCCCCAACGTGGGAGTTGTAGCTCCATGTGTTTTCAGAGCTGAGTGCCTTTGCAACTGCACATATACTCCAAATACACACGTCTGAGAGATGAGTCTTTGAATACAGACTTTTAATTTTCTTCAACAAACTCTTAACTTAGTTAAATTCATCAAACCAGTACATAAATATTTCTCACTCGTTCTCTGTATATATACATATGCATACACACATATATATGCATATATGTAATCATATATATATACACATACAAACATGAGAGCCAGAAACACTGCCCTTTGCCCAGTACATTGCAATATGTTTTTCTGGCTTGTTCTTCTGTTTCAGACAAAAATAATGAGACCTTTTCTCCATCACACATTCAAGAAGGCACTGGTAAGCACTAGACAGCACAGGTTGTGCATGAACCAGCTGCAACAGTCCCTGTGCTCACTAAGTTACAGGCAACCTTTAACACTTGTTTTGAGCGAGGAAAATGGTTTGGTAGGTATGGAGCCAAATCAACCCACGTCTTAGCAAGAAGTTGAGGCTTGAGAACCTGAACCTGGTGGCTTATCAGGCAGATTTCCACAAACACCAGGCTCACTGTGGGTGTATTTCAAAGTATTACATAACTGTCCAGGAAAGTCCCCAGTAAATTACTCCAATGCTGTCTCAAAAGACATTCCCAGTCTAGTAGAGGAATTTTAACAACAGCAACGACTTTTATTTCAAAATACCAAATCTTGGCTTTACTAAAACCAGTGTGAATTTCCCAAGTACTTAAAATCCTCTCCATAGAAAGGTATTCTGTCTTCTCTTGCTGCCAAAAAATACTGCTTGTGTCACACATAAAATAGAAACTATGCTATGAGATATTCAAAACTGTGCCAGACAAACACTATGTAGGCTGCAAAAAACATGCTCCTCGCATTCCCAGAAATGGTTCATGAAAGTTTCACCATCAAGTGGAAACCAAGTTTTTTTCCGGCTCTCATGTGTGCATTTCTGTTCTACGGTTCTTGCACGAAACAGGAACTGTGTTCAACAGCATCTGAGATCCTTCTTTTACCACTTCTTTTTTTTTTTAATTGGAAATCACAACCCTGGAAGCATTTTGAGTACCAACTTTTCTCACAGAGGTCAAGGGGAGTTTTGAACTGACATCACCAAGACCTGCATTCTACCCCTTACGTTTGACCACGTTTTGCAAAATGCCCAGCAAAATTTTCCACACAACTGTGACATTTGGATATCCCCTGTACAGGCAACAGTAGAAAGGATTTAGACTTGGAGAATATCATTTTACATACCCCAGGTGCCACTAAACATGTTTTAAAATTCCAAGGAATAAATGCTCTTTGTGCTTGTCCCTAGAACAGGGCAATGTCTGAAAGGGAACAGGTCATATTTAATTTATCCTGGGCTAGGTGGACTTTTTTCCTATAGACAAAATTTGATTTCTGAAGTAATTCATTAGTCTTCATTGCTACTTTTTCATAAAATATTTGTGGAGGAAGAATCTGTATGTTTCAAAATTAAAACCTGTACTTATTTCAAAACATTTAACTAGTCTACATATACAAATTATCACAGCGATTATTTTTGTTACATGTGTCTTTTCCTTTCTAAGACAGAAAGTTGCCCGAGTTCTCTAGGTACAGAAATGCCCGTGGCCTATAAACATACAGAGCCTCACCTTCACGCAAACAAAACCTGTCATTTAAAAACCAGACCCTGCCTAAATAATATGATCATAGCAACAAACCAAATCCTGAAGGACATTGATCAAAGCCCAAGAAAACACACAGTCATTCCAAAAAACCCTTACTTCATGCACTGGAAAATACCAAAAATTACATACAGGCACTGTGCTGAAAGCTGCAAAAATTTGACGCAATTTCTGGATAAGGACTTGTGTGCCTGACTTTTTTCATTTTTATCATTTAATTAAAAAAGGAAAAGAAATCTGTCTCTCTCTCTCCCTAAATCTTGTCCTGTACGTTTTCCAGGCCAAGCAAGACTGTGTAGATCTGTACTTTGGTACACACGTGTTCATTTGGATTTCCAAACATCCTTCTCTCTCCCATATTCTTTCACCTCCTCCCCTTTGCACCTGCTATTGTCTTTTCTACTTTTTTATGACCTATATCTTATTCTAAACGTATGTATGTATTAAATATGCCTGTGTGTATAAAAATGGACACATATACACACGATATACAAACACAAGTACACACAGAAACATATGTTAAATGCTTAAGATATATGTGTAGATTGGTTTCATGGAGTTGCAGTTTGGAACCTTCAGCTTGGCTTTACAGAGATGCTCCCTCCTCTCCACACCACCTCCTGCAAATCCTAAGGTGCTAATACTGAGCACTTCCAAGAGTCAAGCCAAGTAAGCTGATTTATTAATCTAAACTTCAAACCCAGTATTGTATGAGCTTGGCATTACTGTCCTGTTACCTCCTGTACCAACCTGAATCACCCCTGGGGTTAATATTCCAGCCTGTGGTCAACACTAAGTTCCTCCAGACAGTGAGGATTCAGCAAATGCAAGGGTTATCCTCATCTCTGACACCAGAAAACTAGAACTATATATATATAAAACTAAGCTTTTTATCACTGTCTTTTAAGTTAGTATGTAGCCAGCTGACAAAAAAAGAAAGCAGCACGTAGGACACAGCATACATCCATTGTTACAGAAGTCCTCTCTCAATTAGCCATGGAAGTCATTCAAGTCATTCCAGTTCTGATCTTATTGCATCATTCGATTCACCTTTATTGCTTCCAGTGAGTATCTTCATGACCCGTATCTGAACAGCAATTCACTCAGTTTGTAAAGATTCAAATTTACAGTGGTCACTTACCATACCTTGCCATACACACATGAATTTTCTCTCATCCTATCTGTGTATTATGTGCTGAATGACAACTTTTATTTAAAAAGAAATTTGAGAAATGAAATATTACAGGCATTAATAAAACTTTGCAAAGAATGACATAATAGTCCCATAACCCTTTACTGAATTGAAAGTGAGGTGACCTTCAAACCTCTTATTACTGTAATAAAAAATCAAGTACTGTAAAATAACGTAAGCTAGAGAAATTAGACTTGTAAGTGAAGAAAATACGATTTTTCTTGATAGATAAATCTAGTTGTTGTAGTTGCTGGCACCTCTTTTCCCAGTCATTAAGTCTGATAACACATCTAACAAGGATTTACAAGAAAAAACCCACCTATTTTATTTTAAAAATAAATTTAGATGATATCCAGTAACAAGTAGAAACTAAAGTTACTTTTAAAAGGATAACCAGACTAGAAACCACCAAGTGATCTGAAGGCTTGGGAACAGTTCACATCATTTCTTAACATCACTTTGAGTCACCAGTCATGCGGAGCCAGTTTCTCTCTCCTGACGCCCTCGTGGGGCTGACCTTGGTGACTCTGCCCAGCAGGTGGCTTTGATCCTCTTCCAGGCGTGTACAAACTCATCGAGTGAAGTTCCTTCACACAGAAAACCATCAGTGCTGCAGTAGAAAATTAGTGGCTACATTTAAGTCATTATTTGAAGCCCTCAGAGCTTCTAGGGCATCTCCTCTGGAAAATCCCATTTCCATAAGCCGTGCAACCTGGAAAAGAAATACTGCTTCAAAACCAGAATTTTATTCACACCATGTGTGCATTAGTCACGTTAAAATTGTGTCAGAAATTCCTTTTCACTGATAAAAGATTTATCTGAGACAGCACGCTTCAAAACACTGCCACAGAGATGACCGCTTTATGATACTTTATTCAAAACTGATTGCAGAAAATGCCACACTTGCATTTTCCTAGCTGGTGCAGTTTTGAAAGAAGACTAAAATCCAAAGTGTGGTACCACACATGACAACTACAGTCTGACCTGCTTGCTGCTCTCAACAAGAGCAGGATCTCAAGAAAACAACACTGACCAAAAGACGGAATTTTACATCAGATGCGAAAACCTATCCAGATAGCTCTACTATCCTTGAAAAGACACACTTCTCCAGAGGGCATTAAAAAAACCTCAGAACTATTCATTCTAGGTGTTTTTTTTAATAAACCTTCAAGTTAGCTCTAAAATAGAGGCAGTACAATACTTAAATGGGTTTAGTAAAATTCTTGTAAGCCATCTACATGTACTCAAAAAAGCACTTTTTTGCAAAAGACTTCCACAAAACAAAAGTCAAGATATCTGATGGAAAAATTACATGGAAAAGTGCACATTAAGACAGTGATTTTGGTAATCAAGAACCACTTGACCATCCCTCTTTATAATACCATGTACTTGACACCTAATCTTTGTGCTTTGTGCTAACAGATATTCAAAATCACCACATGGGAAAAGCAATGTATGCATAATCAAATTTAATTTATCGTTACATTCCAATCTGAAGTACATTTAGAATCTACAATTCTCACTTTGGTATGACTGAAAGTCACAATATTCACTTTTATAATTAATCTTCCAGAGAGTGGAAAAACAAGGTGTGGAGAGGCAGGGAGTGACATGTAAAATTAGCTGTGGCCACTGACAGCATAAAGCATTCCTCATCCTGCTTCAAATGGCCTTGTGACCAGACACCACAGCTCCTGAAACTGGATGGCCTGGGCTACAGGAGCTGTCGGAGAGCTACCACTGCTCCTCCTCTGCCTGTAGGAGCCTGCAGCACCAGAGTGGAGCCAAGCAGGAATGCAGCAGAGGCTGTTTACATCTCGGGAAGAATATTCCCAGAGTGCAAGAGTAATGTGCAGCACTAGTATTGAAAGTACTCTAAATGCCTTTTAAAAGAAAAGTGCCATCAAAAGCAGATTTTCTTTCCCCTAAGACACCTCCAGAACTTTCAGTATTTTTAATCATCTCTGCTTTGGTGACTTACTGAGAAATACACAACTGTCAAGTATGCCTGGGGGTGCAGGTCCTCCTGTTCTTAATATAAATACACCATGACAAAATGTTTGAGAATGGTTACCTTGGTTATCAGAACATCAACCTTAAAACCCAGTGTCAGTTTCTCACCTTCTTGTAAGGAGAGAAATGAATTGTTACTTTCAACACTTCTGCAACAATAGTTTAAATTCAAACTCAATTTCGTAACCTACAACTTTCTAAAGTTTCCTCTGCCTGATTTTTCATGTAAGATTGTGTTTTTTATGAGAAAAAGGGCAGGCAGTGGAATAAAACCTAACCACAGAAACACGTTTCAGAAGAAAGGCTTTTACTGCATTTGGCATGAATTCTAACCTTAAGAAGTGGTGGATAGAAGTGCAACTTCGCTGTTTAGAGATATATCCATTGAGCATCATGGGGAATAGTAACAAAAAAAAATATCTCTTTTCATCTGAGTGTATTTTAATCACAGGAACTGAATCCAGCTCCAGGAAACAGAGATGTATAACTGGCAATGGTAATTCAAGGTGCTAAAAACCCACAAGAAATGCAGAGATTTTTGCACAAAAAGCATTGCAAATGCTCACAAACTTTAATCTGAGAAACAGATGAAACCCTTGCATTTTTGCCATTCTAAAATAACTTGTGTAGTTATTAGTACAGTCCTGAGAAACCAAAGGTGCTTCAATGACTTTTTCTTTGCAGGGTAACCAGACAGCACTGCAAAATGACAGCAATCAGGTGGGCTCTACAACCTCAATGCATCAGGAAATATAAGTGTATATTGCTTTCAAAAATCTGGGCCTAAAGGCTTTGGGTAAGAATACAGCATAAGTCAGACTAGTAATTAATTTATTAGTTCCAGCCACAAAATAAAAGTTTCTATAAGCAGAATTTGTCAATAAAACAAATAAATAAACCAACCCATTAGGGAAATCTTTTGGTTCATCCCATACTGGCACTGAGTAGACTTTCAGGCCAGCCAAAACTAAATTTCTGGGGTTAGTCTCAGAAAGTGCTTTTTGGCGTGGAGTTTTTATTTTTATTTCTTTTTTGTTTGTTGGTTAAGGTTTGGGATATTTTGTTGTTTTTTTTTCATTCTTTCTGGATGTAGCCCAGCAAGTTGGCAGTCAAAACCACCAGTGCAGGTAAAGTTTTGAACATTTTGAACATAATCGAACATTGAATCAAAACTAGAAATCAGATCATAGCAAAAATTTCTGTTTGGGAGAAGCTCATTTTAAACTAACTAAAAATGACAGTGTGGTGGTAGAAAGTGTTGATTTATTATCAAAAAAAAAAAAAAGGAAAAAGAGAAGGAAAAAGTCACCTTTGAAACCTACTCTTGTTCAAGGGTAGCAAAGACCTTAGACTATAAAATGGCCAATACAGCTAACTGCAGGCAGGCTACAACCTGGAGAACTTGATTGCAATAAACCCTGAATACAGGTATAAGACTAATCTTAAATTCTTAAATTTACAAGTAAATAATGCTCTCTTTTGAGAGCAGAACTATCAACAAAAGTCTAGAATTCTAAACCTATATAGTCTGGCATAACATTCTTATTTCAGAAAAACTAAAGTACTGAATTGGAAACTTAAGCTGGGGACTTCAACAAAGAAGATATGTACAAGAGAAATAATGAAATCTAAGAGTCATTCTTCCTTCTTTGAAACATTTATTTTATCGGATTTGAATAGTTTCCACTAGTGAAACCATCACATCTTTAAATACAAAATACAAGCAGTTACATATAAAAGCAGAAACTCCCAAGTTGCTCTGTAACTCTGGTCTGGATGGTAATGACAATGTGTTGTCTCTGTATTGTGACCATTACCCAATATTCTAATTTGTGCTGCTATAAAGAACATCTAAGAAACTGTGTAAACAGATGATAAAAAATTAGTGGAGTTAATTCCTAACCATTTTAATGCCATTTTAAAATAGAAAAATGTTTACCTGCTCTTCAGAAACCTCAGTAGGTGGAGGTATGCCTTGTTCAGACGGGTGATGATCTTGATAATTTGCGTTATGTCTATGACGTAAAGGAGGAAACAGTCTGTTCCAGTTAATCATCCCACCCTGAAAGCAGACACTGCTGTCAGTCTTTGCAGAAAGAACTACAAATTTTTTAAACAAAAAGATCATCCATACCACATAATATGAAAGGTAAATGTTTAAGCAAAGTACTTTATTTTAAACAACAAAAACTGCTGTAGTCTATTAAGAAGCAAAAATTGGACTAGTTACTGCTTTACTAGTTATTTGAAGTGATCACTGCAAACTACAGAAAAGTGCTAACAGAGGGAGGAAAGGATATTTCATATCCACTGGGACAGATCTAATTCAGTACAGTGCTAGACTTCTCAGGCTCAAAGATCACTGTCTTTACTGATAGGGATTTGCCTGGCAAGAGGTGCAACAGCAGGTCCTGCAAGAGCTTTGCAAGGCTGCTGCTGAAGGTACCCAGGGAAAAAGAGTGCAAGAAATAAGAGAGGGGAAAAAGCAAAAGGGGATTCTCAGTGCATCAACAAAACCACATCAGGAAACTCAGAACAAACCCAGCCTTCAGGATAGCTGTGATTTTCATGCAAGTGATTGCTTCTGTGACAGCAATGCGATTTACAGCCTCCCATACCACCTCACCTAACTTCCACGTATTAAATACCACTGCAAAATCTGGCCGCGTTCCAGTGCCAAAACATCTTGTAATTACACAGTAATAATACAAATACACAGCAGTAACACAGGTACGGTGTAAATCACAGAACTGAAACTTCCTCTTAATAACCAAGCTTGAAGTCTTGTAATAATAAGACATTTAGAATATAAAGCACAAATAATAAAGTGCAAGCTTTATAATTGTCCAGAAACAATGAATCCTCATTTCACTAGCTTAAACAAACATTTTTGTAAGGGATTTTGTATCACACCAAAACCACAGATCCTGCAAGCAGGTAAGATCAAACCCCAAATCTCTCTTTTCTATACAGTTTGTTAAAACACCTTTTGCAGTTTGTGTTGTCCTTTTCCTCCTCCCCTGCTCCCCCTGTTACCATGGAGATGATCCCCCTCCCTTTCTGTATATATAGGACATGGACTTCCTTCCTCTAGTTGCTCTATTTTAGTTCTATAATGTCGTTTCTCAAAAGACCTTTCTCTTATGAGAGTTTTTTCTTTTCTTCTCTCACTGAGGGCTCTTCCTGCTTTTATGTACCCCTGGAGCATTAAATCCCCTCTGCTCCATCACATCAGCTAAACTCGATTCTAAATCACAAAAAAAGTTAATTTAGTTTTCCTGCCCTTTCCTTTGTTTCTTTCCTTTCTCTCCAGAGGATACCCAACCAGCCCAGATACCACAGGGGGCAGTAAAATTGCACACGTAAAAATGCATTTGGGGAGTCATGAGATTTGAAACACCTTACATACTAGAGTGCATTTTTCCCTGCGAAGATGTGCAATAGCTAGGAGTCATCACTCATTTTCAAGACATAGTTTCCACTGCTGGTGATTTTGAATTTAAAAATTATTATGTATCTACATTTCTATTTTCCACACTGTATAAAACATTTGCTTAACATTCACGAGGTTTTAACCAAAGGATTCTGTATAAGCCTGGCATTAGCCAAACAGCATAGCATACTAAAAAGAAGAACTGGTTTGTAGTTTAAGCCCAAAGAGGGATATCAGACGTTCTACTGACAGCACTGCACTACCCTGTGGTCTTGGGTAATCACGTCCTGTACTTCCCCATCTATAATTTCCCCTAACTCAGAATTATGTTGAGTTTTAATTCATCAACTTTGAATTTCTGAAAGTCTACTAAGCTCTACAGTTCAGCAAGAGCACTGCACTAATGCTGTTTTGCATGTTTTTATTATTTAGAGAAGACCTGAGGAGGAAGAAGTAATACTGCCACAAGTCATTCACCTTAAATCGGTGAATTGAAAGATACTAAACAGGACTATGACACATTCCTCTGAAGCATCATAAGTCATACAGAATAATGTATATCAAATATAAAATCTACAATAAATGTATTAATTTACTAGTATTCCAGTGTATCTGAAGACTGAAATAAACATAACTTTCCAGCTGTGCCCTCAGCTTGAATACCGAGCTGCCTATTACAGTTTGGTTTTGCATCCTCCCTGTCCTGTGCATTGTCACCTAATACTACAAAAGGACTTGTCTACTTTCTTATCTCAAACTTAGAATACATTTTTAATTAACATACACAGATTTCATTACTTCCAATAAAAACTGCAGATTCCTTACAAATGTAACTATTTAGTTTTGAAGGTTTACAGCAGATACCTCGATAAACTACAAATGTTGACTGATGCATTCAGAAGAGTTCCATGTGAAGACTGATAACCCCTTCCCAGAAAAAACAAACAACTAGACAAATTATATCAACACAGCTGTGAGAAGATCTTTTTTGGTTGGCCTCAGAATATCTCAATTACCTTTGAAAACTGACAAACTCTATCAGTTCTTAACTATATTAATGAGGGAAGAATATCTAACATTTAATGGTGTGTGGACATGGATGTTTAGGATTAATTGCAACACTGAGGTCCACTTCTCATCTGTGTGTTACTTTAAACTGCACCAAAACCAGGTACATTAGGTTTCTTTATCTTAACTGCAAAAAATTCTTTCCCTTCACAGTCTGGCCTATAATTAGATGATGGACATGCACAAAGTTAGGCTCAAAAGAGCAAGGATTCAAGGAACTGCAGCAGGAACTATGGATCTGGTACTGTGCTAACCCCATAAAGTAAAGGTATGGAAAAATTGGGAAGTGTTGCTAATGTTGTAGATCTGTAGGAGATGGAAAGCAAGGCTACGGATTTCCAGTGTGGATGGTGACTGTGCAAAGGCCTTCAGATAACCTTAACTATCACAGCAGAAATACATGAAGATCTGTGAATTTTAATCTGAGCCAAATCAAACACCAAATAATATCTTACATTAAGTAAATACCACAAATTCCAGCTAAAAAATGCACAAGAGACTTCTAGACCAATACTCCACCTTGCCTCAGAGAAATTATTTTGCAGACTTCCCTTCATAATTTTATGATCGATTCTGTACTGCAGTGGTTTCACACTATACTAACATACTTGTGAGAAGTCAGAAAGATTTCACCTAAGATAACCAATCTGATTAATTTATTTAAGTGATGCTTCTAAACGCTCTGAGAGTCCCTACTGGGGAATCAGCACACAATATTTGTGCATTTCACAATATACTTAAACCTCAGCACCAAACAGCCCAGAAGAGCTCACACCAATCTCTTCACTCTCTGTTACCTTGTCTCAGGTAACAGGGCTCTCTGGAGTGATCCAAAACATTAAGCAGTGGGGATGCTCAAGGGTCCAGTATGTAAGTTCCCTTCCTGAGCAGCACCCAATGACAAGTGTCTGCCAGTCTAATCCATTTAATGAAACACAAGCAGTTCTTCTGTGATTCTGGTCTGTTGGTTTGTTATAAAAAGAATCAAGTGTAACATTACATGGTTTTGGGGGCTGGGACTTACTATGACTCAGGACCAGGTAAGGAGGATCCATTAAACCTGTCACATCCAGCGCCAATTTCCACAACTGACAGATTGACTCAGGCTATGTTACACTTTGATTATCTCAGGCAACATTTTTCTTTGTCCTGAATTGTAGGTGTCAGGGAGCAGTGAGTGCAGGTGTACTACTCGAGAATGAGAAGGACTGAAAAATTCAGTCTACAGACCGTCGCTCACAAAAATACTGCACAGAAATTGGTGCCTGGGCCCTTATTTCTGTTTGCAACATAGTCTTCAACGTGTCATCAGGAAAAACACTTGACAAAAACACTGCTTCATAAATTATTCAACTAGGATGACAGACACACTTAAAAAAAGGTCTATAAACTTTTCTCCCTCCCTTAATCCTACACTATAATTTTTTAACTATAGAAAAATTCAGTTTCCTTCTTTTAGCAGCATAAAGACTGGGTGAATTGGTTGATTGTAAATTCTTTGTTACTGCCTGATAGCAGACAAATATACCAAGGAAACCATTTTATTGGTCTCTAATAAATCACTACTAGAAGTGGATTAGGAGAACACTGGTGATGTTGGAACTTCCGTTACAGGAAGACAACAAACCAGTTGCAAGTTTAGATGACCAAAGAATGAGATTTAAGAACGGACTGGATTAAGGGAATGGGAAAATTGCAGCTCTTCGTCATGGAAAGGTTGTAAGGAAATACCATATTGATGATTTATTCTTGGATAGCTGCCAAGGCTTTATGTACAGAAGCTGTGCCTTATGAGGTCACATCCTTGACGTCTTTTTTTGATTTGGGTTGCTGCTTTTTTTTAATGGTGCCTGGGACAATTCTGTTTACAAGAAAGAAGTATCCTCCTTTCCTACAGAATAAGGAAGAACTATCTAGAGCTAGCAAATGTCTCTGATTGTACAGCCTGCTAAAACCCCAGTTATGCCATTTCTTTTCATATAATCTCCTCCCTCGCTTTTTTGAAAAACAGCTCGACCTATTTCCCATGTACATATTTGCCATGGCATATTTTCTTATCCAAAGCTTGACAAATAAAAATGTTGTGTTATGGACAATTAACAAATATCCAGTTATGTAGCCTTCAGATATGCATATATTTTAACTAATATTTCCAAAAAAAAAGAAAGAAAAAATTTTATAAAAGTCCTCTTGAAAGTGATGCATGTGGTTAAGATATTTTGATACTGTTATCTCACGTAGATGGTTAATGCCAACTTGCCATCTGTTTGCACAAACAGGAAGCACCTCTTGATATCTGTCCTGTTCACCTTTTCTTAACATAACAACCGCAGCAAAAGAAAAGAAAAAGGAAATTGCTTTGCATTTCACCTTTTAAAGTAACATTTTTAAAGTTTGCTACTCTGCATAGGAGCTATTACTTGGTATGGACATAAATATTGTCTTACTTCTTTCCTCTAAAGCTTCATTAAAAAAATGTACTGAAAGCAAGAAACACTTATTTACTGCTTTTCTGACATAAATTTTTCAACAATTTATTGACTCCAAAGGAGACATACTGATGACAGAAACAAAGAAAAAGCATAGCCATGAATGACATAATACCTGCTGCCCTAAACATTGTGTAAGAGATACCAATGGTAAAATTTCGAGGACATTTATTCAAAAGTCTAGCCTGCCTCTTTTTGTGAGGACAAAACTTTCTGGCTTCTTGAATGTTTTGGGTAGGTTTTTTGTGTCTTGTTTCCCTCTTACTTTAATAACTTCCTTCTTTTGAAGGGGGGTAGAAATGTAACAGTATTAGTGTTCTAAACATTGTTCTTAATGATGGAAAGAATTCCAATTTCTCTGGAAATTTATCCTACAGACAAGGCTCTTTAGCCATGAGGCTCTATCTCCAACTCTCAGTTGCTGCATCCTGAGCTTTGATGCCTGTATTGTCCCTGAGGAGCTGATATGTCACAGAAGTTCAGAAATCCACATGTGGTCTTTTCTGAAGCCTGATCAGCTATTTCCTTTGAAATCTGGAAGGAATAACTCAATCTGGGCTCTGAAGCTGCCTGAGAGATAATGGAAGGGATTTCAGCACTAGCATGATACCTTCACAGTAACAGAAGCCAGAAATGCCAATGGGCAGGGCACATCTGCTCCTTGGAGGCAAGGAATGGCTGCCTCTTCTACTGCATTCAAGGAAGGCCTTCGAGAGTGTATGCTACTGCATTCAAGAGTACCGAACGCTTCCTGGCATAATTGTGCCAAGGGCTTGGAATTGTAGACTGCTGCTTGTCATGGCGGGAAGGTGTGCTGCTATTTGGCTTGGACACACAACTGCTGGCAGTAAATGAAGAGCTGTGTAGGTATGCCCAAAAACTAGCGGATAGCTCAGAACTCTGAAGAGTCAGACTACTCCATGCTTAACCTGGTACCGTAAGGGTAAGCACCTATTCTGTATTGAACTGTGCATCACAGTAACATTCACTTTTCATTCCTGCTGTGATGCAGTAATTTGGCCAGAACGTGATGGATCACTATGCCAAGAAGAGAGATATTTCATGTCAAGCAGAAATTGAAAGATGGCATTTTTGAGAACTGATGTTATTCATTCAGCCTACATTAGGGAAGTGTTGATCAGGACTCTCAGACCTTCTCTGCAATAATATTTGGATTTGGAGCTTCTCTAAACAGTAGAGAAAGAAAGCACTTCCTTTTCCAAACCTCCCAGCTTCCCTTGCTTGTGTCAGCTGTTCATCCAAACTGAGCTCTTGCTGGTGCTATGACATCACAGATATGGTCATGGCTACATCAGTTGAAAACATGCATCCATGTCGTCCTATTAGCAGTGGGGCTTGTCCATTTTTCCCCACAGAAATCTCAGGTATATATTGAAAAGTAAGTTCCCATTATTATGAATTAATCTTTGTGAGTGAAGCTGATCATAACCATAATTTGAGCATAACCACTACCTGAATTTTAAAGCAATGACATGATTTGGGGCTGTTCTTCCATTTGACATTCAACACTTGATGAGTGAGACAATCAGGTGTGTGTGTGGGGGGTTGCGCCCAGTGTTCCAAACTCTGAAGGCAGGTCCACCAGCACGAACATGGGATCTGTACTTGAGGAAATAACATTAGCTCCATTTTAAACATTTTGCACAAAACAGAGACAGTTCTACTCTAATGCATGGCTCTTTGGATGTGGACCGGTGACAGTGAACTGCTATTAACACATGATGATGAGATAGATAACCCTTCATTCACCTCCTGTACACAAACCTTTTCAAAGAGTAATAAGGAATAAGTAGAGGTTGGAACCAAAGTGAGAAATCAGAGTTCCTAAATTGTTTTGATTTGACAAGCTAAGAGCACAGCTGGGAAAGGTGCGCTGAACTGGCCAAAAGCATATTCCACACCATAGAACATCATGCCCAGATATAAACTGTGGGAGTTACCCAAAAGGAGGGCCAATCTGGATTTGGGAACAGGGTCTGGCATCCATCAGCGACTAGTAAGCAACTGTATTGTCCATCACTTCTTTGGTTTTCTTCTTTCTTTTTATTATCATTATAATTACTTATTATTATTATATTTTACTTTGTTTAAATTATTAAACTGTTCTTATCTCAAACTATTTTTCATTCTCCTCCCCATTCCTCCAGGGTGGCAGTGTGGAAGTGAGTGAGCGGCTGTGGGTGCTTAGTTGCTGTCTGGGCTAAAACCACAACAGTAGCACATTAAGACACAGTGGGTGAACCCAGCTTGCAGTTGTTATGTGCTAATATCAGAGTTCAAATCAGAAAACATGAATACTAAGGTGGATCACTTACTATCTGAACCACAGACTTCTTATTTACTACACGATATGGAAAACGGCGCTAAGAAGAAGAAATGGCCCATCAAGACTCTCTCAGCACAGACTGGAAGGACAACAGAAGCAGGCCTGGAATCCAATAACCAACCACTCCCCAAAATGAATGCCTTATTTATCCCACATTCACTAGAAATGAAGGGACAGGTACAGCTGAAAAGAAACTTGCCTTCTATAAGCTAGACTTGACCAGACAACAGTGAATTAAATACTTTGGAAATGCCTGGGGACAGTTGTACCCCATGAATTTTTTTATGAGAAACTGCTGCAAGTTAAATTGCCAGAGGAAGAGAATGTAGATCAATCACACAGGAGAATAAAAATACTCTATTTCTCAAAAAAATTTATTTGCTTTGAAATAAAACAGTGTTTTGTTTTAGGAAGTTGCCCAACCACTGCTTCTCTAGGGAAACCGATTACAAATACAAAACCGATTACAAATACTAAACAAATAGCTCAGTCAGACAGAAAGAAAATTCCATAATTCCAGTCCAAGAAAAAAAAGGACTGTTCATATGTGAGCGGGGTGCTATCGAGGAGTAGGAATTAGAGAAAGTTAGCCTTGTGATTGTGACAGGTGGCTGTTAATGAGACATTCAGCTTACTCTAGTAGTACTACTAGTGTCTGTCAGCTTGTGGAATTGCCAACTTCCATAAAAAACCCAGAAACCTGAAGTTTCGGTGATGGTTTGTAGAGGAAATAATCATAGACTATTCATTACCTGTGTTGGCACCCTGGAAATTCAACATTTTTAATTTCACAGCTAGAATCCATGAAAAAGTTATTCAGAAAAGTAAACCAGAAATGTCTAAATAGCAGTGGGTTATCAGTTGCTGCAAATACATTATTGAAATACAACAGTAAAAACCCCAAAATTCAGACATGCCAACATCAGCGGTATATGCAGTTTTTACACCTAAAAACCTCTTGAAATAAATCCAAGTTTATTTTCAACACAAAGAAAACATTATTAAACAATTATAGAGAATAATCAAGATTGGAAAATGCCAGAAGAGTGCAAAAAAGCAAAGGATGAGTTAAAGACACACAGATCTGAAGGAAAACATACTGTTTTCTCTACAAAATGAGAAGCTGTCGGTTATTTCAAAAAAGGCTTGGAGTATGTCCACACATGTAAACTGGCATGCAGAGGAAGGGGAGAATGATGGAATACTGGATCTAAATTTAGCCACAATTATTATTGCTGCAGCGTACACTTCATTCATGGGCTGAAACAAACCCACAAGTCACTCATCGGTCAACCCAATTCTTTAAAAATACAATGACAAATCTTATACACACACATCTCAGGAGTCACAGCACAAAGAACTTTTTTTATCCTATTGGTACCCTACATACCATTGTCTTTGGAGTCTATGGAAGAGTTGCTAAAGACAGTTTCTATTCCATTATGTCACAAAATCCCAAAAAAGCCTTAGGTAACACAGACTGGTTGGAATGGAAACCTAATTAGAGAAAAAAACATTGTGTGACACTTGGCTGAAAGTCTCACCCATTTATTCAGGTAAAGCAGTCAGGTAGTCTCCTTCCTGACAATGACACATACATTTGTGGAACAAAACGAACAAGCTGCTTCCATCCAAAGTCCTGGCTGTGAGAGGAAGGGTTTTTATGGACCTGGCAGTGTATAAAGGTTGCAGAAGGTCTTCATGGTTCAAAATATCTGTTTGAAGGACTTCTTGGTACTCAAACTTGTGAAGTTACTCAAGAAGACTTCACTAAAGTGCCACCTCTCAGTGCCAGCAGGAGAGCTAAGGAATATGCTTGGGTTTGGTTCTTACACTTCTTTGAGAAAACAGAATTGGACTGTCTGGGAGTATATTCACTGAGGGATTTTTTCCTACCATCATGAATGAGAATAATATTCCTGAGAAAGAATTCTTGCACCAGGAAAATCTTTGCTCCATTAATCCATTTTTTTCCAAGGTCAGGAGTTTATTGCTTAAATATAACCAGAAGGTAAACTGACAATCTAGCCTCACAGTCCGTAGTTGACCAAATACAAAACTTGCAAATTTCTCAGGATATGAGACTCCCTATAAGACATTCGGTTTGCCTATCCACATTTATGTCTTTAGTGACAACAGTGTTGTCAATAACAACTAGGCACGGAATCCTCCCTTATCTATTCCCAGTTTGGTTATCTGCCAGCCTCCCTCCATATTTCTCAATGGGAAGTGAAAGTCAGGCTGACTCCCTGCAACCCACACCGGTGCACAGATGCAGCACTTCCTTCCCTTTTCCCACCATGTCTTTTATCTGGGTTAGGTTACAGAAAGATAAACTTTCGAAAAATGCCGGGAAATGAAAGAGATCAGGAAGTAGAAACATCAGGAATGAAGACCAAGATTTTTATCAATATTACAGTGTGAAATGGATAAAATAGCAAATGATTACTGGTGGTGTGACATGATGGGAGAGAACTTCCCAAGGACTTTGCATAAGAGCAAACACCAAGTATGGGAAACAATGGAGACGAAGGCGAAGAGATGATGAAAATGTGGGAGGAAAATGGGACAGTAGGGAATGAAAATGTGAAAGCGATATGAAGGGGAAAAAGTGATCAGATAATGGGGAAAAATTAAAATATGATAAACTATTTAAATTACAACATAGGATAGGCAAAGAGCATGAAGGAAAAGAACTAGGAAACTGAAGTTTTAAAAGCAGTAACAAAATAGCAAGATGGTATTTTTTTGAGGGAATTAATACATATGGCACACGTTTTGTTCTACTGCCTCTATAGGCGCATAGAGGTGACATTCAGTAATCATCCATTTGTGACAAGATCGTAATTTCTCAGCAATATCCACGGGAGAAAATAAAGAACAAAAAGTTTTCAAGATGCACACTACCATCTGTTTAAGGGCTGTATCCACAGCAACTAGAGACCAAGAAAAAAAATCAGTCACCATGTAACCACACTCCCCAGAGAAACTAGCAACGAAACAGTTTCTAACAACATATTCAGACACAGCAGCAGTGAATATTTAAGGATTAAAATGAGATACATCAAGTAATGAAGTTGGTTCAAATTCTACCACATATTCAATCTACTTGTCAGTCACGGGTGTTTTGACAATCCAGCACTCACATACACAGCTCCATGCTTCAGGGTCCTCCAGACCACATTTCAGCTAGAGAAAGACTGGAAAAGGTAAAGCTCAAAAGAGCTACTGGCAAAGAAATTCTGGGGTGCTTGTTCTTTGCTTTTCCTTTTTTGTAGAAAGTATCCAAATTGAATTCTGCTTTGGACAAAAGGGCTCTTTGAACAGCAGGGGGAAAAAATTATTTACATCCCAGTATCTTCAGTATCTTGGAAGTACAAGATACTGAAGATAAAACTTATAAGAAACGCTTTTCACCCAGTCACCCAGTTTCTTTCCCCGTTTTAATTTTTTTTTTTAACTTTAACTTTTTTTATGTTGGCTTGTCTTGTCACATTCTTCAGAATTTCTTGCAAAGACTTGAAGAATAAGCTTTCTACAAAAGGTATCTATTCAAAAGAGGGGCCTCCTTATGGCCGGAACAGAGTATGCTGACATTGCATAGACAATAGAGCACTGTTAAAACCACCGATCTTCTCTTTCCATACTACTACCAACACTCGGGGAAACTGCACTGCCTCTTTTCTCAAACAGATGAACTGAAGAGTAAAGGAGTAGGAGGAATGAGCAGAGCACCTTCTCAAGGGGGAGCTAGACAAAATTGTTGCACTATGGCATGCAGAGGAAACTGGAAGTTCACTTCCCTCACCAAACCAAATGGAAAGCGTGAGAGAAAATGCTACTTTGTCTCACCTATGGCACACTACCTACAGATAACATACTGTGACTTCAGAAATTTGCACAATGTTCTCCTAGAATATAGTTCAAAGCCATATCTAATGACTGATATGTACTTCACAGCTTTTATTAATTTCAATTTCACAAAAATCTGCTTAAAACTGATCTGCATTCTTTATCAGCTTCACTCTCACAGGAAAAATTATCATCTAAATTCCATCTGTGACATGATCTGTTCCACTCCACTGTCTTCAAATTACACATTTCCAAAACCTCTGAAGGTAAAAGAATTGCCCAAGTATAGCAATCCTGAAAATTATTGTCAATTTTTCAAATATTATTTTAGATTGAAATTAGCCTGCTTTCCATTTTTACCACTACACCTCAACATTTGTGAACGATGCTTTTTGTGATTTAGTTGATGGCCAGTAAATTCTGTAAGTCATTAAAAAAAACAGGCTGGTCAAAAGCTTTCATGAGACACTTTTCTGAAGAGCCTCTCTGAAACATTCATACATTAATCCCATTGCTTTCTGATTGCTGGTTTCAAAGATTAGCAGTTAACTAAATTATCAGTTAACTAAATGCTGCGCTCAAGTTAAAGGCTAAACACGAAGGCAACTTGAAAAGTGTTTCGATAAGTTGTAAAGGGAAGCATCATACTAATGTTCAAACAGCCTTCCTTCATTTTACTCAAACTCTCCGCCTTTTTAAAGAATTCTATTTGAAGTCAAACATGAAAAGACGTTTCTCCACTTTCATTGTTCATTGCCTGAGGAAAGGACAAGATGAGAAGAAAATGTTATCAACTGTTCTTTTATAATTTACTGTTCTGAACTTATTTGCCACTTTTTGCAATTAAAGATATATTAGAAAGACTGTCCTCCGTAAATGGAAATGGTTTCTTTCTCCTATCTGAAAAAACCTGGCTGCACTCCTCTCAGCTGCTTGTAGCCCAACACACACTTCCAATTCATTTCCTATTGCAAGGTCAACATTCAAGAATTGAGTAATTTCTAGTTCCAATCTTATGCTAAAACTGATTAATTTTCTTATGGGAATAGAGAAAAGTAGATCAGGAACTTTCTACCTGAGGAACAATTTCATCGTACTGAAATGGAAAACAAGGAAAACAGAATGATATTATCAGGGACTAGAAACAAATATTCATACTCTAGCTGTTGGCCAAAGCTTTATGCCATCACGCCTCTAATTCTGGCAATGCATTAAGGGTACCATGGCTATACCTACTTG
This sequence comes from Neopelma chrysocephalum, assembly GCF_003984885.1. Classification (NCBI taxonomy): domain Eukaryota; kingdom Metazoa; phylum Chordata; class Aves; order Passeriformes; family Pipridae; genus Neopelma; species Neopelma chrysocephalum. The sequence continues at coordinate 26,397,535 of NW_020897694.1, read as the reverse complement.
CATGACACTATCTGGAACACAACAAGAACTTGTGTATCAGTACAGAGCTGTGTTTCAGGCAGAGAAAACTCAGTAAAGACCTCAAATTGCTAGGCTGCAAGTAAATATATGTTCACATAGAGCAATGCAAGGCCCATGTTGTCCGCTAGTAACATATACATCTAAGATACAGGAAAAAGTGAATTGAGACACCTTCTACATTGTTTCAATAACCTACAATGCAAAGTCTGAGAATATCTGCATTTGTTGGTTTGTCCACAATAGAGAAAATAAAAAGGCTCTGCTACTGTGTTTGATAAGGAAATAAACCAAGAGCATTAAACATGGCAAACAGAAAATCCCTTGTGGTTTACCTCTGTAAGAAAGGTAGAGAATTTAATTTCTGCCCTTTCTTGAAAGAAATAACCTGTACATCTACAAACAGAGGATTTTCATCGACAATTTTCAACCTCTCTGAGAAGGGTGCTAACAATACAGATACTCAGAAGAGTCAGAAGTATTTTGACTTCCCAAATTTATGCAGTGGTCCTTATTAAAGACTACCAAGAGGCAATCACTCTACCTTTCAGCCTCATTTCTGCTGAAAGAATGCCAAGAGTACTGATATCCCTACAGGATTGCCTGACATTCTGCTTCTGTCTTGTGAAGCAGTTTTAACATATAAAGCTATATAAACCACTTAAATGGCTATTAGCAGTACAACAGTATATGAAAGACTGATGGAGAAAAATAAAAAACCCCATTATTTTTAAGAAACAGGAACCACATAAGATATATGAACCAAAATTGTATCTTTCTCATAACAATATAATCCTTAAAAAATGTGTAGCAATACCTGCTGCTGTCTTTGCCGCCTCATTTGGGCAACCTGAGACATCATGATTTGACGATCCAGTAACTCCATTCTCTGCTGCCTCTGGATGTCAACTGTTGCTCCCATTCCCACTCGAACTTCATTTGTTGGTTCCGCAGATGAGAAGACTGGTTCAAGAGTCCAAGAAAATATCTTTGCTACCCATCTGGGTACACAAAGAATTCGATGAACTTTTAATATACTGCTATTGTAGCAAATCCCAGAAATCTAAAACCAAAAATGAAATGTTAAAAAAACCCTCAAAACTAAAAAACTTAAATACACCAAATTTACTTTGTATTTGTCTGCAGGTAACAGTTGGTCTTTCTGTTTTTTAAAGCCCTTTTTACTGTATTTACCCAGAGTTCTCAGTCAAGAATCAGAGAACAAACAGGGGATTTCTTCACCTCCAACTTCCCCCTACAGACTACTAGTTTTTTTAATCCATGTAGTGCATTGCCTGTGACTCATGAAGTTGCTTGGCGTTCTTTTGTTTGTTTCAGAATTTAAGCCCAAAGCAAGTGACCTTTTCTCAAACTGCTCAAAAATTCAAATAAAAGTTTCATTTCTAGTAAAGGAATTAGTCAGGGTATGCTGCATGCTGACCTGAGAAGATTAAGGCTGCTTTTGAGGATACTGAAGCACTGTAAACACTCCTTCAAAAAAAACCAACTCCCCTTAAGGCTCTTGTTCCCAGCATCCAAGTCTTTCCTTCTAATAAAAATTAAAGCAAATCAGTGGATTTGAAGTTAAATCTAAGAGTATTCACAGACTTATTCCAAAAAAAAGCCCTACTACCTTCTAGGAGAAAAAAACCAATAGGTTTAAAAACCAATTCATTAAAAGCTGTGATATTGAAAAAGCCAGTTTTTGTGAGGCCCTTCTTCCACCTATAAGAAAAATACCCATTCTCTGTTTTGTGCTTGCCTTGGGGCTTGATTTTACTTCAGATTCAGCAGGAGCAAGAGAAATCCATGTGCCCCATAAATGATCTACAGTCATCACTCTGCCATTAATCTGAATCCCGTTACGAAGCCCTAGCACTTGAGCCAGCAGTTTATGCCACATTTCAGTATTTGTGACAAGTTATTGTCTGTTATGCCACAAGTATTATGCTGTGACTGTGGAGTGAAATGAACAGGAAGAGATATGAACCTCAAAAAATCTGTAAACATACCCCAAAAATGCAATTTTGCTAGAAGCAATGTAGAAACTCCACATCTGGAGTATTTATTTATTAGGGGCAATTTATTGTATCTCACTGACAGACATTTGTATAAACATACTAAATGCACTGCTTCATATATAAAGGGAAACAGCATAGGAAAATGCAATATTCTTTGGGAGGGAGGATATTTTTCAGATTATTTACAAGGTTATCATTAATCATCCAATGAGATGATGAGACTTTTAGCAAAAACATATTCTGGTTTGGGAAACACTGATTTCTATTTTATTCTACTTACATCCAACCCTGAGAGCAGTCATAAAATGAAACCCCAAACACACGCTGCCATTCTAAAGTGAGAAATAAGAATGTTAAACTATCCTTAACCCCTTCAATCTTTTTGTGTTATGAGAAATAAGATAAATGTGATGGGATAAGAGTAAGGCCATAATCACATCAGAAGGAAGGCTGCCTATAACATACAGGCAAAGGAAGGTCCTAACTGGACTCCAGGAACGATAGGACGCTGGAACAGAAGCTTCTTCATGACCTCAGAAATTCTTTCCTCAGCTCTAGTGAAACTGTTCCAGATGGCTGTAAGCTCATGACTGAAACTCTTGCACATCAACTGGAAACTAGGATAGAACTATAATCACCGAAGAATAAGAGGAGGAAAATTCATATCACTTCTGCAATTCATCTGCTTTTGGTATGCCGTACTTGAGATGGAGATGTTTAGCTAGCAAGAAGGTCCCTCAGAAGCTAACCACCTGGTCCTGAGAGGGCTATGTAGACAGGCTCCTCACCCAAGAAAACTTAGATTGTACAATGACCAGAAAGGTAATTTTTTGGGAGCAAGAATTACTGAACCAGGTTGCAAATATGACATATACACTTAATCTGATTATTTCTTAGACGCAAAATGCACAAGCAGCACCAGGACCTACAAATTATCTTCCTTCCTTCTGCCTCGTTAGTTGTAGGTAGTATTGTTAGGCAATGGAGCCAGGCCCCATTTTTGGTTCCAGAGATTCTGCATTCCTGAGTGTACAGGTATAACTAGGCAGAGAAAGAACTCCCACTCAGAACGCTTTGTCTAACATCACATCAGCATTCCCTCACTTCTTTCAAATATCCCTCCCAAATTTTGATCTCTGTTTTTATCACCTACAGTCCTTTGTTAAGGTCTAAAGTTTTCAAGGCAACCTAAATCTTGAACAAGTTCAAAAAGTCACAAGAAAAAAACAAAGAAAGTGGTGATAGGAAAATCTACATCTCCCTGAACGTATGATAAATCTTGACACGTGTCTGAACATATTAACCACAAACAGAATCACTCTTTTATCAACTTAAGTTAGAAAATACAGCAAAGAGATAGCAGTATGTCTTTAGTGTCAGTACTTTGGAACTTGTTTGCCTCAGAAGGGAAGGTGTACTGCAAGCACCAATTAGCTGCATCAGTAAATTGTCCTCGTATTTTTCTGAGTAGAGATGGATAGCCACAGAATCATTCAGGTTAGAAAAGACCTTTAGGATCATCAAGCCTGATCATTAGCCCAGAACTGCCAAGTCCACCGCTAAACCATGTCCTTAAGTGCTTCATCTACGCCACTTTTAAACACCTTCAGGGATAGTGACTCAATCTCTTTCTGTCCTGGACAGCCTGCTCCAGTGCTTGGCAAACCTTTTGGTGAATAACTTTTTCCTAATATTAAATCTAAATCTCCCGTGGCGTAACTTAAGGACAGTTCCACTTGTCCTGTCTGGGAAAAGAGATTGACCCCCACCTCATTACAAGCTCCTTTTAGGTAGTTGTGGAGAGCAGCTCATTCCAGAGCACTTAATCAGAAAAAAGGCTTTATAAGGCTAAAAGTTTATGGGCACTGCTAAAATGGAGAATGGCACTTAGTATCACATGTGAGACTCATATACACAATAGCTCCTACCTGCCTTCATAGATTTACTGAGGTCACTGGAGTAGAACGTCTGGTTTACAGCCAATGCACCAGTTGCACTGGGCTGTCTTCTCTCTCCTTACTGCTCCTCAACAGCAGACTAGTGTCTTGGCCCCCCCTTGTCCTGTCTCTTAGACAGAAGCTCATTGCATAACCTAAACATGTGGACTTCAGTGGTCATAGAGCAGGAAGTGTAGAAGTCTGACAATATAAAGTTCACAATAAAGTCTAAAGTAAAAAGCACTTGGTCAAGGAACAAGACAAAAGTGTGTGGGACTAGCAGAAGAGAAGTGTATCTTCTACATATACTTGCCAAGAAACTTACTGTGCACCTGTTCAGAGCAATCATGTGAGACTGCAATTCTTCACAAGTATAAACGTATGGAAGGAGAGCACCAAGAGTACACTGGCAATCCACCTTATCTCCACATCTCTCAGAATGTCCTTCTCTCCCTCCCTCCCTTGATTTACTACTCCAAATATAAAGCTATTAGATGGAAGTATAAGAAACTTTAAAATGCTGTACTCAATTTTAACAAATTTTCAAGAAGTTTTGCCTAGTGAGGAAGAGATACCTATTTGCATATTTCCAATAAACCCAGAACAGAGACATTTGTAGTTAAAATAGGTCTTGTGATTCAGTCTGGTTTGGTGTCATACTCTCATCTTAATGTCAAGTATTTCCAAAGAACTTCTGCTTTAGCTGGTTCATATGCAGAACTTCATAGATATCATTTAAAAAAACACAAGCTTTTAAAGTATAAAGCAACTTCTTACACTGTTTTTGTTATTGATATTGAGTTAATTTCTAGTGTTTAAAAAAGCAAACCAACATTGTTTATTCAATGAAGATGACCTCATATCCCAACTTCAGCACTGTACATCAGACTGAAGGGCTACTTTTCCCAAACAGAGGAGCTTCTACTGTATTTTAGCCTCTAAAAAGTCACCACAGAAGGACATTATGGTTATGTTCACATTGTTAGAATGGAGAATTTTTGGCTGGCATCATAAGATGCATCTTAGTTGTTTTCTGTTAGTCACACCATCATAACCTACAAACTCATCTGCCATAACATACATGACACAATGCAAGCAGAGGAAATGGGAGTATGCTGGAAACTGTGGCATGGTGCAGAAAAAGTGTGCTTATATTTTTTCAGTTTCTTAATACCATGGCTTGCCACCGGTCCTTCACACTAAGTTTCCTAACCTCCTCCCGCCCTTGTATAAAGCCCAATTTCTCCTCCCCTTCCCTCAAATCCTTCCAAAGTTGTATACTTCTTAGAAAAATGGAAGTAGCTGTAGTTTCACTGTTACATTAGGTAAACCAAACATAGAAGCTCTCCAGTATTTTACACGACAAAGACACATATGCTCCACTACTAGCTGAGACATTTAAAATCACTGAACTTGATTAACACTAGAAAAGGAAATAAAACAGAAGAAAAAGTAGGCAGACTGGTGTAGAAAATTATGTTGAAAATTATTTCGCCTAATAGTTAAAACTTGACAACAAATACCCAATTACTTCGTTCTGAAAAATTTAAATATATTCATATGTATTCAAGACTTGGCTATTTTCAGATTTCAACAAATTGAAAGCAAATAGCAATTTTCTTAAGGTGAAGTGACATTTTTATACCTATTTTATCTGCTTAATCCTTGGCATGTTTCAAATTCTATACAACTAGAATCAAAGCATGGGGCTGGAGCTTGAGTCAAGATTCTATATTTACCTTGATTAGAGAAACACATTTATCAAACCAAGAGGGATCATGTGAAAACCACCCAACAAATAAAATGACTACACATGTATTTTCAAGTTGTGTTACAGATGTAACACAACAGATTATTTTGTTTGGGTTTCCTTTGCAGAAATAGTTACAAATACTATAAACAGCCTTTTGCAATAATTAGCTTGAGAGAAAACTAAGATTATAATGGTTCTAAAGTAATTGTCTTCATTTTCGTTCCCAGTTGACTGGGATCATGAGTTTCCCAGATACCTTGAAACTTTTTTCTTCAGAATTCATCAATGCTCCCTTCCTTGGTCAGATGCAATCACGATCAGCACTCAAACACTGTGTATACGCAAGTATGACTGTACTGCCATTTCAGCACATACAGCTATTCTTAACTTGCACTTGTGACCTAAGGACAGGTTCCCTTGGGTCTCTGCTAGCATTCTGTGGGTGATCATCATCATATTGTTAAATAAATCTCTTTACATAAAAGATTATGATTTGATTAATCTGCCCCAATGTAGACATTTGTAATTTAAAAGTCTACTTATGAGCTGGTTATTTTAAGTTGGTTTCACAGTCAACAGAGAGCAATGGTCACTCTTAATATGTGACTCATCCTAAGGCAGATGTCTCCAAAGTACACACAGCTGAATTACCGTCATGGATTCCCTCTCTGGTAACACTGCTGCCAAAAAAAAGCAAATCTTGATAGAACCAATCTGTCTATTAATGAACCGGTTGGTACAGTTGACCAAGCAGACCAGATTTTGGACACAGAAACTCTTCCTCAGATCCGAGAAGATTAGAAGTGAAATACAAACTAGTAACTAATATCCATTTTTCTACAGGATCTTCGAGGCCATGGATATAAAAGAGAAAGTATTTTATGACATATTATTACCTTCTCCTATCCTTTCTCGCTATTTTCTCCTTCTTTCAGAATTGGAAATATCTGCATCTCCCTCCTCCCCGGTTACAACTTCACTTTCATACTAACATCCCCTGTACACTTGGTAAGTCAACTATATTTTTTCTCAGATGCTTTAGCTGACACAGGAATAAGCACTAGCAGCTTAATCAGTTGTCATGTGTTTATATATGGCCAATTTGACATGAGCAAGGTGTCTAAACACACACTGCAAGGAAGATTAAATCAATAGAGTCAGTAGAACATAGAGACACTTATCTCAAATTAAGTCACCCACAGTCAGTCAGCTGAATACTGCGCATTGTCCACCTGCAGATATATCACCTTAGTTTTGGGTAGGATTCAGCACATCTGTTAGTGTACATATGGATATCTGCACCTGTCCTGAAGTTAGTAGGCAGGCAGACAATGTTTCTTTTTCATTTTCTAATATTTGTTATTATATTGCTTCTCCATTTCTCATTTCAGGCTATGTACTTCCCAAGTTACGCATTGCTGAGGTTGCAGCTGGAGTACTATGTTCAGTTCTGCACTCCCCGGCGTAAGAGACATGGACCTGCTGGAGCAAATCCAGTGCAGGGCCACAAAGATGATCAAGGGACTGGAGCATCTTTTACACGAGGAGAGGCTGAGAGAAGCGGCACTGGTTGGTCTGGAGAGGAGAAGGCTAAGGAGGATTTTATCAAAGTATATAAATGCCTGAAAGGAAACAATGAAGACGATGGATCCAGGCTTTGCTCAGTGGTGCTGTGACAGGACCGCAGGCGATGGCACAAACTGAAACGCGGGAGGTTCCCTCTGAACATTGGGAAACACTTTTTCACTGAGAGGATGATCGAAAACTAGTACAAGTTGCCCAGGGAGGTGGTAGTCACCATCCTTGGAGTTACTCAAAAGTCATCTGAACATGGTCCTAGGGTAAGCCACTCAGGGTGACCCTGCCTGAGCAGGGAGGTTGGACCAGATGTTACCCTCAGTGATTCTGTGAACTGCCTGGGTACTTGGTCTTTGGTGGGTAGTTCTATCAGCAAAGGGGAATCACATCAGTTACACACAAAATAATGTTTTTATTTAGGAAAGTACTTAAGCACAGGCAAACTTTTTAATAAGTAAGTAGTCTCACTGATAACAGCAATACTACTGGTACAAATGCTGTAACACCAATGTCAAATATTCAGAAATTAACCAGATGTAACATTTAACTAACATTAACCTGAATCACCACTTATAATCACACAATTACGAAGAGTTCAAGGAAGACTAAAGACCTACATAAGACTAAATGCGGATGACTGAAGGATGTCCAGACTAACTGAAGGATGAAGGAGGATGCATGGCAGGACGTGAATGTGGAGGTAACTGCATACATTAACAGAGTCTGACCAAAGATTCTCTTTGAGAAAGTATATATTTAATACTAATTCTAAGTATGTAAAAGGGATGATATTTTACGTGCAAATACTGTACTGTGGAGTAATGCAAATGTTTCTGCATTCCCTCCAAAACATCTTTAAAACAACAAAGAATTCAGTATGAATTTTTCAAAATCACTTAAGAAAGATGTGGAAGAGGAAAAACAACAACAAGGAAATCAATGATTCTTAGGTCTGATCTGGTATTAACTACAAAATGTTATTTTTAAGACAAGAACTAAAAAAAAATTAAAGTCTGGTTTAATTATTTTGCTCCCCAGCTGAATCACATTTTATCCTATAAATGCCCATCCTAAAGAATAGGAATTCACTATACAAAAATACCTCAGCTGGATAAAGATCTGGATGGAAACAGTTCTTAACAAACAGAACTCAAAAGTACAATCCAAAGCACACTTGTGAATGTTTAACAACAGATATCTGTAGTTTATGTAAAACTTAAGTTAGCAACTTCAAAATTATGAATAATAACTAATACACTAAAAAAACGGGACTGAAATTAAAACCATGCACTCAACACTGTCTGAACTTTCTATCTCAACCTTCAGCCTTTAAAGTACATGCTCCAAATTGCAGATTCTCTATATTTTCTAATATCTAAACACATAAAGCACAGCTTTTCATACCACCTGAGAAAAGTAAATCACAGTGTAGCATAGAAACAATGCAGAAGAGTGTTGCATTTGGCTTAGGGAAATCACCAAGGCAAACAGGGTTTTAGAAACTTTTCAATTTCAGTTTCCTAAGGTTTGAACTGAACTCTACACAAATTCAAGGCAGCTCACAGGAGACTTGGTGTGTTTCAAATTTTGAGCTTTAGACAATGCAGGTCATCTTGCAAACAAATAAAAAACTGACACTAGATAAGAAGAAATATAGCCCGAGCTACATAGTTAGCAAGACCTGTGGCATGTGATCTGTCTGATAACAACATTATTGTAATAAGTGGAGGGAACTGCATTTCCCAGCAGGACATATGTCTTCTGCTGGTCACTAACCTGAGCTTACTTCTTGAAGTAGATGTGCTCCAGCTATGACTCAGTGAGCCTTGACATGCCTCTTAAATTTCAATCCTACAAGAGTATAGCAAGGACAGATGTAAACTGGGAACCCAAAAGATTTTAAAGGGTTAAAAAAGAAAGGGAAAGAAAATGTATATATCCAATGAGACATGGATATTATTTTCTAAGGCGTTTTGACTGTTTTAAAGAAAAAAAATAGCAGCAAAACTGTTTTGGACCTTCACTAAACTGAGTGATATGCATTCCATGGAAGCACTTCTGTAAACAACTGTTGAAAGGATTTCTTGCATCTCTAATATGAAGTTTCCTAATTTTATGGCATAAAAAAATTCTACCGGAAGAAACAAATCTGGACTGTGTGTACCAAGTATGATATATTTCTGGCAAAACAAATCACAAGAAATTAAATTAGTCTCATAAACTATAAGAACATTATAGATTACTGGTTATATCAGATTTATGATAAGTCTACTTCTTAAACTGTCTTTCTTACAAATAAGCATCCTGTATTTAAACAGTATGTTTTACACAACATACCAGTGAGTGACATACAAAAAACCAATAACTGAGAGGTAGTCCAGTTTCACATGGAGAGTAAAGAAGCTGCCTTTAAGAATGGATTCCTATGTTGATTCAAAACTAGAGATCTAGGAAGATATACCTCATCACAAAGACGAAGTAGACCTTTTGTATTCCAATAACCCAACATGGGCTGTAATCTCCACAACTGAGAACAATCCACTACAAATTTGTAGTCAAACTACAAATTGTCTAAAATTCCCTATAACCAGGCATATTACATCAATGCCTACTTGCAGACATAGACTCATACACACGTGCAAACACATTTCTGTAATGACAGCATCACTTAAAGCCACTGAAAACAAGAACTCAAGGAACTCAAGGCAGTACAATTCCCAATTGCTCTATACCCTGCCTGGAATTCACAGGAAAGTCTTAACAGCAGTAGTATGGATGAACAAAGAAAGAGCCTCCAGTGTCACATCTTGCACCTGGTAAGTCAGATCCCGTGTAGTCTAAGAGTGTTCATTACATGTTGAATATAAGTTGTGAGAATTTAAGTAAACCTAAACCACACAGCGAAGAGAAAGTGGAAACTGACAACAATTCAGAAATTGTGCTGGCACCATCCATTTTAATTTTCCACATAAGCAGAAGTGCAACAAAAGCTAAATTACAGGACAGCATCATAATACACTCATAAGAGTGCGTAAGTGATCTTTAGCACTAAAAATACAGTGAAGTGTCTAACAGGCAATGAACTAGTGACTAAACATCTCACCTATCTGACTTGATGTCCGTACACTTACTCAGCCTTTTTGTACAAATACATGAAAATTTGAATCCACAAAAAAAGAGTAATTTAGAAAAATGTCAAGAATAATAAGAATTATAAAATACAGGTTGTTGGAATGACTTAACATTGATTTGACAATCTATTTATTTCTGTAATTGTACATATATGTATACTATCAAGTAACTACACTTGTAGTGCTAAAAGTCACCTTCACCGTGTTTCATACCCTACTTCAGATTACTTATTATACTGTGAAGTTTATTTATTTATCAAATTTTCTCAAAAGATGCCAAATTTTAATTTCTAACAGAGGAGAAATAGACTTTTAATTCACAGACGTGTGGCATATATGTTGTGCAAAAAAAATGGCTAAAATTCAGGACTTCTTTCCATGAACTTCTTTCCAAATTGTAGCACTTATTACAAAGTGGTAGAGTGCAGCTTTCCACTTGCTGTGGAAAAAATCGAGACTGAAAACACATCATCATTGATGATGATTGAATTCATGCTGACTGAAGCAATATGAAAACTTTAAATTATTTTTTTAGACTTCCTTTGACATGGAGAAAGTAATTTAATCCTATGGATTTTTACCTAAGTAAAACATACCGTCAACCTGCAATTAAAAAAAAAAGCTAATTTATAAAAAAAGAATACTAAGAAAGTTGCATTATACGGTTGAACAAAACTTTATATTAAAAGGGAATTAAAACAAGAACTGCATAATATATTATGAAAATAAATATTGGAGCTGTTCTTTATAAGTCTGTATAACCAATATGCATACAGCTTCTGTCACCAGGAAACAGGGAATTAAAAAGCCTTTCCATTTCTTTCCTTTCCTTCCCTCTCTAATGAACACCTGTTCAAAAGGAAGGGCTATTAAAAGAGCCAGAAGAGTAACAGGAAGGGTAGTGCGTTTGGAGGAAGTCCCAGATCCTTAGGTGGGCACAGAGGCTTGGGCTGATTTCCAGGAGAGATTTCTGGTTTGTTACTTGCACTGTTTTCATCAATATTTATTGTCAGATCAAACTACTGAACAGACTTCACTGTTTACTGCTCTGTCACTCCTCTTGTTAGTAATCCCGCAAACTCACAGCATATTTTGCAACAGTCAGTGCAAATGGTAAGGGATCAAACTACTGAGTTGCAGCAACAATATGTGAAGTGTCCACAGGCATTTCACTCTGAGCTCACTGAAAATTCAAATTAGTAGGTTCTAAACAGCAAAGCCCAACTTGAGTTCTTAAGATTCCATCAACTTAATAATGAGCTTCTTTGGAAGTTACTAACTCTCGCTGTTGGAAAAGGTTACAGTCTTTTGGGCCAAGTAATTAGAGTCTGAGTTCCTAATTTCTAAGTTTGTATAATTTTAAAAGAAGCTTATCAGTATCTAACAATCTGGAAAATTTAGTACAATCTGTTTTAGCACTAAGTGCCTTAGTACTAAGAACAGAATCAGAAAGGAAAAACACAGATCACACCTCCTTGACTGGTGTGAAGAAAGTGATTTTGCACCCTTACTGCTGTTGTCATAGTGAGAAACAGCTATACTACAGATCTCCTAGGAGAACAGCAAAGCATGAAAAATCCTCACAGCAAAGTTATTTAAAGCTGCTTTTTGGAATAAGGCTTGCTGAAAACTAAAAAAAAAAAGGGGGGTAAATATTTTTACCATTTCCTCAATAGCCTCATTTATAGTTGTGGGTCTAAAGCTACATCCATGGCAGCTAAATTAATTTTAGACAGTCAGAGAGCAGTGGCACCCTGCAAATATTACCCAGCAATTTTGTTGTCTGTCAGTTTACCACCAGCTAGTCAGTGCTCTGCACCTTTGAAAGTTAAAGATGAAAACTTTCTACTTACCAATACAAAATGTTACTTAGTAGTTTCTGTTCTTTTTGAGTCCCAAAATACTGTGCTGACTGCATACATAACAGACCGTTTTAAGCAAGACATGATTTTTAAAACAGTAAGACTTACCAATCCACTTAAGGCTAAAATCCAGATGTAGGAACCAGAGGTTAAGAGCTAGAAGACAAGAGTAGGGATTAAAATTTTTATTCTACAAAGCTGTTGCTATCAGAACTACTAAGCTGTAATATTGTATATATTATGGGAATGGGAGATGTCAGACATTTACCTCTGTTAAAATTCAGTTTAACATTAAAAAAAGATGTATTCCAAACGTAGCAAAGGGGAAAAAAACACAGGATCCAACAATTGTTCTCCTTCTACAGGACAATACATTTTATTTTCATATAGCTTACTAAGTATAACAGGATGTCAGTTATAGGCTGCACAGAAAAACAAGTCTAAAAGACAGACTGAAGCAACGGAAATGACTCAGCAGCAACAGGAGAAGAGTTCCAAGCAGGGCAGGCACTGCAAGTGAAGCTCTCAGACATGCAGACACAGAGAGACTAAGCGTGAGCACCAAAATAAAAAAAATAAAGTTCTCACCCAGTCACATACTTGCTGACATGAAATCACAGAAATAAACTGGAGTGAATTTTTAAAAAAAATCCTGATAAGCCAACAGGGCAGCGCATTGTTTCTAGGAAACTATGTAACTGATCACCTAGAGAAGGTTATTATCAACTGGAAAAATGGGCTGAAAATTGGACTGATACTGGTTACTAAAATAGTTCTGCATGATGCTGACTGAATCAAGCGAACACCTTCCCTCTAAGACTTCTGACTACAGAAAGAGAGATAAGGGCAGAGTTTACAAATGAGGAGAAGGCAAATGAGACTTCCCTCAGCCTCTGTGTGAAGGCAGCGACTGTTCTGTGAGCAGCAAAGATCCTGCAAAGATATGGGGGTTAGTAACAGCAGTGATCTGTACTGGAGGTGGTGTGTGTATGAAAGCAAAAGGCAAAGGACACAATGGAAAAGAGGTCAGACAATATCATGGCTTTCCCAAAGACTGGTAGCGGTATTGATGGGTTCAGAAGAATAGAAACAAGATTTCTGAAAGATCAAGAGAGTAAGGTGCTGGAGCAGAAACTGAAGGAAACGAAAGGCTAAACAGCAGAGGATGAATGAAACATTCATATGGAATACAAGTCAGTATTCTGAACCTGACCATTCATTCTAAAATACTCTCTACCACACTTCACATAACTATAGTGCTTTCCATTCCTAGTGCCAGAGCTACTTTTGATTCCCCAGAATACATAAAAACTAGCCTAATTTCTCATAAGTTTGCACATCTCCTGCTTCATAATTCAGGTTGTGTCACAAGTGTCCCTTCATTTCTAGGCTGCTGGGGATTTTTTAATTGGTTTTTGAACAACTACTGCCTTTCTATACCAAGTATCTATATTTTTCCAGTCATATTTCACAGAGTACTATATGATATTGCTGTGCTCTATGTTACACTACTTTAAATTACCTGTCGCATGGTAATGCATGATATGCAAATAAAGTGAAATTCAGCCAAAACCTTGATTATTTACTAACAGTCTCACCACAGAAAAATACTGTGTTCTACAGCTTTGTTTGAGTTCTAATAAAAAAGGGAAAAATAATCAAAATCAAGAACACAAGCAAACAAAAAAGGTGAAAGATACATATGCCTTACATCAGGTTCTGTCTTAATCTCTTTTCTCCTAGTTCATTTTGCTGACCAAAAAAAACCCAACAATTGAAGAATTGCCTATTACATTTTCCCATGTAAGACAATGTAAGGACAGATCACTTGCCCACCACCTCAGGACACTAGTAACATGTTTTTCTGTATTTTAGATGATGGGATAGTTAGTAACTAAATATATGTCAAATCATACATGCAGAAGCATCAAAATTCATAGACAAACACACAGAAATACTAACTACTACATTAGTAGTTCATTAAAAGATGAACGAGCAAGTAGACACGATACCTGTAAACCCAGTATGTAGACCAGAGACTTGTTTGTGATAGAAAAGTGGCCTAATACTTGTGTCACCTGCACTCTTGGAATGGAGGAATAAAATGGAACAAACAGTGCAAACACAGGACTCAAGCTGCAAAAAGAAAGATACAGATGGTTTTAAGAATGATACTAGCCACAGTAGTGTCAAACAATCAAAAGCAGTTAATTCTTAAGTACACAACAATCAAAATGTAATACCACCTTGCAAACAAAGGTCTTCCTTGGGAATCAACAATTAGATACCTTGTGGCATTCAAGGAATGCATTAGCAAATAAGAACACGTGACAAAGAGTATTTTATTTCAAAACGTTTAGGACTGAAGGCAGAAGAGAAGGCAACATATTTAGTCTAACAGTAGATTGTTTCTATAAAACACAGCACACAATAAGAACAGCGGTAATCTCCTGCATCAGAATAAAACATCTATGATTCAAATGGGCAAATGGTAAGGACTATACCTTTCCCAAAAGGTTAAGGAAACCACTTCAGTTATTAACCTAAGGTCCTGTTATTTACCCAGGCTTAAGGTATTAGAGGATTGCCAATAGACTGCAGTATCCCAGATGGGAATATTGACAGATTGATTTAACTTCCCTTTGCCAGTGACTTACATGGCCCAACAAATAAAACTTCCTTTAGAGTCCTCATCTTAATCACAACACAAGAGGTTTATTAAGTTTCTAAACCATCATTGGAGGGAGTTTTATATACTTTCAGACTTCAAGCACTTTTTGCAATGACCAGATGCCTAGACTGATCTTGTGAACACTAACTAGCGCACTTCATTCAGACACCCAGATATAAAACTCATGTTCCTTACCATAAAACACCCAAAGGCATGAATATGGGAGATTCTAAGAGAAAAAGACTTCCTGGGATGGAGAAGGGGAAGGAACAAAGCTCACTTCAGGCAGACACAACTTGCTCCACTGGCGGAGCTGTGATGGCGGGACCTTCAGGCAGCCAGATGCAGACAGCAGGTAGGGGAGGCCATCAGCAAAGTGCACATCTGCCCCAGCTGAACCCTCAACCATAGCTCTGTGCTGTCCTGTGTCCCACAGGTGTGGGATGTTCCATGGGGTAATTTTTCAGTGCTTATCAAAACTTTCAAGAATTGCAGTTTCTGTGGGCCTTTACATGAAAGGGATCTTTTTGTACCCAGTGGGAATTCTGCAAACGGCAAAAACCAGGACCTAAATAATTAGAAGTGTTCACTCAAAAATACATTTCCCTTCCAGAGGAAATACTGATAGGAGGAATATATATGAAATGACGGATTGAATATTAAAACTTACATTTCCTGAATAACTGTCAAATGCAACACCTACAGATAAGAAAAAAACCCCCACCCTCAAATATTATTTTTACTTTTTTAATGGGCTGTGGCTTAAAATAATTTTGCTATAATTTTGTTTGTTATATTTGAAGTTCAGCTTACTGAAAAGCTTCTGAAGACTTAAATGCAGTTAAATTATACATGCATTTTTAGTACCATCCATTTGACACTCAGTCAGATGCACTTGAACGTACACAGAATGCTAACTCAGGAACTACTGAAAAATGTTCAATTTTGCACATAATCCTTCTTATATAAACAAAACACACCTCTACAAACCCACACAACACATTCTTGAAATAAATGTAGGAGTTGAAAGGCTATAAGAGAGCCACATGCAAAAATAATTCTTCATCAGAAGTTATTTTATTGTAGACAATATTAACTGAATAAATCAGGTTTTCTAAGTGACAATAAAAGAAAAATGAAGAAAAAACATATTTTCTCTTCTTAGAAAAGTTATTTTAAATTATTTCTTTCTACTCTGACCAAATGACCTGAGAGAATACCAAAACTGTGGCATGCTTTTCAGGTTTAATTGCTCCTGTGATAAACAGTGACTCAGACACAGAGACTTCACATGCAAGAGTGCACTCAATCATAAGATGGGAAAGTACAAACTGGAATTTCCCAAGCCTGCGAGTTCATTTTAAAAAGAGATTAGAGCATGTTGACAGGTTCCTTAAATGTTAATATTCACCATTAATACCAGCAGAGACCACAATAAGCAACATCCCAGTTCAGGGTAGTGATCCGTGTAATTCAAAGTCTAGTGTCTGACACTGCTCAGTACCCAAGACTCTAGAGGAAACCTAGTGATGGACCTTTCCTCCTAAAACACTAAGTTTGTAGGCACCACAAAGGTATGCTCCTAAAGACATAAGTGTTTGTTTTTTAGACAGACTTTACATCTAATATAAATAGTTATTACACAAATATCCATTCAGGTATCTTTTTTAAAAATGTCAAAACTAGTGCCCTTTAAAATACTATGTGAAACTCATTTATCCAGATGAATCCACTGTGTGAAAATTTATTCCAATTAGTTTTAAACTTTTGCCCTCAACTTTCTTTATATAATTGTGTACTTTGAAGATTTCCATTAATATTTTCTGTTGCCTTCAGAATTTTCAATGTATTACGTATGCCTTGTTTTAGAATATCTATATGGGGATGCTGTTTATCCACAGCGGGTCTGTCAGAGATGTTATCCATATATGAATACTGGAATATGGCTGACAAAGTAAGGGACAACAAAAGGATGGTTACAGAAAACATGGGCTCACTGTCTGGTGAAAAAAGGGACCCAGTGACACAGGACATGAAAAAAGCCAATGCACTCAATGTCTACGACAATTGTATCCTCATTTCGAAGACCATGGTAAATGTCAATATTTGCAGTGAAACAGAAACACAGCAAACCAGATGGGAACATTCTACATCATATGAAGTGATCAGATTGGTTTTGCACAGAAAAAAACCATGACATGTAGAAACAATATCCTTAAAAAAATAAACTCAGAGATGTAAAAATTACTGGTAGAGAAGAAAAAAATCAGGGGCAAGTACTTCTCATAAGAGAAACACTTTAAGTCTAAAAGGATGACTAGTAGATGCAGATTAAAATAAAATATTTAACATTAGTAAATATATGCACAAAGTAGAGAAAAAATAGTACTAAAATGCAAGAACAGAGGGTCAGAAAGGTAAATGCTACTTCTGCAAAAAGCACTTGCTGTTGTCAATGGAAGTTCTGTGGGATTAAATTTGCAGAAATAACATTCTATTTTATTCTGAATGACTCACTACACTTACTAACTGTGGTGGTGTGTGTTTCTTCATTCAAGTTCTTCAAAAAAACCCATTAAAATGACAAATTCATGACCACATATTTTTGGGGGGACTAAAAATATCACTTATAAAAACAGCTGCAGATAATACAGACAGGTAAACAGTGCACTTGTGATTCAAGTCACTAAATTACTTCAGTGATCTGTGTTCCTACAGTCTGTCCAGACACCGCCATATTACACTTAAGGTGCCAGCCTTTATTCTGAACATGTTAAATATTCTCAATAACATACTTTAAAATTAAGTAACTCTGTGGAACGTGACCACCCTTTTTTTTGGGTTCCTCTGCCTGCTGGAGTCCAGGACTCAAAGGAACCATCTATTGCACCCAACCCTTTCACTACACATGAGCAGGACATCCCATTGCCTGAGGCCTCTCAATACAAGTAAAGCATTAGGCTGTGTTACCCAATACTCATCTAACTCCCAATATTTCACAGGAAAGCAAGAAGAAAGCAGAGAAAAAAAATAAAAAACTTGGAAGTTGTGCATCTGGAGGGGAAAAGATCCTCCTGTCCATGAATCTCTCTGGAGAATCACTGCAACTTTGAGTTCATTAAAATATGAGACCAAGCAAGCAAGCAACCAACCAACACTTTACAATCCCCTCAAGAAAGAAGTCAGACATCTATCCTAAAAAAAGTTTTAGTTTTTAATGCCAAGACTATCCAACAACATATTCCATAAACTGCTCAGTTCCATGGTACTTGCCTTGCATGCCAAAAGCAAAACACTAAGTGTTTGCACATATATGGTAAAACCAAACACGTATCACACTTCCTAAGACACCACACATCCTCATTTAAATGTTCAAATCATGGGACAGTCAAACAGATATTGGAGAAACAGCAGCTGCATAAGAACAGAAAACAAACAGCTAGAAGGATGAACAGTGAGTGGAAGAAAGCAACCTGTAGCATTTAGCTCAAGCAACTAACATCACAACATGCTAGGCTGGATTGGTAGCTAATACACCAGTATGACTCAAAGGGTACAATCTACTACTGTATCTTAATCAAAGGAAGGCAATATTTTATCAGATCAGAGCAGGAAACATTGGTATTATTTTATAATGGTAACACTATTTTGAAATAAACATTTCCTTTAATAAAAAGCTGTGGTACTAATGTCAGCCCTTGAGCTAAGACTACATGACTGCGTATCTTGAAATTTCCCACTTCTATAGCGTATTTTTGGTGCTGGACAGGGAACCACATTGTGGTATTATTTTGCGTACATATGAAGCAAGTTCCCTGTGCAATTTCCCTTTAAACAGTCCTTAATGTTCATTACTTCATTAAAAGAGATTCTACTCTGTGACAAAACTGAATAATAAAAAAATTATTCAAAAACAAGAAAGGAAAACATCCATAATAAGACTGGTAAATTCTCCCACAGAGAATTTTTTGAATTTGGTGTTAGAAGATGAATGTTCTATAAAGACTGAGGAGTTGAAAGCCCTACATTGAGCCCTTCAGCTCCCTGGCATCTAAGGGGAATCAAGCCATGTGTGCACTGGGAGTTCAACACCAGAAAAATCAGCGTATAGTGCCAACTAAATGCTCCAAGTAGGCACAAAAGTAGCTCTCAAGGCTCTATGTTCTGCTAAAGCAAAAACATTTCCCATAAGACATAGTGCATTTGGTAAAGTTTAACTTTGTCCTTAGATCTGCATTTACTGTAGGCTTTCTGATGAGATGGACATGTTAGTTGAAATCATATCTCTGCACACCTCCATCACTACAATGTCAGCCAAGGCTTGTGCTGTGAACACAGCCCTAACATTTCCAAAGAGGCAACCCACCCTCTGCATGTGTTGGACCTGCCAAAAATAGCCTCATCATGCCTACTTGTTGGTTCTTTAAAAATCAGGCTACTAAATGAGGTCATTTTAAAGATAAATAGTCCTTTGTAGTCATGAATGATCAGTATCACTTTTAGGGGAAAATCCCAGGTAACTCTCAACCACTGTCTCTAACTGCAAAGGACAGGATTTTCCATCTATCTCTGATCTCCAAAACCCTCTTAACAAATGCACAATTTTAAGTCTTAGATCAATGTTCCTCATCCAGAAACAAGGTTATTTCAGGTAACAACGGGTTACCCCACAATTTGACATCTCATTCCTTTCCTACTCCCTAGGCACCCTTTCTTATCAATATTATTTTAGGGAAATCAGATTTGTGTTTAAGAAGTTTTTTATCTTTCATGTATTTACCTTATGTATATTATTATTATTATTACTATTCCTGCTTAAAATGCAATAAACAGCTTACAAAGGCACATATCCTCATTAACCTCTCAAACCACCAGAGTTCTTCAACTCCCTCATATATTTTCAAAGGGCATTTCTGTAAATCCTCATCATTATGATACCAAAACAGTGCTGGGAATGTACATGGGCGTTTGAGATGTCTGCTTTATTTCAGTATGTCTCAGTTTTGAGGTTTCCTTGTGCTGCGTCATATCTGATTGGTAAGAAGCAGTTTTAAAGCATGTACTGATCAAACTAGAGTTTAAATTATTTTATTTTTAAATGCAGATGCATATAAACAAAGTTTTTCACACATCACAGGTATTTTAGTTGGCCAGCAATTAAATAATCAACTTAAGTAAACCTCTGGGTAAAGTCCCTTCTATGAAAGTCAGTAACGCGTAACTTCAGGGGGGAGGCGGAAGTGTTGTTTCTAATTACTCTCTTTGAACAGACTAATTGTAAAAGGATCAAAAATAGATGCTTTCACATCCCATAAAAAAGTTGACAGCAAATCAAGACCAGCACACAAACAGGGTTTTTTTTAAGCACTTGAAAAAAAACTACCCCTCCCACAAGAGAGACTCACGTAATCACTCTTGAGAACAATGTGCAAGGGTAAACTTTCGCAGTCAAGCCATCCTGTTAATGCCCTTAACTCCTCAGAAGATCCAAGAAGCTACAGAGATGTAAGTACAGAAAAGAATTAACTTTTTTCAATTTATTTTTTTTCACTGAGCAACAGCAAACAATTCCAGAAATATTATTTGGTTTTTTGCATTATACTGGTAGGAGGGATAAATGATTTTTGTATGGGAAAGGCTCATGGTAGAAATTCTCTGATATTTTATGTTCCCATATTAATCTGCTGCCAGTTAATTTCCATTTAAAAGATCTGTTGATCCACAGCATCAACAAGTTATTTCAAGTCCTTTCTTAGAATACAGCCTTCTCACAATCACAGGGAAACATTTGATACTGCATTAACTTAGACAGTTTTTTTGGCAACGCTAATTTAAATTATACTAATACAGAAATAACTACTGTACAAGTAGTAAGGAAAGCATTGCAACTCCTAAGTCACTCACCAAACCTCACAGAACTCTCCTAATAGTAAGAGAGAGCCTTAAAACAAATCAGTACTATAGTTCTGAATGCACAGCCTGCTCTTATCACATGCACTCCTTGTGTAAGAAAACAGTCTTTATTTACCAGCTCAGAAACTCCTTTTAAGAAATCAAAGTTTTATGACCTAATTCCTCTTTTAAGTTCTGGCATGCATTTCTTTCAAAGTTTTTTAAAAGGCATTCTTTTCCTAAATTGCAATCACCAAACGTCTATCTCCTTATTAATGATTTTCATGCCACAAAGCTGAAGAAATATTACAAGTGATAAGATTTTTATTCATCTTCCCAAATAAAGGGGATCAATTTTTTCTACTATGCTGGCAAAACAAGACACACTGTTCAACAGACAATAACTCAATTATCATTTATCTTAAAAAATAAGACAGTGTATGTGCATTTGGGCACAGAATACAAGACATCTATCTGTCTAACATGTTCATGACTGCTCCTGAAGAGACAGGGGAATTGAATCCTCTCAATTAGTCTTTAAGAGCTCAAATCTCACCCCTTTCTGTTCAAAAGATTGAGAAGTATGTATACATGTAAAGGATAATAAATTTAAGCTACAGTTCAGAAGCTGTAATCCCTAGAATTAAAGACTGTACCTGTACAGGCTGCATATCACTCAGATATAAAAGGTGTTCATATTTTCTAGTACTAAAATACAAATTCTCATTTGACCCCTTTTTATTCCGCTTGCAAGAATATAACTGTCAGTGGCTCACACTTTAGTTTATTTGCTATATTTTTAGGCTCTCTCCTTTTTTTAGTGTGCTTAAGTAAGTATAAACTGAAGGGAAGTTCATCATTTTAACATCAGCACAGCTCTTCACATTAACATGTGGCAGAGATTATTTATGTTAGATAGTTCTCACACTTCTCATAGGACAGATTACACCTAAGAGAGATCCAACAGATAGGAGCAAGATGTACACTTCAAATGACTTCCACTTTAACTAGTTATGCAGCATTTCAACTCAAGGTCTTTATTTCCATCTCACTTACTGTAGCTTCTATTATTTTTGAGCACCAAATGTAACTGTCGTACAACTTTGCAAAATCTATTGTAACAGACAAAAGCAGGACCAGAAAGATCCCACAGTGTTGTGCATCTGCATATTTTATTAAGCACTTAAAGAATATTATAATTCTTTATAGCCATTGTTAAGATAATTGGGATTCTCTGATATGTGGCTTACAAATTTGGCTTTACTGTGCCAACAAATTTGGGTCTAACCAAAGAAGAATAAAAGTACTAGCCTGGAAACTCTCTCACCAAAATTATCTTTGGGTTGTGAGTTGAGGACTTAGTCTTCAGGTCATTAGGCCTACTCATTGGCATTTAGAGCTTTTGAAAACTCAACAGCTTTTGAAAAAAGGTAAATAAACATAATGTACTAGAAGCATATGAGTGTTAAAGTGTTAGAAAGAAACAGGAAGCCTGTCTCTTGCCTCGGCTTTTATTAACCACATGCAGTTCCCAAGCTGCCAGTCCATACACCCTGATGTATGTACCTTAGGTGTATGTTCTTTCTATATTAACAAAGCATTCTACTATGCAACTTAGCATGCACACCTTTCAACACACATAACTTAGTTAAATCAAGCCTTTTTCTCAAACATTGAAAACACTCTACAATAAAAGATCACTTGTATGGTAAATTAGAAATCCAAACAGTAAACATAACTAGTCAACAGAAAACAATTAATTTTGACATTAAGGAAAAAAATTAAACCTACATAACCATAAGACTGTATATTTCCCACCTTCTACTGTTTTAAAACTCTACAAGACCTATACAGCTAATAGCTATAGAGGACTGTAAGTTCAGTAAATCTTCAAACCAGGCACTGCAGAGGAAGAGAAATCTCTTTCCTGACCATTCCTTTAAAATAATTTATATTCTTTATGCATAGATAAACAACATTATGCCCTCAATTCTGTTTGTTAAAGAAATATTGTCCATCTCATAGTGACTAAACCATATTATGTAAAGAGCCATGAGAGATCTTCCTAATGAACTGCCGTGCCTTTCCAAGAATTTAATTAGTATCCCTCTTAAATTAGCTACTGGACAGATGGACCAGGGATTCATCTCCAATGAATGAAAACTATGAAAAGAGACAGAGAAATCACACATTAGACTACAATGCACAGTAAAAGCCTTCTACATGTTCCCTGTTCTGCTGAAAAGACAGACAGTGCTCCTCCAGCAAAAGCAGGAGATGAGAACATCTTTCTTTTAGCACACAGAGAGAGCTTGTACCACTGCTTGAACACAATCCAAACCCATGTAATCTAAGGTTGTAACACTCCAATTGCTGGCTCATAGCTTAGTCTATCCTTTGTAACAGTTAAATGTATGTAACATTATGATACTACATATAAAGCTCATGAAACATGAACATGTCTATGATCCAGGGCTTTCGATTATGTAGTACTTCCAGACTGGAACCACCATTCTGTTTATCAAACACCTTTTGCTGTGGGGATTAAAGGTAAAACACACGTATAAACATTAAACAAATGACTAAATGCCAGTCAAATGTTTTCACAGAACAGCAATCTCCTAAAAGAGCCTTTTTTCCTTCTTTGATGAGATTACAAAATTGCTTTAGAAAGGCACCTGCACAGATTTCAGACATGCTAGCTTGCCATGGTACTGTGATTTTTTTCCCCAGGTGGATACTATTGCTAAGAAACATCAAGAAAGCACATAGAATAGACTAGCAGATGCCTAGCTAACAAATCTCATAAGGTAATTGGCTAAAGAAATTTGGTGGTCAGAAAGCAAGTGCAATGCTAAGACTTGAAAATGGCAAATGAAACAAGAATAAAGAACAATCTGCACTGTTTGCAAGCCTGGGCATATTATTAAAATTAATTTTAAACTCTTCCAGGTATAAAGTCTTTCTGGGTAGAAGCAGAGAGCGATGACCATGCCCTTAGACTAGAGATATCCTAGGACACAGTGACAGAAATACTCCTGGATCACAGAGAACTAACTTCACAAGCTCCCAGTGCAATGCTACACAACTCTATCTTGGATACATAAATAACTGAGCAGAAAAAGCAGGGACATACTGGTGAGGATGCTTCCAGGTACACCAATACCAAGAGGCATCTGGAACCCCTTGTCTTGTGTGGGACAAAGCTGGGGTTAGAATGGACATCACAGGATTTTGCCTTGTGGTGAAATATTTGAGAAGTTCACCTTGAATTGCCCAAACCATGAGATTGTGTAAAGGTAAAAAGACTCAACAAAAACAGCAATTGCAAATTGATTTTAGAGAAATTTAAGGAAGAGATACATACATTTTTTAACAGGGAGGTTGACCAACAAAGGACTAGAGTAACAAATGGTTAATTCACTTTCTTTTAAGTTCTCCAAATCAAGACCAAACAGTATTTTAGAAAATGTGCTTTAAGTGAAAAGTTACTGTAATCCATACACAAATAACTAAAATAATAACATAACCTAGATTATACAGAAGGTCACATTAAGGAAGTAAGTTGTCTGTGTCACTGAGTGTCTACAGACTCAGAAAACATAAAAACCTAAACAACCTTCTTTACAATACTATATAAAGATAGGAATTTTAAGTACTTTATACCTTAAAATTTTGCATGCAACTCTAAGCCAAAAAAACCTGTGGTACTGTTTTCTAAAATCATTAATTTGGTAAGGTAAATTAATATTAAGTTTTTTCCAAGTATATACTTCAAAGTAGTGTCATTAATAAACGCAGAAAGCCACTGGAGGGGTATTTAATCCAGCAACTTAGAAGAGCAAAAATTTTGGTAATGATTCTAGAGGGTAGCTTCAATGGTGCATTTGGATCTGGGACAGTAAATGGCCATGTTCTCATAAAATATTCAGGTACACAGCTCATTAAAATCAGTAAGAATTAAGTCCAGCTAGTCTGAGGTCTGCAGCAGTAAGGAGGCAACAGTCTCCATTTTTTCTCCAAGAATGCAAAATGCACATAAAGTATTTAAATTGTTCTTTTTTTAGATACATTCTGTGGAGGATGTCATATGTTGTATGTATAATAAGCTAATCACTAAGGAGTGCTACTAAGAAATAAAGAGCAACCTGACACAAGGAATAGGATTAAAAAAAAATCTTATCTTACTTAATAGTCTAGACACCTTTTAGGAAGAAAGTTTTTTTTTTAAATGGAGCCCTGTTCAAGATTGACAAGGAAAGGTGAAATACCGGCTGATGTGAATGGAGTTCATCCAACAACAATAAGAGTTCAGAAGTACAAAGAAGTTACCACTGCTCAGGTGATGCACATTAAGGTGTTAGATGGTAGCAACTTCATACTACAAACCAGATACACTATCTCTCTCTATTTTCATTTTTTTAAAAGAAATATATTCAGGTAATAATTCAGCACCTAGACACCATAGTGACTGCTCAAAAACGCCCATACATACCTACAGGTAGAGAAAATACCAATACTCAACTAGAGCATTTCAAAATGTGCTCCCTACATTAAAAGTCAAAACATTTTGGGGAAAACAGGGGATCAAAAAGAACACTTTCTGCACCAGGGCTGACTCCCACAGCAGGCAGAAGGGCCTGTCAAGGAGCACAGCTTAGCTGACGTGCATGCTGCCTTGGTCCTCCATCTTTCTTCTCATCTGTTTGTGGCCAGTTTGTCCTGTCATGGAACTGCTTCTCATGTATATCCATGCTAGCATCTTGGATAGACACAAACACTCTCTCAGCTAGGACTCCTTCTCAATACAGCCACGGTTATATGTGAGAATGAACATCCTATTTTGAGCAACAAGTTCTAGACTAATTTATTACATTAAAGATCTAACTTGATAGCACAAAATTAAGTGATATGATTTTACGAAATCCTTCTCCTGATGCAAGAAAAATATATATGACTGAAATTACAGAGTTTTTCCTAAACTATAGTTAAATTGTTTAGTATAATAGATATTCTATAATTTTACAAATGTTTATAGAAAGACATATGGATGGATGTGACCATTATGCACACTATTTATGAACCAAAACTATTACAACTTTATAGTGAAAATAAAATTATGCAGTTAATATGCTGTAGTTAATTACTGCAATCAAACTGTTTATTATAAATCTTTGATTATTCTTCCTTACATATGCTGAAGAAATTGTTTTACCTAAATTTCAAGGAAGAGATGAGTAGAAGATAGATGTGATGCTGTGAGTGCAAACAAGCAATCAGAAGCATGTAAATATTACAAACAAAACAAAATACCTCACTGTTCCATTCAGGTGCCTACACAAACCCACACCAATTTAGGTCAAGAGCAGCCTGTTACACTTTGGTAAAACAAGAGCCATTTGACACACTTCTACAAGGGAAAAGATGAACAGGAAGAAAGCATACCAGAACTATCCTGAGGGTAATAAAATAACTACTACATCAATCAATCATCAAACACCAAAATACTGTGAACAAAGCAGAATTAACCAACATAAAATTACAGACATTCTTAAATCTTCACTACAGCTGGAGTTGCTATTTACCAGTTTAATTCCCTTATTCAAACCACAAAACTCCCACTTGAGATTTGACATCCAACCCTGAATTCCCACCTCGCAACAGACAGTGCATACTTCATACTTCAGGGATATCTAAGAATCAGAATACTGTACATCTATCAGTCAGTAATCACTAACCTGTCTTCCCTCCTGTCTGTGGAACACAGTAGACACAGACTTAATATACTACCTGGATGTTAAACTTCTTCCTTAAATGGGTAATTTAACTCATTTACATATTTTAATACACATCATCCACTATCCACAGGTTTACTGTTTACAGAGAACCTTATGCACCCCTGCTAACCCTGCCAGACAGATCAGACAAGCTTATGATACAGTATGTGATGCAGGTACATTAATTGTGAACAACCTGAAAGAAGCAGGACAATCTCCTGAAAACACAAAAGAAGATACTAATAATGTTTTGACAAGTTAATAAAAGGATAAGGAATACCTTCTAAAATGTGTAGCTTAAACCCCTTAAAACTGAGAGGTATTTTCCAGCAAGACTTTTTTAAGGTGCAACAGGCTACAGTAGTTTGTAGATATTGTCTGTTGAAAGACAGATCCTCAGAAATCATCTAGATTTTAATTAAAGGTACCAGACAGACTTAAAATTCCAGTTGCAAAAGCTATCATCTCCAGATAGTATTCTGTGTTAAAGCAGAAACAATCTTGTTTTGACTGCTTATTTAACCCATAAATGGTGCCTCTAAGAGGCACGCTTTTGTAGAACAGCTGCTTAAGGAGTAGCATTAGATGTCCCACCCTTTCTGGCATTCATGCCTACACTATACAACTGCCAGACAACAGAGAAATATTTGCACTGAAATCAATATCAACAGGATGAGGTTCTTTCCACTTCTGAAATTCTGTTGGAGTAATTTTTAATATTACTAAGTCCCACAAATCACTGTCACTTTGCAGCTCTCCCATAATACCTCTGACTGTACAGATGAAATAATTTCTAAAATCTACTCAATTGTCAATGTGTAAAATATTTCAGCTGGGTTATCTCTCTTTTGCAGCATCACTAAAGAGTGATTAAAGTAGTGGTCTTAAGAATTTACATATGTAACAATATTTAAATTAGATTCCAAAAGTCAATTCTTAAAACTAGTATTAAACAAGCTGAATTATTATGGTTGGAATCTATAATCCTAAAGGTCTTTTCCATCCTAAATGATTCTACGACTCTATTTTAATGCCAGTATGATAAGAATGCTAAAAGACAGAGTTTCTCTAAACAAGTTAAACCATCACAATGCAAATTGTTGGAAACAAAAACTCCCTAAAAATTAACTGAAACACATTTAAAAGATTTTGTCTGTTTGTCTGACCCTTGGGGACTTCATATGATCCTTTATCACGTGGTTTCTTCAGACTCCTTTTCCCCCTCAGATTGCTTTAAACAGTCTCCCACCTCCTGACCACCTAAAAACTTCACTTTCCAAATACATTACATCCCTGGTTTTTTACATTGCCCCATCTGATTTTTTTCATCAGAGAAGGTATTGGGATCAAAACAGAATAGCCAAAATCAGGCATCTTTTTGTTTGTTTTCAGAAGGAGGCTTGAAAAGTATTTCACAGCAATGAAGTT
This sequence comes from Neopelma chrysocephalum, assembly GCF_003984885.1. Lineage (NCBI taxonomy): Eukaryota > Metazoa > Chordata > Aves > Passeriformes > Pipridae > Neopelma > Neopelma chrysocephalum. Next base: position 26,369,467 of record NW_020897694.1, on the reverse strand, counting down.
TCATTTCAGTTTTTCAGTCTTGTTTTTCGCAACAGAGGTTGGCCATTGTTATGCAGAAGAAGTTTATCTACATTTATTACAAAATGTTCCCTTTTGTTGTTTTGTTTTGGGTTTTTTTCATGTTAGGTCTACTGAGCTTCCTGCAACAACAGGGGTTACAGAAATGGACACTTTCACAGCCTCTGAGAGCAACAGTTCCACCTGTGACCTATATGAGCACAAAGATACAGCACGGGTACTGCTGTCTGTCTTCTACAGCTCCATCTTAATTCTTGGGGTGCTTGGAAACACCATTGCCCTCACTGTCATTTTTAAAAACAGAAAGAAGATCAACTCCACTACTCTGTATTCAACAAACCTCGTCTTCTCCGATCTCCTGTTCTGCATCGCCTTGCCAACAAGGATAGCCTACTATGCCCTGGGATTCCACTGGCCATTCGGAGAAGCATTATGTCGAATAACCGCTCTCTTGTTCTACATCAACACCTATGCAGGTGTAAACTTCATGACATGTTTGAGCATTGACAGGTTTTTTGCTGTTGTCCATCCCTTCCGATACAAGATCAGAAGGATTAAATACGCCAAGGGCATTTGTGTCTTTATCTGGTTTCTTGTATTTAGTCAAACCTTCCCATTACTTATACAATCCATGTCACAGGAAGAAAAAGAAAGGACTACGTGTATGGAATATCCAAACTTCGAAAAAATAGAACATCTACCATTTATACTTCTTGCTGCCTGTTTAATAGGGTACCTCATTCCCCTGGGGATTATACTATTTTGTTACTCTCAAATTAGCTGCAAACTTTTTCAAACGGCCAAGGAAAATCCACTGACTGAAAAATCAGGGATAAACAAAAAAGCCATCAATACAATCATATTTGTAATTATAGTGTTCATCATCTGCTTTACCCCTTATCATGTTGCAATTATACAACACATGATTAAGAAACTTCAGAATGAACCCTTGTGCACTGAAAAGAAAATTTTCCAGAAGTCACTTCATTATACTGTATTTCTGATGAACTTTAACTGCTGCCTAGATCCTTTCATCTATTTCTTTGCATGCAAAGGATACAAGAGAACTGTACTGAAAATACTGAGACGACAAGTGAGTGTATCCATTTCAAGCGCTGCCAGGTCACATCACGAAGAAAGCTCACGTGACGTGGGAGAAACGCAAATGACGGTACTTGCTAAATCTTCCAATGGAAAGCTACCTGAAAAATAAAGTCTGCAGTACATCACAATGGAGAAAGATTAAAAATCCAGGGTCCACAGCAAAAACTCTGAGCGCTCCCCAAACAGAAACTTAAGAAAAATTCTGTTTCTCAGGATGTCAGGAAATAAAGGAGTGATGCTGGACTGAAAAAGAATTGTCACAGGACAGCAGGAAAACCAGCATTGTAATCTCCTTGCTGTATCCTTTTGACCGATCTTTTATTTTTTTTCAGGAAATATGGACCATTGTGAATGTTCAAATTCCATGCTGCACATATATATGCCTGGATGTTAAGCAAAGACTTGATTCACAATTTGGATTAAACACAAATAGTTTATAGTTCAGACCAACTACAACAAGAACATCTGAAAATTTCAAGACCTCTAGTTGAGCTCCAATTATAGCAATGGTTTTGTTAATCCAGTCACACAAGCAAGGGAAATCAAATTTTCAGATAAAATGGACAACTGTGCACGTTTGATATCACAAATGCTTAAATTTATAGCCCTTTGGAGGTGAAACTGCATTTTATAGTATTTAGAACGTGAATGTGTTATTGGACAATTTACGTATATTGTCAAATATAACACATGGAAAGCTAATGAACTGTTTGGTTCTCCTCAACACTGAACATCTCCTGTATGTTAAATCACTCATCTTCACAAGGTGTATTATGTCTTTACTCCTTTTCCTAAAGGAGAACTTTTCTTTCTAGTGTAAAGAGTCTCTACTCCATTGTATATATATTATTTATAAACACAAATTGAAGCAAGAGACTGTAATATGAAAACTGTACCATTTCAGTTAAAAGGACAGTGATACAGAGTTCTTCACAACTTCTGCTCAAGTCAGACATGGACACAAGACAAAGGTTTTAGAGACCTGAATAAACGTTCACTGTTGGGGCCAGCAAACAGTAAATTAATGAGTTAATTCTGATGGTCTGAGATGGCTACCTCTCTTTAAGTGCTGTTTTACCTGAGAGATCAACAAATGAGAAGAGCAGGATTTGCTGGGAAAGAACAAGTTTTCTCATGATGCCTTTATAGAGCATATCTGGGATCCATTTGGGCACACTGAAATTGGGCCAGGAAAGAGACCAAATGACTTAAACACATCCTGCTGGAATCAGCTTAATACCAGTTGAGAATCCAGGATGCAAGCCCTGGGTTCCTGCTGTCGTGCCCTTCCGTCACATGTCAGTTTCCTTCCCTACTTTATTTCTGGCCCCTCTATCTTTTCTTTAGTGTTCTATCTTATTAATATGCCTTCACTTGCCAACACAACTTGGTAACTGCACCAGGAGGTTGTGGTGGAAAAGGAAAATTAAAGACTGCCTGACAATTATAAATAAAAGCTATGCCACATGTCAGAATAAATGTTATTTATTGCAGCTGTATCTGTCTGGATGGAGGTTGAGTCAAACAAACATAGTTACATTTGTCATCTTTGCAATTCCTTCCTTCCTCGTGTGTTGACCTCCCTCTACTTGCAAACATGGAAGGGTCATATCTGAACATCAGTATGGAAACATTTTATTAACAATTACTTTCTTACGGCAAAGAAAACATAACCCCTCCAATATTTCATACCACTTAGACTGCCAAAATTGAGCTTCTAATTACAAGAGACACTATGCAGCTTCAAGAAAACGGAGTAAGAAAAATAATTTTCAACAAAAGTTCTCCTTAATTCCGTGTGCTATAAGCAGTTCTGTTCTTGTCAGTTTTTTTAATAAACTATTTTAAAATATTATTTAAGAATTTGTTCCTATTGCAGTAAGCAAATGATAATCTAATAAAACCACAGACAGACCACTCAGGAATACCTAGAAACTGTAGAAATAAAATATCCATATTATTAACATTACACCAGTACAAGCTCATTTTTTTCTACTAATGTCTGGGGTTTTTTTGTTTATTACTGTGCATTTCATCTAACTGTGATCCTAAAGCCTTAAAGACAAGAATTTTTTTTTTATATTTGTATGTAAAATATAACAAATATGTATTAAAACACCACGTACTGCAGATAACTACACTCTTAAGTGGAAAGAAAGTGAAGATCTGTATTGAAAATCCTTCTCTATCTCCATTTTCTCACATAAGCAATTCTGTTATTTTCAATTTTAGAGTTTGTTTCTAAATCACAGCAACATTCTCAAACAGAAAACAACACCAAAATGCCACTTTTGCTCTAATAAACCTTGAAGCCTGGGTCCAGTTAGGTATGGGTTTGAGAAAAGCTATTTTTTTTCTCCTTATTTTAATATTTCTCAAATGTAGAAGAAACCAATAAAATAAAAACCTTTTAAAGCTAAGATAAACTCAGATTCCTGACAAAAGTCCTAAAGGTACAGAGACACAGACAGACAACTGTGACAGCTGATGCCTCTGCTAATGACTCTGCTTCCCCTCACTACTCGTCAGCACACACTGACAGCTCACACACACTCATATATATGAGGAGACTTTTTTCTGTGTGCTTGTCTGAATCTGCCAAAAGTAGCAGTGGGGGTTTCAGTGGGCCTGGGACACTGCGCTGAAGTCAAACATTTAGAGAGCATGTGTCCTGTTTCTTCTTCCAGCTGTGCTGTGGGGCTGGCAGACATCACCAGAGAGTTGGTAACAACCTGCTGCATGGGACCAAGGGAGAACAGTAATATTGAAAACTTACTGCTGTTCTCAAACAAATGGTTTCCTTCACATTGTCCTTATCCATTTATCCTGCCCGTGCTCTTCCCCCAGTACTGTTTGTTGGAGTATTTTCATGATAGCAGTTACCCACAGACACACACCCTCAGGACTCTCCTGTATGCCAACATGAAAAAAGGGGGAAAAGCCATACCTGGTATCTCTTTCCTTCTCCAACACTGAGTATACAACAGATGTGTTGTCTTCAAAGACATGAGGATGCCATGCCATACAACATGTGGCTGAAGCAGTATGAGCTTCGCAAGAGAAAATGAGCTTTTGCTTTGGGAAAAGCTTCTGATACATTCTAAGACATGTCCCCTTCCATGTGAAAGGCTGACAAATGGTCACAGAGATCAGAGATCTAGGGCTCACTCATGCTTCTCACATAGAAATAAAGCAGCGACAAGTAGCAGTAGGTTCAAATGGCTTGCTTACTGTAAGGATCTGACTGAAGTTTTTTGGAGAAACTGGGTCTCTGGAGAGTGAAGTCCAGTCAGAATCTTGAAGCTCATGTTCATGATAAAATGACAGAGTATCTTCTATCTCTACACTTCGGACTGTCAACCTAGGGACTCCAATTACATGAAGTCCTACTGTTGACACTATGTGTTCACTGCTGGCACCTCTGTCAAATCTTGTCTGGTAGGGAATGTGACAGAGTACACAGAAATAAAAATGATGATGCTGGCAAAATGGTCTAAGTCCCTAAAAGAAAGTTGGATAGATACCTGTTGTCAAACACATGACCATGCATCATATGAAAAATCCCCAAACACACATTTTCAGCAGAAGAGCATTTAGTGCCTTCATCTTTTCTTTCACTGAGAATACAAAATTACAGACTAATACTGCAAGTACCTCAGCTGTCTTGGGCTTGAAGATATTGAAGACTAACTGAAAGCATGGAGACAAAGAATGCAATCTCCTATGGCTTACAAACTCAGCAGAAGAGGACAGGTATTCCCAAAGGCATTGTTGCCTGATTCTTTTGCCTGTGGCCCTGAAAACTGTGTAGACAAGGAACCTGTCAGCAACATGGTCATCTCCTAGCAAAAGACAGTAAGAGCAACTGTCTGAAGTGGTAAACATGCTACCACAAATAACACAATTCCTGAAGGTGGTTAATGACTCCTCTTAAATCAGCAAGCTCAATAGTCAAAAAAACCCCAACAAAACAAAACAAAGGAAGGTTTTGGGTTCTTTTAAATAGATGTTCCATTTAATACTAGTATGGTTCTGAAACTCAAAAGCTTTTAGGGAAGCAAGGAATGAACGGACCTCAAGAAAGTGATGAGACAGCCTGTAACATAAGAAAAGTAAATAGTGCACAACTGAAGAGAAAGAGAAGAAAAGCTTTGCCTTATGTGACCAGTTTTGAAGGAACTAAAAAGCAGCGTCATACTCTGTCTCTTCTACCTCCATGTCTCTGGTAGAGAGCACGGGAGCAACTGAAGACAAACTGAGGTTTGTATTCAGCAGTATCTCACTGTGCTGGTTCAAAACAGACAAGGTCAACATACATCAAGAATCATTTGAAAAACAAGTCATTCATCTGAGTGCAATATTTCCTAATACAATCTTGCCTAAGCTGCAGCCTGCAGACTAAGGGTATAGTACAAAATAAATACAAAAACCTCTGCCAAGCTGCAACCCTTTTCTGAAATAAAACAGGAATTACTGTTTGTGTAGTAAAAGCTCTGACATATTTCCTCAAATTTTTTTCCCCTCAGAATACTCCCTTGGCTTCCTGCAATGTCTAACTTCTGACTTCCTGAGGCTGACGTCTCATCTTTGCACATGACAGTCGTCAATCAATTTTTCCTTCCACCAGCCTGTATGCTCCCTTTTTGAACGTCTGTGACTGCAGCATTTTGCAGCACAAAGTTCCACAGAATAACTATCCATGGTCTCTGGAGGAGCCATTTTCATTCACTTGTGACACCTGTTAGTTTCATTTGAAGTCCCCTGCTCCTTGCACCAGAAATGAGTGAATACAGCAACTCCTTATCTACCCTGTCCACATTACTCGTGATTTTACAGACCTGCATCAAATCCCCTTCCTTTGAGTCATCTCGCCTCTTCTCCTGTGAACAGTCAGATAAAAGCTGTTCAGCACTTCATTCCAATTAGAAAGGAAGGAAAGAAGGCAAATGTAAACAAAGTATGGGAATCCAACTGTGTTCGAGCGGGGTGGCAGAAGAGAACAGAGTGTCTCTACACACAGGGAGATCAACAGCATTTGGATCTACTTTTCCTACCACATTCAGTAGCATATAGGTTCTCTAAATTAGGATCTTGCCCCATGACTGCCAAATTTGGATAACCTTGCTCTGACACATTAAATAAGGAAGAATAGGACCTCAGTGGGCTGGAAAAATGGATTCACAGGAATTTCATGAAGTTCAGCAAGTCAAATGCAAAACCCTGCATCCGAGCTAGAATGAGCCCAGTGCAGGCTGGGCATGACCTGTTTAGAAAGCAGATTGGCAAAAAAGGTCTGGAACAAGTTAAAAAGGAGTCAATAGTGTGACCTCACAGCCAAACACATATGAGATTGTGTTCAAAAGAACATCCAGAGAAGCAATCTTTCCCCTCCATTCAGTACTTGTGAGATCATACCTGGAATTCTGTACTGGGTTTGGGCTTCCCAGTACAAGAAAGATACGGACACACTGGAACAAGTCCAGCAGACAGCTACCAAAAACGCTGAAGGGGCTTGCAGGAGGAGGTGCTGAGGGAGGGCAGATGGTTCAGCCTGGAGAGGAAAGACTGAGAGGAGATGTTATCATTGTCTTCAACTGCCTAATGCGGAGGGGTACAGAATAGATGGTAACACCCTAGGTTGTTGCAGCAGGGAACAACTAAACATTAGAAAGCATTTTTTCATCATGAGGCTAGTCAGACATTGGGAAAGGTTGCACAGAAAGCCTGGGAAATGTCTATCCTTAGAGATATTCAAAACTTGATTGGACACAGCCCTGATTAAATTGTCTCTGCCAGGGTTGGGCAGCACTATCTCTAGTGGCTTCTTTCAACCTACATTCTTCTACAACTAGCAAGTTGGTCCAAGCTTTAAGTTAGACAAGAAAGCAACATGAAACTCGATGGCCTTGCAGTAAAACTAGAAAATTATATAACTTTAAAATCTTCTAGTCTTGTCCTCTACTTAAGCCTTTATCAAAATGCTGTCATTAGCATCCACCTAAAATAAAGAAAGCTCAAGACAGCAAATATTTCTTTCCACAAAGCTGTATTCATTTTTCCTCACTGCAAAAATATGAGTTTCTCCTCTTCCTCTTTTCTTTTCCTCAGTTGTGACAGATGTTGTGCAAAGGGCTAAACTAAAAAAAACAAGTTTTGCACCTGTTCTGAAGGCAGAAACATTTGTGGTTATCCTATCGCCTCCAGAAAACTATACATTGTCTTATACCATGCAAAAGGAGAGCTATGTTCCTCCCTCTATTAAGCTAGACTTAGCAGTTTCATCCTTCCTGTGGCATGTAACTTTCAAGGGAAGTTGTGGTTAGTGAACAGAAGGCACTCCGAGGAAGCCTACTTTAAATATAGAGCTGCTGAAAACTGATTATTCTCAACTTACTAGCCTAAAAAGCAGCCAGATAGTGTTTTATCACTGCTATTGATATTAAGGGGCTAAGAACCTAATGAAACCTTAATATCACAACCCCAAAGCATGGAAAGTTACAGCAGTTCTGTGTAGAAGTAACAGATCATTGCTGCCAGTTGGACGGGAAGAGATGAAGCTCCCCTGCCAGCCGCACGTATGAGGCATTTTTGACAGAAGGGGACAACTGAAGACTCCTGACAAGTTATCAGACTATGAAGACAACACTGGGACAATTCTTGTATTTCTTTGGTCTTTTAAAAAATAAATACAGCGTATTCACAATGTCAGCTGATCAAAACAGCCCAAACACCCATCAGAACCTTACTCCTTCGTTCACTTAGATGGGGGCAAACCAACAATTTTAAATGTGCCAGGGGTAGCCACTACGATAATCAAACAATTTGAAATTACTGATATAATAATTGTATTAATTTCATTAAATGAAGGATCTTTTCACTTGAACTCCTTTTAAAAAGCCACAAGCTAGAGCAGAAACTCTAAAACTAACATACTCAGATACCACCACTGGCAACAGAACTAGTGACCACAAACACCAGACAACTGCAAAATGAGCGGCACACAACCTGGGTACAGCCAGGCCATCTCCGCCTCTCCTTGCCTTTCTCCTGCACCATTTCCACCATTCAGGTAGCACCCACATCCCATGCCCTCGGCCATACCCGGGAGTACAGGGAAGTCACCCACAGCTAGGCAAACGCACATAGGCTGAGCTCACGAGAGAAACCAGCTGAGGACCACTGCAGATAGAAAGCCTAGGGTCAGGAAAATGCCTCCTCGGGTCTGAACTGGTTACTGCCTCCATAAAAGGTCTGCTTATATTTCCTCCACTGCATGTGGAAGCTGAACTTGGAAAAATTAATTCCTCTGGCTACCTGCCTTCCTAATAGTGTGGTTGCCTGTGCTTGGGGGCACTCACTGTACAGCTCAACATCTCTATTCAAGCAGACAAGTGTCACTGCCATCATAATCCTTTGCAGTGCTTCTTGTGCTGCAGCTTGCAAATTCCTACTGAAATTAGGCAATTAACGATCAGATTTGTAATTTTAAAATGTCCATTAAAAGATTTTTGAAACAGAGATCACTAAAGAGTGAGTACGTAACTCTTTTAACATATTTTAACTACAAATGTAAATTACTAGTTAATTTACATCCTCTGTCAAAATAGCTACAATTAGGAAGGCATAAAGATGGAGATTGAATTCTGAAATTCTCAGAAATCTGATTATAATGCTCTTTCACAATGTGCCACTTTCTAGTCCCAAACAAAAACAGGAAACAAGTTTGCCTCACTGGCCACAGACCCACTAACAGAAAAAGTTTTTGCTACTCTCCTTTCGAAGTGTTATTCAACTTTGTTGGTATCCCAAGAAAAAGTCTAAGCAAATAAGAACCATGATTTACATTCCATCTCATCTGATGATAAAACACAACTGCTCACAGCAGGACTCTTCCACACACAGGACAATGACAGCAGTGGCCACATGGGAGGGGATGTACCCGCAAGACACACCAAGAATTGCAGAGCACCTCAGAACTATAAAGGAAATTTTACGTTAGTTAAGCGACCTTTGCTTAGAACAGCAATACTTCTTCGGTCCATAAGAAATCAGCAGCACTTTGAGCCACAATGTTTGCAGTTGCAGAAGTAACTTTATCACTGATGATTTACCCAGTGTAGCAGCCAGCGGTGGATGATTATTCTGTGAAGAATTAGTGACCCACATAAGCACGAGTTGAGGCACAGACCTCTGCATCATGGACACTATGTGACCACTACTTAATTGAGGTGCACCTAATCAACAATATAATTAATCAATATATGCACAGTCAATACATAATTACCCAACATGTCGTCAATGCACACTTAAGATTAAGTATATGTATATAATGTAATATCTCATTCACATGAATTATTATATGCAACTGCAGCTTCATTAATTAAATAAGAACAAAAGTATATGTTGCTCAAGGGGGTCTTAAAAGCTAAGTCCTGATTCCCAGCTGGATTCTGTCAGTGACTGATCAATCTGTACTGTGAGCAAGACCCTGCAGGAATACTAGTGATGTCAGAGCTGGTGAACCTCACCGTGGATGGGATCTGTGCCACGTGCTGTCCCTGATCAGATGCCCAGCCAACCCTGTAACATCTTGGGGTTCCCAGCATTGCAAGAGATGTAACATTTCATAACTTGCTATCAGCTTTTCTGGGCTATTAATGAACAGTTTTCTGCCTTTCAAGTGTTTGTGTCTTTCCCATTGGGATTCAGTTCTCTCCTTGGTGTAAAATACTGTTATTTTATATATCACTTTTCTAACTGCAAATATGAGTAGGATAAAGGGTGAGTCGAAATTCCTCCAAAAAGTATTCTTTCAAATTAAAAAGATCAAAGTGACTGAGTTACACTTAAGCAAATGAATTTTTATTATGAGCAGAATGAAAAAACTAATTATAAGGCTTCTTGGAGAATAAAAAAGGAATTAAAATGTAAGCAAATTAATAGTCATGGAGAACCTAACAGTGAGCTATCCTAAAATCTGTGAGAGAGAATCAAGCAGTGCTATGAGAAAAACTGTAATCAAGCAGTGGTAGTAAGAAAACAAGGAATTAAAATAAGAATTTGAAAAAAATCCCACCATTTAGGCTGTCTAGGATGGTAACAAACACACAAAAATGAAACAAACAATTAACACTACAGGAACTCAGGGAAAAAATGGCTAAAGTTTTTAGTCATTTCTGTACTTCATACATAAAAGCTTAAATACTGGTGTCAAAAAAACCCCAAAATACCTCAGAGGCTAAATAAATTTGTGCTTTATTTGTTCAAAACAAACATATGAAACAAAAATATCCCTTAATTCGAAAACTTAGATTTTACTATTTGAGAACTCTTATCTGTGCTTCCCAAAAAACACTTGGTCTTGGTAACAACACCAAGCAAATGAAATACTGCAGGCAACATCATATTTTGCTCTCCCCATTTAGTTTCAGTTTCAACTTTTTAATATTTTGTAACAGGCAAAGATTACCAACAAAATGGTTAAAATTCTGTGCAAACTAATGTTTCCCACTTTGTCATGGTTTGAAATAGCCTCAAAATCCAATTCTGATTCCTAGCCCCCCTCTCACATCTCAACCCCATGTGAGATGGATTTTCCAGACAAAACACACAAGACTCAATGTGGGGGGGAAAGGAATATATTACAGGACTGTACAAATAAATACTTATACTATAATACATTACATATTATCTTAACTCTATTTCTATCTCTACCATGACAATAATATTTACAATGGGCCAAATCTCTTCTCCCTCCAAATAAAAGTCCAGGAGAGAAGAAGAAGAAAAGACCCCTTCCAGTCTCTCAGCAGCAGGTCTCTCTAGGCAGCAGGCTCTCTGTGTCTTTCATGAAGCAGTTGCAGCTGGATCCTTGCCAATGCACACGAGGGGGGTCTCCAAGCCCCTCTCGGCCCCTCGACGCCAAACGAAGGGGTCTTTCCGTGGGCTGCTTCACCCCAGACAAGGTTGCGTCACCACGGTCATATCACGAAGCACAGGGGTCTTCGTGACGGTCTGGTATCCTCAGGGGAAATCAAGCCCCTTCACAGAGCTCCCATGCTCTGACTCAAAGATGGCTGCCAGCTTCTCTGAAGCCTGGCAGCAGTGGGGGGGGGCCAAGGTCACCCCACACACACACATTCCTTTGGCCGTCCTGGCTTTAGCTCTCAGGAGGCCATGAGCTTCCTAGCTCTTCTCAGCAGTGCATACTGCACTCCAAGACTCTTCAAGTGAGTCCAATCATCCTCCTCTCTCATCAGAGGAGTCTCCAGGGGAGTTTGGGGGTTTTGGTTATTTAGTTCTTACCCCAACTTGGGGCCCCCTGGTGGTCTAGTGGTTAGGATGCGGCGCTCTCACCGCCGAGGCCCGGGTTCGATCCCCGGTCAGGGAATTCCCCCGGGCAGATGGAGCTCGTCAAGCCCTGTAAGGGCATCCATCTATGAGAAGGTCACTCTAAACAAACCTACGTCCTGAGGACCTCACTGCCATTGTCCAAGCTCGCCTGGCCCTGGCAGATGAACCTTAGGATTAAAGGGTGGGCTCAGTTCAGCGCATGCTGTGTCTCACCTAAAAAATCCGTTGCGCAGGCTTGAAAGGTAAAAGACCTTTCCCAAATCTTCGTTCGCGAAGACTGGCCATACTTATACTCTTACCCCAACAAACTCTGTCTCTGCTGCTGGCTCGGTTCTCTTGTCCTGCTTTCTGCTGCTGGCTCTTTTCCTTTTCCTCAGACACCTGTGTCTTCCATGCAGCATACCGGCTTCTGCTGCTTCTTCTGGTTCTTATCTGTTGGCTCTTTGCCACTGCTCTCGGACGCTGCTGTCCCTGCTGCTCCGTCGCCCACTCACAGTGGAGAAAACTCCTCCAACTTCTCAGCCACAGGCACTTAGTTCAGTTCAACACCATTCCAAGTCCACATAGCCCCCCAGCCAGGGGCTGGGGGGGGGCCGGAGCCCCCAGGGCTCTCACCCTGGCTCCTCGTGGCCTCACCACAACATGGCCACCTCTCTTCTTCTAACAAGTACCACTGCTTCTTTTCCGGTGGAGAGATATGTTTATACTTTGCAGGAGCACTGACTGGGTCAAACCCCAAGGGTCACCACCCCCTGGGGGTTACCACTTTCCTAGTTTCAGGGGGAAAAACCTGGCTCAAACCACTACACACTCTTAATATCTACATCACTCGTATAGAAACTGGCTGTATGGAGAAACTGTTTCTGACTAAAATTTTTAATTATTTGGGGTTTTTGAAGTATATTATTGCAAACAAAAATAATGTCTGCTTTTATCTTTTAAAGTTTTGTTGAAATATAAAAGATAGTAATCAATTTATCTTTCCTCTTTTTTCAATTTTATTTTTAAAAGGTCACAATGTTGGTACATTGTGCAACTTTCGGTGGCATCACTTCACCCCCTCGGCCAACTCAACCCAAATTTCATTACCATTTCTCTTTCCTCACACAAAACAAGAAAAATGGAAATTGTCTCGTCACAGCATGTTTCTCTCTCATCTGCTACCCTGATTTTGAGAGACTAATACTAAATCACTCAGAGAGATGCCATGTCTCATAATAATATGCCTATTGAGGAGTTTCTCCATAACAGCTACTGCTTCTAATAGCCCTTGTTTAAAATTATCCAGTGCAGAAATCCAATTACAGCTCATTTATCTTTAAAAAGGGTTAAGGCAGCTGGCATTACTTAGCCAAGTTGGCAGAGACACATGTAATGCTTACCTCCATAAGGTGCTTACAGAATACTGACTGCAGAGAATAATCCTGCTGCAGGGCAGAACAGTTTTCTCACCATAAATAAAAACATATTTCCAATTGGAATAATTACACTTAGTTCACAGATCTCAGACTGGGGTCGGTACTTTCCACTTAACAAAAGTAACTAAACCATAAGTGTGAAAGTGTTGACAGCTTGGTACCATCTTGCTTCCAGACACACTCTACCACTGGGAACACTTTGTGAATTTTTCTCAAATTGCCTCCCACTACTTTCATCCTCTAAATACTGTTAACCAACATGTATGCCTACCTGAGAGGTGCAATAGCAGATAGACTTCGCATCCTAACTGAAAGGCAGAGGTAAGTATCCTAATTATTGTGAAAATGGAGCATTGCCACATTTCAGGAACACCCTCAAAATCCTCAGCAAATCCTGACACCATTTAAGAAACACCTGATTATCCATTTGTTATTGCAGGCCGATATCTTGAATGGTACAACTTTGTACAGGGCAGAGCTTTTGGCTGATAATGACTCTTCTTACAATTACTGAAAGCTCTTGGTGTGATACACTGTGGAGAACCCCAGTTCAGAGGTTATGGTCTTCTAAACCATGTGTCCCCCTCCTCTGGCAGGGGTCACTGACTCTACAGCAACACATGCCTTAGCCTCAGGTACCCGGAGCTGGGCTGAAGTAATCAGTTTCAGTGAAACTTTTGCTGCAGAGCAACAGAAAGAGAATGTCTTGTTCTGCCTTCCATCACTTTCCTTGCTCTGGCACTGGTATTCATCCACCCAGAAGTGATCAAATTTAGAAACTTAGACCAATGGGAAATGATTCCTGAAAAAAATATAATGTATACAATGTCTTATTTTTAAACATTATTTTAATCTCCTGATAGGCACTGCCTGTAAGAAGCCAGACGACTTGTGTTACAAATGGTAGATAGGAAGGAGGACAGGCTGGAGCCAAGAGCTTGCTCCGTAAGCAGCAGCCTATGCTTTAACCAGCTCAGCCTTGCTATAAAACTGCACCTTCAGCAGGTGAAACAAAGCCACATTGCTTGTTCGTGGTGCCTACTGTGCAAGAGGAGGAGAAAGGAGGAGCGGAGAACACGGCTGGGAAGACATGTTTATGGTTTGAACTAGCACAGCTCCTTCCATCAGTTGAATGCAAGTCAGAGTTCTGCTCAGTTCAGAGTACAGGTGCCTCATGCTCTCTTACACTAATCAAGTGTCACTTTGCATTTGTTAGGAGTATTTTTTTGTCTACAATTATTCTGTCTCTTCTGCCCCATATATTAAGATCTTCGTATTTCCCTCAAGAGTTTAAATACATTAGGTCTCATTTTCTGATCCTGTCTCCTTACTCTCTCACCTCTTTTCACAATCACTACTATATTAAGCAGAAATTACTTTAATTGAATAACTGGTACACATATTTGACCACATTTTTGGGGGGGTTGGGATAAATCATTCAGAGTTTCAAAGTGCATAACGTAAGCACTGAAGGGCAAAGACTTTTAGCTTAAGAATACCAGTAAGGTGGACTCCTAACTGTCTGCTCCCCTTGTTGGTTGAACATAGTGTGGAAGGAGTGAAACACACCTGTTAGTTTTCTATTTGCTCATCTCACACTTCCGACACAAAGAAGGGGTTCAGAAGTAGATGTGAAAACAGAGATATGCATACGGATAACACATCCCAATCTCCATTCATAGGCAAGAAGTCCTTCTTTTCCTTTGTATGAATATTTGCAAGAACATTCACTGGGATTATTGCAAACACTTCCCTCTCTTAACCACAGCTCAAAAAAAGCTGCTTGAAGAAGGAACGTAGTGCTCAGGGTAAGAGAGATCCGACTGCAAAACAGCTACTGTTTCAGGCCTGTAGCCAAAGCACAACTTTCATTAAGGTGTAAATACACCTCCAACTTTTATTTCTGGAGTGGAAACATTTGCTAACAATTCCACTGTGAGGCCCATGCCTGGTGTTTACCTCTAGCTTCCTTGCCATCTTACAGTCTGCTGTTCACTACGACAGTCTGTGCAGAGACAGTTATTGCACTGAAAAAGCCAGAAACATTCCTGAACGACCTTTATAAATTTATTTTAAAAAGTGTTTGACATCCAGGGGGCACAGAAATGCCCCAGTTTTAGAAATAGAAGGGTTTAGATAAAACACCACCAGATGAATGCTGAGGAGAATCTTAAAAACAATAGAGGAAAAGCACAGGATGTTCTACTGGCTTCAGCCACACAGGCTTCAATCATCTTTCACGCTTGTGGCAGAGCACAGAGCTACCAAAACACTATCTTAATCAAAAGGTGAAAAGAGCTGGTGACCACAGGCTTGAAGAGGTGTAGTGTGAGGAAAGACTGCAACAAATGAACATCCCATTATGGGAAAGGATCATTAAGCAAAGGCAAAAAAACCAAACAAAACTACCTCTCATTAAGCCCTTGCTAAAACTCATGGTGACAAGCGACAGAAAAACTCTCCACAGAAAAGCACAGAGATACAGAGATTACTATTGAGCGTCCCTTTATGAAACTGATTTTATTTTCTTAAGTGTACAAGGCACACAAGTAAAAACATAAGAAACCTGAACAAAAGGTTTACAATTGAGAAAGGTATTTTGTCTCATACCATAGTGAAAATCAGCTTGTTTAAGAACTGCGAGAGATTATTATGTGCTTCTTGTTGACTGACTGTTTCCAGCTGGGGTTTAGTGGATGTGCTTTTCCAAAAGCTATTCCCAGACCAGAAAGGAATTACAAAAAGCAAAAAAGCAGATGTGGGCTGACTGCCTTGTTAGCTGAGATAGTCCTGAACAAAAGCTGCCTCTCAAATGGAATGCTGTCATCACAACTAACTCATCTACATCCTGACCAATCTCTCCATATTGTCAGAAAACTGGAAAAGGTGTCCTCATGTCTGACTGGCTCCAGAACAGAGGAAAACATTTTTAAAAATAGCTCTGAGAAACCATCTCAGAGTTCCTGCTCGTAACACACCCAACTTAAGCACTCAAAATACATAAAGTACGTTCCACCAAATGATTGACATCCCTACCCAAAGCAAGAGTGTCACCCTTCATGTCTGTGTGATACACCACAGTACTGTCAGCTCTGAGTAAGCTGAACCTTCATGGACAAAAGGATGACCTAGCCCACCTAGTCTGAAGCTGTTGTGTATCTGATACACTCACTCAAACTATGCCTATGTGCAAGGCGAGCGGTGGGCAAAGCATCACATATGGACATGCTTCCAAGGGGCTCACTGAAGTCCAGAGGGACATGGGGATATACATCCCAGTCTGAGTAAAGCCTGGACAGGTATAGCCTGGAAGGAAATAAATTCATGTTTCTATGAGGGACAGCTGAGCCTTTTACAACCTTTATGAATCTAAAGAGAACTCTCTAGCAGTTCTTAAAGATCTTGGTGCTTACTCTGGTCAGCTGCCATTTGTGAGGCACTCTACTGAATCAAGAAGAGTGGGCAACTTCATTTAAGGTAAGCACATACTTTAGTAGGCCTTTCAGACACATATAACCTCAAAAGTGGACCTTTATACCGGGAGTGGTCCAGCTTGCAATGGAGACTGGCTTTTAACTCTGTATCTAATACATTTTCATTCTACAGACTTCTGGCCTTAGAGAAAAAATATTTCATAAGTAATGATCCAAGACCCTGGCATGTCACACACCTGAATTCAAAGAGTTATGATTTCAATAATTTGCTTTTCAACACGATTAGTTTCATAGCCATTCTTACTTCATCTGAGAAATACTTTCAAAGCATGCAGGTCCTACCTGAACTTATGGCTCCAATAACTTTACCTCTTTCCTGTTTCTGGAGTAAAGGAAGTGGAGAGAGGCACATAGGGTAGCATCAGCCTCCCAGAATCATTTGCATGAACAAGTGACAACTGCCTGTGCTGGGGAAGGAGAGGTGGGCAACACAGATGAATGAGAACTTTAGCCTTTCCTACCAGCTTCTGACGTGTGATCCTCCACTGAGCTATGAGTTTCCACGTTTCAGCACATAAACCCTGCTTCTATCCACCCTCCTGATCATACATGTGGTCCACATCACCCAATCCACACCTAAGCAACCCAAGAGCACACCTTGTGTGACAGGCTGAAGAGGGTCTTCACTCCCTGCTGCCCACTGATATAAGCACTAAATGATCTTAACAGTATCTATATTTAGTGTAATGCTTGGGCAGAGCGGAGCCAGAGGGTGGCAATTAATGTTGACCTATGTGGCAAAGCATGTAAGCTATTTCACCTCGTTTATTATGATCTATTTTCATGGTAGAGACAATAAGTTGGAGTTAACTACCAGAACGTGACTCATGTATCCGCTACTCAAGATTTTGAGTGCAATTCTGTAGAACAGTTGAGTAACTGGCTGCTCCTTAGTGCTCTTCTACAGTAAATATTATTAGCAAATATTGTATTATTTCTTGTCTGAGCCATTTTTAAACTACTTTTGAATTCTTGGTAAAAAAGTTAAATCTCTTCTAACTTACAATATTATAATGAATATATTGTAAGAGACATCATAACATCTTCAAAGGCTAAAGATTAATAAAGAGAGGTTTTAATATTCATCTTATTCATATAGTTTGGCTTACTTCACAATGCTTTAAAATTAAAACGCTTCCCACAATTTTGGTTATTTTTGGTCAAGACACCATTCACACCTCCTTTTGACTCATGGCTGTAGCTCAACTTTTCCAATGAGTAAGTATTCTAAGGCCCAAATTGCTGGCAGGAAATTGTTTAGCTTGTTCATGATAAAACAGAAAGAAAATAGAAAAGCTGTAGTAGAGAAGTGATTTCTTTGCAAAAAAATACTTCCCCATTAAGACCATCAAATAACCCTTTACACAGCTACAGACCAAGGTATGTGAAGCAAAGTGATGACTAAACAAAAGGAGTATTCAGTAAGCATAAAATAAAAGCAAAGAGGAAATTTTAAAAGATCTTCTTATTTATACAGGAAGTCTTCAAAGTCATTTAACTCTTAAAAAGAGATTCTAATTTCTTACTTCTTTAGTGAAGCAACTGTGTTAGTTTTTTTACTAATGTATGCAGTCTTCTGTCTCCTTTTTTTTTTAAAGCCTCAGTCATACAACTGTGCCTCCTCAGAAAACCACAGAACTTACTAAATCAGCTTCTGTCCATTACTTTGGTAAATCAAGAGGGATTTCTTTGAAGCATCAGTCACTGCAAGACCTCCTTTGTGAAGTTACTTCATTACTCTCCTCCTCTGTCCTAAAAGAGCAATCATACACTCTGCATTTTGCAAAATGATGTGACAGGCACAATATCTCCTCATACTAATAACATCTCCCACTGCTACGAAGAATTATTCATTCATTTTCCTTCCTTCTTCCTCCACCACAATCAAATAATTAGCTGCCCTACAAATATGGGGAGAGGGAGGAGATACATAGAACATCATTGGAATGGAAGCAGTTCATTCTGTGATGGAGAAGGATATTTTATCCCTTATATATCCCTTATGTGAAAGGATATCAGATCCTTAAAACAAAAATGTTGTAGCAGTTCATGCTTGTAGCAGTACAGATAGGAGACTACTGATGTTTGTAGAATGCAATGACTCCTTTAAGCTTGTTTCCCTTCAGATCAAGTAACAGGGGGCACTGCACTAAGTCAATTTGCAAACAATAGCCAAAATTACCATTTGTACAGAATTGTTTGGCACAGACATCTACAATTAGATGCAGGATTTCCTTTTAAATTCCAAAGGGACTTCCACATCCCTGTCTTTCTTTACTACAGTTGAACATGAGGAACAAACAAGGTGTTCCTAACTCCGGAAAGAGGAAGAGACGAGGGGGAAAAAAACACAAGCTGCCAGTAAAGACAGAAAGAAAATTTGATCATGCCCACGTGGACTGAAAATAACCTTCAAGAGTCAATTATTAAGCTAAAAAGGAGGTCTCTATTTCCACACAGGAAAGAAGGCATTGTTTATTCTCATGAAATAATTTAATCATAAAACTTTTAGAACACTCCTTCTGAAAAATGAAATGCTGTGCAAAAAGATTTGTTGCTATTGCACCTTATTTTGATAAAGACAGACAAATAAAACAACAAAATCAGGACATGAGTGGCTTAAAAAACACAGGATTGCTTAATTTTTAATATTACCTTTTATCCTTGTGCTATATAATAAAGCCAAAAGAATGGTAAATGTTGTCTCCAGTCCTTGTCCTTTCCCCACTGGGTGACTTCTCATTCTTCACTTTTTCAGGGTAAATTCACGCTATACACAGTAAGAAAGTCTTTGCTTACAACTCATTCTCAGAACTGTATCTTACTGTTCAAACAGAAATGCAACAGGCAGACCCCTATGAAATGTAACTATTTGAGCAACAACAGAATTTGCAGTTCTATAACTACAAAAACAACCACAGCTTCCATGCCATGCAGTACCTTCCTTCCATGGGGGAGACAAAGTGGTTTTCATTCTTTATAATCAATTTTCGTGAAAACCTGGCTAAGTAGAGCAGGTGTATGAAGGAAGGAACTCATGTTTTCTGCTGTTGGAAAGATCTGTTGCTATGCTAGCTAAAATCCATAGATGGCAGCATTGATCCAGTAATTAATCCTCACCACTGCAGAGGTCAAAACATTTCACATAACTTGTTTCTTATTGGAGGCTAAGCCCCATTTTCCAATGTCAAAGATCTTAGCACCAGGCAGTATAAGCACTGGGCCAGGAACTGTCTGTCTGGCAGTAAAGAGAAGCCAGATCCAGAATCACTACTAATAGATACTAGACCAATCACTCACCCAATAACTGTGACCGTTTAGGCCCCACAATCTTGAAAATAAACTATATCGTCTAGACAGTAATGAGCACTGTGAGCCACAGGCTGCTGGTATAGTTCTTATGGTTATGCCCAAATGTTGCCAATTTTGAAAGAAGAAGGAATATAGAGATGTCCAGTATCCTGCCACCTTTACTGCCCTTTCCTACCCTACTGTCCCTTGTTCAAAACAAGCCTTGCACTCCCTCTCATTTCTGCTGTTTGGGTTAGTGCTATGAATTTGATGGCCCAGATCATCACGCAGCACAGGGCTCAGCTACAAGCAAATGAAGGCAATGTCCCAGATGTTCTAGGCCAAAAATAAAAATGCATTGACAGGTAGTATGATTTGGAGGCAAAGGATGAAAGCAGCAGAGAATATGGGATACACAAGTCTCACTTCAGTTTCACTGATCCATCCTATCTTAAAGCCATCTTTACCAACACAATGTCTACATAAAGAAAAATGCTTAAATTATTGAACTTCAAACCTATGTCCTGACTTACTCACTTGGCTTCCTGTCATGATAAAGCTCAGGATTTTCAGCTCCTTCCAAGTGCATGTGTGTGTGCACATGTACCATATATATATATATATTTTTTATATATACATATATATTCACATGTGTATATATATATATAAAGAAATATAATTCTTGTAGTTGAACAGTTGGTTGGAAAATACAGAGTCCTCTGACTGGACTCAGCTCAGTACCTGAAAAGACAGTGATTTCTCTGAAACCACTTCCTTGCAGCCAGATCTGCTGTCCACCTCAGCCAGCTCTCAGCACCAGCTGGCCTTGTCCCATTGTTCCAGTGCACTGAGCATACTCACACTCAGCTTCTCTTTCATTTTCTGCCACAGACAGTGCTGAGCCTGTACACCAAGCAGCCCAACCCAGCAGAGATCCTAACTAACCAGCTTCACTGCTACGCGGCAGGAATTGAGCTGCTTTGTCCCAGTCTGGATTATGACAGTCCCTTTACCATCTTGAATGCTCCCTCTCATGTCAGCTGAACTGCACCACAGCACACCAGGCTTCGGAACCCCAATACATTGCTACTTGTTAATCTGTGCCAGAGACAGGTGGTGCAGGCAGAACAGCATTAGAAGACTCTCACTTCAGCAAAGCAAGCCACCTGCCAGGGCTGGGCACCATGCATAGCAATGCAACACCCTTGAATTTAAAGAATAGCACTTACTCTAATTTAAATACTTGTACAAGTCACTCTCACTTCAGGTACTTTTGATTTAACACTTCACTGGTATGCTAAAGCCTATGTAGCAATTTTTTATTGTTTCCTTTCTGATTATGTATACTTGGGCTAGTAACTGAGAAAACTTGTCCAAACTCCTGAACTCTGCAGGAGTCAAAACAACTTTCCCTACTTCAATAAAGGAATCTGAGTATATGCAAATAAAGACATTTAAGCTCCAAATAAAGACATTTATCTAGAAACAATAACTTTATTCCTGGGAGACATATCAAGTTTTAGAACAATACTCCTATGCACCTGAGACTTTTAAGAAGCAGCTTAATAGTAAAAACATCACATACCACACACTTAGTTAAAAAAGAGTATTGAAAAAGCTCTCCTAGACACTTCCAAACTGGAACAACTAACTCATTGCATAGTTCCTGACAATTCACATTTTAAAAAAAAGAAAAAACTTGAGTATTCAGGCAGGTTTTAAAAATCTACGAAATATTTGTCATGAGAAATCTGCACTTTTTGAATGAAAAAAAACCTGCTTCCCAATGCAACAGAACCCAGGTGGAAAGCAGAACACAGACCCAACAGTTTAAGAAATATGCCAAAGGCAATGTGGGTTCATCAGCAAGCATGGAGCTGTGTTGGTACTTGTCATGAGCTAGTATTAGACTACAGACATTCTGGGATTGATGCTGTGTAACAAACCACTGCTTCTAGTCCACTACTCCACTGTCAGACATCTTAGAGATGCAAATTTCATTTTAATTAATTTTTTGAGTATTGCTTCTTTCAAATGCTGACATTGATGGACAGATGCACTGTATATTTTTAGGGTATTTAGTGACACAGTGTGTGTCCCAGCTGTACAAGAGAAGGAGGGAGGAAAAAAAATCCCAAACTAATCCAGGAGAAACATGGAATGTCAACTTCATCATTGGTTTTTTCCAAAGGAAAAAAACCAGGAGCTCCTTCCTCAAACCATACCAAATTCTAGCAAAACAGAGAAGGGAAAGCAAAATGTGACAGTAAATAGGACATGTCAGGTACAGCTAAGTAGGCTGCAGTTCTCTTAAGCTGCTCCATTTCCCATTTCTTCAGCTCTGCTGCAGACAGCATTTATACTCACTCGCAGGTTGAGGAGTGGGAGAGGAGGGACAGCTATGCCATGATGCAGCCTCTGAGTAACGTGCATGTGGCAAGACTGCAAACAACTGCAGCAAGTTTATGCATTCAGTGCCATGACAACTTTTAAAGGGTAGTTTATTCTTAAACCTTCATTATGGTACAACACAATATGGGAATAAAAAATGAAGCAATTTTCATCAAGGTTGAGAACAGTAACCCAAAACTGCATGTGAACTCACCCACAACAGCAAGCCACTAAGTTAACAAACTGACATGGGAGAGTTGCTTTCCTGCACCACTGGTGCACTGGACCGTGTACAAGCTTCAGTTCTTTCTTTTCAATAGATTCAATAGGTGGAAAGTCTGAAAGGAGAATATGTCCTCAAGCCTTCTCCTTACCAAACCGAAGCAGAGGGTGACCCTTCTGTCCCTCTGCATGTAGAACTCCTCTGTATCAGCAGGACAAAGCTTACAATACATGGTAAGTGGACAGGCAAAACATACTTTTCTGTACCATGATTAAACCACCAAAGACCCAGCAGCATATTAATCCTGCAAAAGCAACAGTATGAAGACGATCCCTTCAGTGCTGAACTTTGGCAAGTGATCAAGTTCATTTCTTCTAAGGCTTACTGCCAGTTAGTGAAGGCACTGTAATAGACCACATGTGCACTCTGCCTTATCCGCAGACATGAAGTATTATGGTTTAGCTTTTAACTACTTAAAATCGGATTTAACACAACATAATGCAACTAAAATTACCTTGTTTACTCCCCGAACTTCAGAACAGCAAAAAAGACTCTGGAGGTAACTAAGCATTTACTTTAGTAAAAGCTGGAGCGGAGGAAGTACTTGCCCATCTGAGGGAAACCAATGCAAGGCACTCATTTCTAGCTGATAAAACAGCACAGAAGAAAACAAAAATAGAGCCAGGTGCTTCCTACAACAGAAACCAAAGCAACAGGGGAATGCAGCACAGCAGAGCAGCCCACTGCTTCTCACAAACCACAGGATGACTTGGGTGTTCAACTCCAAATGCTTATCACCCTGCAGCTGCAGCCAGCCTGAGCCCCTAGACAAGGAAAAGCAGACACTTGCTGGTAGTGCAAACATCTCTTTTCAGCAGACTGCAGCCAGACAAAGCTGCCCCTCCATGCTCGGGGGGGAAGGCCTGCCAGCATAGCAGCAGCAGAGTGGTTTGGCTGCCTCCTTTCCACAAGGAAGGCTGTGAAAAGCCTGAGTGAAAGCAGAACACAGACTGACATGTCCATGCTGTGACAAACCAGATGGATGGCTAACCTGCCAGCAAACTCAACTGGGCTGCTGTTGCCCACCTGTGTAAACTGTGGGACTTGATTCCAGCTGCCCTCACAAGGCATGACCTCCCCTGCAGGGTCAAGATATCAGCCACCCTTCGGAGAAAATGAGACACAGCTATAAGAGGTGACACTTCCAACCTGTCCCCAAGAAGACAGCAAGCCAAGAGGCATTTCACAGCATACAGCTTTTCTGATCCCAGTCTCAACATCTGCCTGGTTTCCATTCAAACCCAGAATCACTTTTGTAATCCCTCTTTAGCTAATGGGGGCACTGGCTGTCCACTTGCTTGTTTTGTACATTCACAGTGCAGTTCAGGTTGGAAAGGACCTCCAGACTCCTCTATTTTTCCCAAAATAAAGTGTTCTTTCCTAGGAGAGTTCAAAAGTCCAGTTATTCTCTTCCAGAAGCCACACATGCTTTTGTTTAAACCTTTTAAAAATACATATGGCACAGAATTTCACTGAGCTTTCACTGAACAGTTGAAAACAGTGCTTCATCCTGCTGAAGCATGCTCTGGAGTTGTTTTGCTAAAGATAAAGCCACTGAGGAGTTTTAAACACTGGTTAGTCCTTTTAACATACTCCTTAATCCTAAAATATTAAGCACTTTTAGACAGATTTATTTTTCTATAGAATGGTCTCAGTAGGATTTGCAGCTCATTGCATTTAAGAGGCCTTTGGAACAAACACAAAAAATTAAGTTTGGAAGGATGACAAAAAATTAAGTTTGGTATTAGTTCACCTAAACCGGAAAAAACAAATATTTAAAGGTTTTTAATGTTTAATATTAGATTAGATTAATTTAATTATTAGATTAATTTAAATATTGATCTACACACTGAAAATGATCCAGGTCCCGCCCTGTGATTATCTTAACCATCACACTCACCTATGCAAATACCTACACGCTACCACAAACCCATTCAACTGAGACAAATTATACATCTCCAGCAAAGGGGATTTTTCACAGAAGTTATCTTTAGCACTAAGTGAGGATCACCTACCTACATTACTTTTACAGTAAGTGGAGAAAGACATTCCCACAAACAAACCTGATTCTGGCTACATCTGAACTGCAGGACTTTGCTGCTTCTGGCACATCTTGGCAAATTCCTGATGGTATGTCAGGCGAAGACTGAAATGTTGCTGTTCCCTTCCTTAACACATAGCCCTTTGCTACATTTGGGGGCGGGGGGGGAACAGGGTATGTGCATACACAAGAGGTACCAAACTCCCTGTATTGTGCTTCTACATCCCAAAACACTGCTGGCAGAACCCTGAGGCTAGCAAGCACTCTACAGAGAATTCAGAATGGTCTCCTTCTCTGAGTGGCTCTTTCAAAGGCTGGATCATTTTTCAAGCTGACAAAGAAAAAATTTAAGAAATTAGTCTTTACCTATTAGCTTTTGTAAACACTCTCATCCCACCAAGGATGTCTGTCACAGTGACACAGTTGAGAGATTTTAATCCATTTTAATACAGGCTTAAACCCCTCTTCATACAGCATTTTCCTGCAAAGCTCTTGAATAGGCACGTTACTATTTTAGACAGCAAATAAAATATAGAAATATTGCTGTTGTATTAGTAAAATATTCTAAGTATTGGCATAAACAAAGTTGTGTATTCAAGTGAATCAAACTTCTCATTTCAAATTAAGTGAGTTTCTGTTACTTTCAGATTGACTACTATCTAATGCAATATAAATAATATGGGGATTTCCACAAAAAAACCCAAACAACTATGCTCTACTGAAAATACATTTACATTGTGCTTATTAGAAACTTCTGCATAATCAAGACTTGTATTCTTGCAGAGACTTTTTCATAGAAACCTTTACCTAAAACATGCTTTCATTATTCCACAAACATTTAAAAGTGTGTTTGGAAAAAAATACGCAGTACAACAGCCCAGGTTGACCACACTGGAAATATGATAAAAGTTTGACTGTTGAAAGGTACTAGAAATATCAGCTCACATACCCCACACTTACGTGAAATAGTAACTTTTAAGTATGACCAATACGAGAGCTCAGAACTAGCAAGATTACGTCATCGTTTCCTGCCTATGAAGATGAGCTATTTTAGCTAAGTGAAGCTGAGCAAAGAAGAGGAAGTCTAAAACTTCTTCAGATTTGGGGCCATGAGAGGAGCATCTCTGAAGAAACTCTGTAGTGCACAAAGGGTGAGTAACAATACCATACTCTATAGTAACAAAGTAACTTGGATGTTTATGCCTGTTGCTAAGATAGACTTCTTTGTTCAGCAGCTGAACATGGGCATTAATTCTAGAACTAATGAAAAGATATTTAATTCTTTAAAGCACTTTCAAAATATCAGCAGCATTCTATAAATAACATTTAAAGCAAAATGACTGCATTTGTAAAAGCACAGTACCATAAATACTGTTGTTTAGGATTTTAACAAAAAAATTCAAAATATGCACTAAATAAAAGCATTGGTAAGTACACTTATCACTAAAGGAAAAATGTTTGTTTTCACTAAACTAAAACCAGGAGAAGATCTTGTTTCTTGGTCTCTCTGTGCTTCACTGAAAGCCATGTCCTCCTCAGGGAAATGTGAGCATATACAAGGGACAGACAGAGAAAAAAAGGGGGAAAGAGATACATGCACTGTTACCTAACTTGTAGTAAGAATCTGGAGGAAAAGATTTAGTTCTGGTTTTGTTCTGAAAGTCTTTATTTTCGTACACAGCATGGCCTTCACAATTCACATTAGACATTAAAAAAATCAACTATCATTAAAAAAATAAGATTGTTACAGAGAAACATCAGAGCAATCATTCACAATTAACACACATGGACTTCCAGAAACCAGTGATGCCAGGGGCTCTTCAGTAAGCACTTTAATCAATACCCGTAAGTGTTCCCATTATGAAAAATGACAACTAAGGCAAAGCCATCCACTCATAGGCACCCAAAGATCTACTTGGGCTGACCCGTGAGATATCAATCCAAACTCCGTGCAGACAAGCACTGATGAAAAAGCAGAATATCTCTGTTCATGTATAAATGCAGATGAGTAACTACATACTTTTTAAAAATCTCAATATTTCTTACCTACATACATGTTTTTTACAGTGTTAAAAATTAAATTTAGGAGAAATGCCTAACTCTAACATCTAACATGCATCTAACTCTAACTGGAGTTAGATGCAAACATCTAACTCTAACATGCATCTAAACCCACAAAGTTTGAAAACAGTATCTTCACAACTAAACAAAAAAAAACCCTCAAACAAACCCCTTTTGTTACAGTAGATCATTCTTTGATATATCTCAAAACTGTCACAAACTTGAAATAGTCAGCAAAAAAAACATGGAACCCCTGGTTTGCCTGATAAAAGCTCACACCAGGTTCAGCTTCCTCTCTTCCCATCAACATCAGCCTGCTGGTTATTTCAGAAACACGACCTGACCAGAAACAATTACAATCACTGCAAGTCCAAATGAGAGAAGAGCAAAACCAAAGCCAAAATCCATTCTATTTATTAATAGTCGAGTGAATTCTTCTATCTATCCTATACATCACTACTCAATTCACCTGCTAAATCAGTCAAGATCTTTAGCTAGGCAGCCATGCACTATCATACACAATCAATCACTAACAAGACAGAAAAAAAACAGAACAAAAGAGAAAGAAGCAAACCACTTGTAATACTCAGGGGTGGGGGGAAGTGTGTGTTAAGCAACATTTGGACAATTTTATGCAACAGTAATGAAAGTGGGACAGTGTGGCAGATAATATTTCAACTGTGCTACAAAATTTTTCTTTCAAGCATATCCCATGTAACTTTCGATAACGTCTGCTATCATTTTTTAATTTTTTTATTTTTCTTATTTTTTGAGTTCTTCACACAATGAGGAATTTTAGAGGCATTCATATAGATGCCCTCCAAACCTCTTTTTTTGTACTACGTGCACAGCTTTTCCCATACAAAACATAAATTCTGCTATATGTTTTAGTGACCTCATCAAACAGAAAACACACCTTTTTTGCTTTGGACAGCTAAAAAAAACCTTTGAAGTTTAGGGTTAGATATGTGTACGCATAATTCTTTTATTTATCTGTAAACTGGAGAATTGTAAGAAAATCAGAAGCCCAAACTTCATATTTCAAGGCAGAAACTAACTTAAATAAAGTTTTAATAGGTCATATTTAAGTTAGTTACTGCATGGATACTCTTCTCAAAAGCAGTTGACATTTGTCAGTGTCAAACCAGGATGCTAGATTAATAAACACTGGTTCAATCCCCTATGCATTTCTGTAACACTAAAAAAGTATTTGGTAACATCACAGAGAAAGCATAAACCAGATGAGCAGCAACAATAAAGCTTTTTTTAATGCATTCTTCACTTCTCAAGATAAAACACACAGGAACTATGCACTCTTCTGCTACAGAAAACAGTCCTGGTTTCTAGCCAATACTGTAAAACTTCCTTGACTGTCACAAGTAGGAAGATCAGACAAACAACTAACTCTTTCCTCCTCCTCCTCTTCACTAAGCTGCCATAGGGCTGCTTTAAAGGCCAAGAAAGACAAACCCTCCAACACAAAGTCATGAAACCGTGACCACAGCAAGAGCCAGGAAAGTGCAGGGGGTGCAGGTTAATCAAAGCACCCATGCAAACTCCAGGTAAGGTCTGCCATCCTCAAGTGGCTCCAGAGCAAACCAGGGGATAATCTCCTTCAGCTCTCATCACCGGAGCCCGCACAATGACATTTCAGATGTCCAACTCCTATGACCAACAAGCTGAGAGAAGCAACACAACTGTGGTCTGGGGCACCTGGCTATCAGCCAGCAACTTTTGCCCCCAACACATACTGCTCACATATGGCCTAGTTCGAGACGGCAGTCTGCTTCCCATTATTTTACTTTTTAAAATGGGAAGTCTACTAATCTGTTCATCTTATCCATATGTTAGGTGGGTGGTTCTGATGCCCTGTGATTAAATACTGTATTAGAGGCTATGTAGCTACTAAGACAGCTTTTTAGTGTCTTTTATGAAAAACAGCAAGCACCTGTTCTTTTGGGAGCTAAGTAGTCCCTACACAGATAAACAGTAAAATCGATACTTCATTTTGCATATCCAAATGTCACTACATGCCATGCTCACTTATTTCTTTTCATAACTAGTTTTAGTCAAAAATGTTTCAACAGGGACAACTTGAAGAAATATTTGCTTTAGAAAACAACTGCTTCAATCTTATTATCAGCTACTGAAGCACACTCAAAATGTCCATCTTGACTTTTTGATTCCTTAAATAATAATCCCTTTAATAATTAAAACATTTGATTAAAACACGCTTATAAATACTATTTCACACAAGTCTGACAGTACATGTATTTCCCTCAAAGCACAATAATGTATTTGCCGTCAGAAAAAGCAACAAAGCTAACATGTTTTCACAGCTAAAAAATACAGTCTCATCACTAACCACAATTCTAAAACAATCTTCCTATTTGTTTTTAAAGATAGATTTCATTTGACTGAAAATAACTTCCCCCATTTTATCTACTTTTAGGGTATTTATGGAGTGCAACAACTATTCCTAAGTTTAATGAAACTATGATGCCTGAAAATCACCACCCTGAAGAATATAGGATTGCATCACTGGTCTTCTACAGTTTTGTATTCACAGTGGGATTGTTGGTGAATGCCACTGCACTATGGGTTTTCAGCTGCACTACCAAGAAGAGAACAACTATAACTGTATACATGATGAATGTGGCATTACTTGACATAATTTTTATATTTTCCTTGCCTTTTCGGATAATCTACCATGGGAAAGAAACGTGGCCTTTTGGAGATACGTTCTGCCGGATTATTGGTGCTTTCACTGTATTTTATCCAGCCATTGCTCTGTGGTTGCTCACTTTTATAAGCGTAGACAGATTTATGGCTATTGTCCAGCCCAAACATGTCAAAGAACTAAAAAATACAAAAAAAGCTGTGCTGGCTTGCATTGGAATCTGGGTAATGACCCTCGCAACAACGTCCCCATTGCTGTTTTTGCGATCTGATCCAGACAAAGCCTCGAATTTCACCACCTGCATGAAAATGCTTGATATAATCCACTTAAAGGAAGTAAATACATTGAACTTTTCTCGCTTGATTTTTTTCTTTTTGATCCCCTTGTTTATCATGATGGGGTGTTACCTAATCATTATTTACAATTTTATCGATGGCAAGACTTCTAAACTGAAGCCTAAGGCCAAGGAGAGATCCATAAGAATTATAGTTACTCTGATTGCTCAGGTACTCATCTGTTTTGTGCCCTTCCACATTTGCTTCACCTTCCTGATGTTGCAAGATGAAAATACAACTTACAATCCTTGGGCAGCCTTTACCACCTTTCTCATGAATCTCAGTACATGCTTGGATGTTATCCTGTACTATATTGTTTCTAAACAATTCCAGGCAAGAGTCATCAGTGTAATCCTTTATCGCAATTACCTTCGAAGTGTGCGCAGGAAAAGTTTGCGAACTGGAAGTGTAAGATCACTCAGTAATATGAACAGTGAAATGATATAAAAAGAGAAAAATGTCAGGGGACTTTTACAATGTAAACAAGCGATTCTTTTTCTGAATTCTTGCATTTTGACTACACTTAAGAATGTTCTAGGCCAGAAGTAACAGATACATTTGTTGCACTGTAAAAATAAGAGCAGCAGAATAATAATTGCACCTCTCTGTATTTGCTCAATATCTTTTGTTTCAACTGAAATGACCAGTGTTAAAACTTTC
The DNA here is from genome assembly GCF_003984885.1 of Neopelma chrysocephalum. Taxonomy (NCBI): domain Eukaryota; kingdom Metazoa; phylum Chordata; class Aves; order Passeriformes; family Pipridae; genus Neopelma; species Neopelma chrysocephalum. Next base: position 26,339,338 of record NW_020897694.1, on the reverse strand, counting down.
CAATGCTTTTGTCATCTCAAAAGGCTGTGAACATTGTCAGACATGAAAAAGTGACAATTAGTATAATAAAGCAGAGAACACTGAAGAATTATGATGCAACTTTTAAAATTAACTTCATTCTCTCAATATCAATATCACCATTAAAGAGAAGGCATATTCATTTAATTAAAAACTTTTTTGATGCAGATTTCCTTGTAACTGACTACATTCTACAATCATAGAAATACCATCAAAGGGTATAATAATTAAACTGTTCATTACCTCCTTGTGCACATTTGATGTGCACATTTATTATACCCTACTTTTGCACAAAATATCTTTTTACACATATGTTTATAGGAATTTGTCTAGCCACACTAGCAGTCTATGTCCTAGCAACAAACTCAAGGTAACAAATACGATGAGTAACTGCAATAACTACTCAAGCTTTCAACTCCTTTAGACTACTCACACACTACAAAAAACATATCTTTAAAATGTCAAACACATGCTTTTTCTTCCTCATCAAATCAGTCTTTAGCTACTTTCAACAGACACTCTGGAAAAGTAGAAATAAAAAAAGTCTAATGTGGTGTTTAATATTAAAAATCTTACTCCAAGAGCTTTTATTATTACCTCAGAGTGTAAAACATATGGAAACTCAAGTCTGTATGAGGCTGATCTCACTTGCCAGAAACTTAACCACAAAGTGTTGCAAGCTCTGTGGTTCTACTTTAACATGCACATCTTTTATTAAGTGCAGAAATCTCAAATATAGGTTATAAGAAACTGAACCACTTAACACCTTAAAGCTGTAAGAACTTCAGCTGCAAGCACTAAATAGAGTAACATGCTCTAGCACTCAATTTTTTAAACACATACAAAATACCAATATGAAATGTATATGCATTTAAAAGTGAACATAGAAGACATGATTTACAGTTCTGTTGCCTTTCTGATTTAAGAAAAAAATCAGCACCAACCCAATTTCAGTTTTCAGATTTACGAATTGAAATAAACCAAACAATTCAGACCGAACAAATACAGCAACAATTTGTACACTGCAAGCTGTGTTTCAATCATGCTGCCTGGGGAAATGGGACTAACAAAATGGAAACTAATCATTATATGGATAAATTATAAATTAGCCACCGCGCCCGGCCAATAACTAAGAAATAAATGTTTGAAATTATAACAGTTGTGCCAAGAACCTTTACACTTCATTTCAAAGGAAGATTAAATTTGATTTGAAGTGTTACATGAAGAAAGTTTTTTAATTAAAATCGTCAGAAAACAATCCCTTGAAAATATATCTAAAATAAACAATCCATTAGAAGCTACTTACAAACCAGAAGGCAAGCTGTTGATGGTGATGCCAAATATATACTGAGCAATTTCTACAAGGAGAAGATCAAATAAAGCTGAGAGCATCCAAGCACCCAGCAAAAAAGACTGGAAAGAGAAAGGTTAATTTGAATCAATTCAACAGATTAAAAATAAGGTTTTAATATATCTCTAAATAAAAGAAAAAAACAAGAAAATCACTATACTAGTTCAACTAAGACAAATACAATCTTTAACACAACATAATTCCAAATCTACTTGTGTAGACATTGAAGAATGAAGAGTTAGATTTGTTTCCAAAATTAAATTCTATGGGTTTGGTAACTTTCAACTGATAAACCTGCAAACAGCAACTAGAATAATCCACTGACTGCAAGATATTATCAATATAAATTTAAATTTATGAAAACCAAATAATTCTTAAAACCCTTTAACATATATTTCTATACAAAATGTTAGGAATAAAGCTGCAGTATTCATACAAGACTACAAGATTCTAAACAGTGTAGAAAACAGTTTCTGTTAAAAAAAAAAAAATTCAAAACTGGAACTTACTGAAAATTTTCTGCTGCCATATCTTCTTTCAAATATTCTAAAGTTGTAAATGAGCAGACTGCTACAGAATGTGTCTTTCAAATCAAGACATATTGTTCTTCCACATACAAGTCTCCAAATCTGAAAGATTAATGATCATAATTTTAAGCCTCTCTTCCTTCAAGGAAATTCTTCACAGAATTTGTGCTCTTAGTGAATGCAATACTGGATTCAGGTAACAGAAATGTGGTACATTTAAGAAGGGAAATAGAGAGTAGAATGTTCTGGAAGAGTTCAAGAAGTCTCTTCAAAAATAAAATATTTTCAAGGCAGATGTCTAACTGTTACAACAAGTCGACAATTAACCCAAATTAACCCAAAGACACTTTTATGTCCCTAGTTTACATTTACAAATAAAAATGGAAATCACAACCTTAGTGAATTTAGAATTACAAAAAAATTATTTTTGAAACAACTTTCAGATACAAACTAGTCCAACTGTAACTGTTCTAAGAAGGTCTAATCAGATCAGTTTCCTCTGGACCATGTCCAGTTGAGTCTTGAACACCTCCAAGGATTCAGTTTCTAGAACCTCTCTGAAACCTGTGCCAGTTTATGGCCACCCTCATGGTTTAAAAAACTAAATCAAATCCTTACAATCTAGGTAGAATTTCCCATGTTCTATCTTGTGTCAACTACCTCTTGCACTTTGCAGACAAGCAGAGCCTGGCTCCAGCTTCTCTATAGCTCCTGATCAGCTACTTGTAGACAGCAATAAGGTGTCTCCTCTCTGTCTTCTCGAGGTTGGGCAGACCCAGTTCTCGCAGCCTTTCCTTCTATGTCAAACACTCTGACTGTCTTGGTGGATCCACTCCAGTGTGTTCATATCTTCAAGGGAGGTGATTATCCTGCTCTGCTCCGTTCTGCACTGGTGCAGCCTCACCTTGAATATCATGTGCGGTTTGGGGCACCACAATATAAGAAAGATATTAAGCTGTTACAGAGTATCCAAAGGAGGGCAACGAAGATGGTGAAGGGCCTTGAAGGGAAACCATATGAGGAGTGGCTGAGGTCACTTGGTCTGTTCAGCCTGGAGGAGACTGATGGGAGGCCTCATTGCAGTCTACAGCTTCCTCATGAGAGGAAGAGGAGGGGCAGGCACTGATCTCTTCTCTGTGGTGACCAGTGACAGAACCCAAGGAAATGGCCTGAAGTTGTGTCAGGGGAGGTTTAGGCTGGATATTAGAAGTTTCTTTACCCAGAGGGTGGTTGGGCACTGGAACAGGCTCCCCAGGGCAGTGGTCACAGCACCAAGCCTGAGAGAGTTCAAGAAGTGTTTGGACAATACTCCCAGGCACATGGTGTGACTCTTTGGGATGGTCCTGTGCAGGGCTAAGGGTTGCACTTGATGATTCTCGTGGGTCCCTTCCAACTCGGCATATTCTGTGATTCTGTGATTCTTGTACAGATGAATCCAGAACTGGGCACTTGAGAGACACATCTGGAACACTGTCAGCTACAGGAGTACGGTCTACCTACTTGTCACACTCTCACTAATAGTCCAGGAAATGGTTGGCCTTCTTGGCTGCAAGAGCACAGTTGGCTTCTCTTGTTCACCAAGATCCACAGGTCCTTCTCTGCAGAGCTAATTCCCAAGCACTTGCCCCTCCTAGCCTGCACTGTTGCAGCCTGGGGTTATTCCATCCCAGAAGCAGGATTTTCCAATTCATGAAATTCCTGTCATCCCATATCTTGGGCTTGCCAAGGTCTCTCTGAACAGCAGCCCTACCTTCCAACATATTGACCATTCCCCCCAATTCTGGATCATACAAACTTTAGCACAAACTTGGTCAAAGTGCGCTCCATCCCAACATCCAAGTAACTAATGAATACATTAAATAGTACTGGTCCCAGCACTAATCTCCAAGGGGCTCTCCCCTAATTAATACCTGCCAAGTCGACTTTGTACTAATGACCATAACTCCATGGATAGTCCAGCCAATTTCCCACCCATCTTCCTTTCCAGTTATTCAGTACATACCTTCATTTGGCTTCAAGGACACAACGGGAGATTGGGTTAAAGGCCCTGCTAAAGTCAAGGTGTGCAAAAATCCACTGACTCCCCCTCATCCACAGCACCACTTGCGTCATAGAAGAGCACAACCATTTGGTCAGGCATGCTTTCATAGAATGGTTGAGGATAGGAAAGGACCTCTGGAGATCATCTAGTCTGACATTCTCATTCAAAACAAAATCAATTAAAGCAGGATGTTAACTGACCACAACCAGTCTGGTTTTGACTATCTTCAAGTATGGAGGCTACACAACTTCTCTGGGGAAACTGTTCCTCTGTTCCATCAGACTTACAGTAAAAAACCTTTTGCTTCAAATGGAATTTCTTGTATTTCAATTCATGCCCATTGCCTCTTGTCCTTTCACTGACCTGGCTCTCTCTTCTTTGCTCCCTCACATCAGATATTTACACACACTGGTAAGATCTACCCTAAGCATTCTCTTCTACAGGCTAAACAATCCCAGCTCCGTCAGTCTCTGCTTACACACCTGACCAGACTGGTGTCCCTCTGTTGGACTCCCTGCAGGATGTCAAGGTCTGTCTTGTAGGATATGGCACAAGAGCCCAGCACAAGGGACAACACTTCAGATGTCACTGAGGGTGAGTAGAGATGAATGATCATCCCACCAGGCCTCCTTGTGAGGCTCTTCCTAATGCAGCCTAGGATGCTGTTAGGCTTTTTAGCCACAGTGCTGCACTGCTGGTTCATGTTCAACTTTATTCTCCACCAGGACCCTCAGGGCCTTTTCTGTAAAGTTGTTTCCAGCTGGTCAGCCACAAGCTTGTACTGGTGCATGATGTTACTACTCTCCAGTGCAGGACTTTGCATTTGCCTTTGCTGAACTTCATGAGGTTCCTATTGACCCTTTTCTCCCCTCTAAATGCCTGCAGAACTAATGGGTGTATCAACTGTTGAGAGCACACTGTGTCCTGCTGTCCAAGTTATGAATGAAGACACTAAACAGCACTGGCCCCCAATCCACTTCACTGCCCACTTCTCTCACCTTGCACTTCCTCAGTTTGTCTGAGAATGTTACGAGAGACAGCGTAAAAAGTTATACTAAGATCAAAATAAACAACATCCACTTATCTTCCATCACCCACCAAGACATTCATCTGCCTCATCCCAGAAGGCTACCAGGTCAGTCGAGGATTCCACTTCATAAATCTGTGCTGGCTATCCCTAGTCATTTTACTGTTCTTTGTGTGTCTGAAAATTACTTCTAGAACTTGTTTCATGATGTTCCCAGTGATAAAGAAGATGCTGACTGGCCTGTACTTCCCAAATGCCTTTCCTGCCTTTCCTGAAGATAGGAAGGACATTTGCTTTCTTCCAGTCCTCGAGAACCTTCCTTGATAGCAATGACCTTTCAAAGATAATACAGAGTGACCTCACTATGACATGAGCCAACTCCTGCAAAACTTATGAGTGTGTACCTGTAATCATGAGGCTTCTTCCAGGTGTCTGAAGAAAGCCTCATCTACTTCTTTACGATCAGATAGCCTGTAGCAAATGCCACCACCAAACTTGGCTGTACTGGTCTGCCCTCTAGTCCTGACCCATAAAATCTCAACTTCCTCATGTCCCAAGATGAAGCTCTGTGCAGTTCTGCCACTCTTTCACATAAAAAGCAATTCCCTTCCCTGCCTGTCCTTCCCAACAAGCTTGTACCTTCCTGCTGAGGCACTCTTATCATGTGACAACCTACCACATTTCCATGACCCCTGTGAGATCGTAGTTCTGTAATGGCATATGACCTTTAATTCCTCTTATTTGTTCCTTATGTCACATGCATTCGTGTGCAGACACCTCAAAGAGGCACCTAGTCATGCTGATTTCCCAGAAAGCATGAGAGTCTTCCACATAATGCTGTCCCGTAGGCACTTCCTTATTTACGTATTTATGAAGTAGGTCCTTTTCAGTCCTGTTTTGCTGATTACAAGATCCCTTCTGTTTCTATCATCCTGTCATCCACTAATATCAATCCTTTACTGGCTAACTCAGTCCATATCTCCTCAATTGACCGCAAGTTATCGTCTCCCTCCTGTGTTGTTCCTCTTTTAACGTTCTCCTCACCAGGTTGGCCTGCCTGTTAGCAAAGATGCCTTTGTCCCACTTGGCCAGGTGGATCCCATTTCTTCCAAGTAGTCCTCAATCTTCAGAGAGGACATTGGGCACAAAACCAAAAACCTTGTTGCCAACACCAGCTGTGCAACCAATCGCGACCCACAGAATCTGTCCACTTCAGCTTGGCTGCTCCCAGTCACCTTTGTGTCCTGCACATCTTGAAAAATTGCTTCTACAAAGTTTTGATCTATGACCATCCCAGGAGCCAAGGTAAGGCTGAGGGACTGATGTTAACTGAATCTTCCCTTCTGCCCTTCCCAAAGATGAGTGTGATGTTTGCCTTTCTCTGGTCATCAGGTACCTCAAGCAATTGCCATGACTGTTTGAAGTTCGTAGAGAAAGTCTCACAATTACACTGCCAGATCCTTATTACAAAAACTTTGCTTGCTGCCCTTCATCTCTCTTGCTAGTTTCCATCTCTCTTGCTCAGCTTCGGCTCCCTCTACTCCCTTTCCCAAGCCATTGCCTGCTAGGCATTCTCACCTCCCTTACATTTCTCAAGGTCTTCAGGCCGCAACCAATGCTTCTGCCTCTAACTTCCCCACCATACCCAAGGACTGAACAAGAAGAAAGAACTGGGACCTCACTGTTGCAGCTGCCCCATAGCAATATGCTCAATGTTAAAACCTAGCCTGAGGTACCATCCCTCCTGAAGCTCAAACTAGCAGGGCTGTGACCTAACAGGTGACTATTTCATGACATGCATTAACTGAACAGCCCTCTCACAGACTAGGAAAGGCTTGTAGCCTAACTGGTCTTCGCTTTAGCCAGCTTTAAAAATATTTAGATCTAATGTAATGAAGATCCTCATTTTACACACAAGATTTCTTCGCTGCTCTTAAGGGTCCTCCATATGGAGACAAAGATCTTTTCGTTTTGGACAGTACATATTTTGCCTTCCAAATTAACTGTACTTTTCTTCAACTGCCTGCTTTATTGCCTGTGCTCCCTATCAGCTTTAAGAATCCAACATCCAAAATGTCTGTTCAGCCCCTGAAAAAATTCCTTTCTATTAAACTCATCCCTGCAGATGAATTCATTTTAAACAAATTTTCTTTTAAAAATTCTCAGTTGAATATTAGAATCAGACAGGAGTTAAACAATCTGCTCTCCCTGAGTTACACAATGATATAGAGTATAGCTTGCTCCAAAGGGCATGGGAATAAATGAAACAACAATCTCATGAAAGAAAAAATCCAAATCCACAAATTCCCCAAAACACCACAATAAAAGTATCATATGTTTTACAGATACTTGCAAATATTTATGCTTAAGACACAGTAAAGATGGTTTCTTTGAATAAAACACAGCTACTGCTGGTTTTTAGCAGATCAAACAAATGGAAAGAGAGAACTCAGCTTAAGACAAATGGAAAAACAAACAAACAAACAAACCCCAAATACACACAATTTCCATTTAAAACTTGAATAGTTTCTCAGACTTTTTCATCCCCTTCCCCAAACACTTGCTTGTAATATTTTTAAAAGGCAGACATCATTTATGTATTTGTGCTGCACAGCATTAGAAAGACATTTGGAAAATATAAATAGTGCTCTTGTAGAGTTGTAATCTACATTATCGCAAGAAAGCTCTTGTTCTTGACAAGAAAGATTACAAAGTGCCATGGCACAGAGTATCAGTAGTTAGGTCTAATAATCTTTTAAAGCTTATAGGCTACAGCTGGCATTCTCAAAGACATTAATTTGACTACATACCTTTTGTTTTTAAGCAACTGTAAAATCTGTGGGTAAGCTAAACACAGAGGCATTTGCTGACCCCTTCCCTGGTGAGCAGCAGTTTATCACTTTCAAAACCTAAAATAAAACACCCCAAAACAAATCCCTGCAGAACTTACCAGTTTTAAGTGCATTATTTCAAAAATCGGAGCTGATATTACAGGATCCTTAATTAAGCTTAAAATAAAACCTTACAAGATACAATATCCGAAAGATAGAGTATCTTAGTTTAAAACAGGAATGAGTAAGAAATTAACCAATTCAGCAGCATACTGAAGAGTATGACGAACTCCCTCACTTGGAATCTTCAAATTAGAAGCAGCCCTTCTATTTAACAGGCAAATTTTAGTTTTCCACAACTAACTGAACCAGAACTTGCAGAATGAAAGTTATGGCCTCTGTTGTTAAAATAAATCATATATAATCAGAAAGCCCAATCACAATAGCCCTCTTCAGTCTCAAAAACTAAGCACAATAAGATACTGACATTCATTATCAAAATACTTGTATTATTAAAGGGGTTAAATCACACTTAATTCGCAGCAAGTTTCCACATTACAGTGTCTGAAAGGAAAAATGACACAAATCATTTCCCAGACAAGACAAAGAAGTGAGAAGCTATGTTGATTGTTTCAGATCAGTTTTTCTTTGTTTTCCAAAAAGTGGTAAACGGGGGTGACATAAAAAAAAGGTAAGAACAAGCTGATCTACAACAGCAAACAAAGGGAAAGAACCAGAGGAAAAACAAACGGGGGGGCATAGAAGATCACAGTTTGCAGTCTCTTTTCACACAAAATGAGCTGACTCTTACCTGAAAATCCTCTTTTATAGCTTGTAGGTTATACACAAAGAACTTCTGATAATGTTGAAAGAGCAGAGTCAATAGAATCGAGATGGCACTTAGGACTAGTAACAAACTCTTCGACAAAGGCGCTTTATCTTAAAGACAAAAGACCAAACAAACAAAAAAAAGCCATTTTAGAGAAAAGTCTCTGACATGCAAAAAGTGATACATTTAAACAGGTGACTGGAAAACATAATAATAGTGACACCACCTTGACTTTTTAGATAAACGACTTCCCAAGTTCTCAACAACTTGCAAATAGATAGGAAGAACACACTAAAACAAAGGGAAGTCTTTAGAGATATTAATGACAATTATATGTTAACCAGACATTTTGTTTCCAACATTGTCTCATGAAATTAATTGTTTGGCTATAATTAAACCTGAGTTCTCTGCACCTATAGAGGTCATGCCCTCCTTTGCTGCCCTCCTAAGGCTCAATCACATTTCAGGAAATAAACACTCTTTTTTCTAGAAAAATCAACATGCATATCTGTTTCCTTTGCATTAGGGATTAAGATTAGCTTTTTTCTTAGAGGCTATGAAACAGGAACCACCTCAATAAATGTCCTGAAAAAACTGACTTTCTCTCCACCGCACTTGGATCCACCATTCAAGGAAACATATCTAAGTTAATTTACAGGACATTCATCTTCCTTCCATTCAATCATTACAATTATTCATAAAGAAATTAATAGAATCAGTATGTTTGTGAAATCAGAACTTCTTTCCCTCTATGAGCATGACTTTCAGAAAGGACATTCAGAAGCAAGCAGAGAAATCTGCAATGCACATTTACTAAAAACTGCCAAGTGGAATATCCAGCAGGGTTACCCAGAAATTCATCCTATTCTGTTGCTGCAGGTGATACAACAAAATACAAACTCTTGCCCAACAATTCAAGCCAATACAAAGACTCCAAAATATTACTTATTCTATGACTTTTCTCTTTTTCACACATGCAACCTGAATCATATTTACTTCCTTTCCAACACCTCAGCTATAGCACACAATCCACTCATTTTCAGACAACTGTTTTTCCCAGGGTGTTACGGAATCTGTAGCTCTGTTGTTGTTCTTCTTACATAAAAAAAGGAACAATGAAATTACTTTGAAAGTACTAATGGGAAGTAAAGAGCAGGAGCACAGGAAGAACAAAATTGCATGAAACAACGTAATACAGGAAACATTTCGTACCTGTCCAGATTAAACTGACTGCCATGAATGATTCCACTAACATCTGCTGCACACTAGAACAGTGAACTGCTAGAGAAGGAATATGGTAAAAGGCACCAAAGCCAAGATTTTAATTATGGCTATGACATAATTTAGATGTGATCCTTATCCAAGTATTAGCTGATGACATCAAGAACAACTTTGATGGGCACTGTTAGCTGCTCTCAGCTCACACCACCTTGAAGTCTGCAGTCTTCTGTTGCTCACCATGCAAAGTAAACATCTCTTTCTATGTGTACCACAATGAAAACTTGTACTTAAAACTCTTATTTCAGTCCACAACCATACCTTTTGAGTTCATTATATAAAGATGCACTTTCCTTACTCCATTTAAGCAATTAATGCCTTGAAGAACTATCCTTTTACAGAAGTTAGGCAGCGACTTGGATTGACGCAGGTTGATGTTACTATGCTAACCATAAACTTTACTTTAATGATTGTGTGAGACACATTCACAAAAAAAGTCTGGCTGACTTTTTTTTAATGCAAGAAAACTGTCCACCTTTCAATTTAATATCTTTCACTGGATTTTTTTTTGCTCTCCAAAAATAAGGTCTACAGTCTTTAGATGCCCATTTTTTTAATTATTTATTCCTCTTACTCAGTTGGACATTTCAAAACAGTTTGAAGTCATCAGAGAACTGTAGAACACTGGGGGGAAAAAGAAGCTGGAGCTGCCTCAAAGCTACTCTGCAGACAATGCACACACACATGTTCATGTGAAACCTCAGGCTCCTTTAGTTAACTTAACTTAGCTAAATTAGCATTCCTTGATGTGAAAAGGTCAGTTTTATAATCAGGATACAAATTTTTGAAATAGCCTAAAACAGAAGAACTGTACTAGTAGCAACAGTAAACAGTTTTGAACCAAAGTTTGATAAGACTTGTTATTTTACTATCAAATGCATCTACGTTATTTCATGAATTTGAACATATTTTTAAAAGAACTCCTTAAACCCATAATACTTTTCACATAAGGAACACATTACCACAAGAAACGTGACAACAATACCTCTAGATATCCCCATCATAACTATATATTACTACAGAGGTTTAATATTTAGATTTTACTGCAATTTGCATATCATTAGATTATTTTTACATTACAGGTAATACACACTTGAAATACTTTATCCTATGAAGTTAATTCCTAATTTGAACGCATTCAAAAATAACCAACCTTATCTGTTTTCTCCAAAAGTGTGAACACACATTTTTATTAAGAGCCTCCTCTTAGCTTTCAGCTTAGACACTTTAAACCTTGGTACAGAGGAAAAGTACTTAATATTAGACATGTCATCAAGTGAAAAACCACAGAAGTAACTAACCCATAAATGTGACAGTCACCCACAGGGAACATCACATGAGTAATGGAAACTTCTACTCTCAAGCATCTCATAATGTCATCATGGCTGACAAGTTTATTCTTCTCTGGTGAACTTGAAAAATACAATAATGCAACTTCTGAAATGCTTTTTCCAAGTGTTTGCACCATGTAGCAGTTTGCTTTACCCCTTAACAGCATATAGATCCTTATCAAGGACTGCTGTGGAATGTCTCAGCCAGTAAGACCAAAAATGACTATCAATCCCACATAGTGCACAATGAGGCATTCTGACATTCAAGTCAAATTCCTTACCTAGAATGCAAAGGTAATTTAGAATTTAGAAAGCAAAATTCTAGCCCAATGGGTATGCAACCATGTGCAAGATGGAAACGTACCACCAACCTACCAGGGCACCAGTGTCTGCTGGCAGCACCTGTGCACACATGCACAAAGAGAAAAACAGTGCCTCAATACCACATAAGGCAAGTAGAATGAAAGAATAAACTCTCATTTTGACCTGAAAGTTAAAATATATCAAATACTGTCTTCAAAGATCTTGGAATAAATTTGCAACCCAAAAGTGGCAATTCTTTCAAACAGCAGGCAGTAATAACATTGGTGCTGCAACACACCTACAGAGCTTCCATCTAAGTGCAAAGAGAAATTTTGTAGCAACCAGCAGAACACGCCCACACTATGATGAAGAGCAAGCAACTAGCTTTCACTGCCGATCTTTGCAATGAAGTCTCCCCCCAACACTGCTCTCAAAATCTCACAGGCAAGTGTCCCAACTTTCATGTTACCATTGTACAATGTGAAGCTGTTCCCAAACGTGACATAAATAAGAAAACCAACTCTTAAATCTCCACATTCCACCCCTACACTCATTGCAAAGCCCACAAATCCTCCCCTTCCACAGCCTACTACTCCTCTGGCTGCCAGTACCACTTTTCAGAATACAGAATTAAGGATACATGTGTCCGTCTATCACAGAGGGGGAGGTTTATGGCACAACTGCTCATGTAGTTGCAGCTTCAGAAGCCACCAGCGCACTAATAAGAAAGCTGTGGTAGCAGCAACAGCTACAGTTTCTGAAAGTATTTCCTGCTCCCTACCTGTTCACTACTCCCAGGTGAAGAGATAACAGCATATGGGCATGTCAAAACAGGCAGCCAGACCAATCCACTGTTTCAGAAGGGCTTTTGAGGGAACAACTTCACCTCCTGGACTGCTATTCCAGGACTGAGACTAAAGTGTTGACTTGGGAGAGGACCTGACTGCACCAGCTAATGAGCAGTGGCTGCAGAAGCTCAAATTAGCTCAGGACAATTTCTGTGGGGATCCCTACTGAGCTTACACCACAGCTGCAGATGAAATATGCTTTGTAACAACTCTTTTTCCACTATCATCTTCCCAAACCCAGCTGCTATAAGGCAGACACATCACTTTCATACAGACAATTAACTGCTGGGGGCTACTATAATGGCACAAAACACACAAAAAACATTTTTTTAATGCTGATACACAAGATCAGCAAGTCTTTTAAACCATAACTGATGCACATCTGAATGCACGGTACTTCCTAAACACACTGACAGAATCTGCATTTTGGGTGGTTGTTTTTCCTGCATTAAACCACCATGCAGATATTAATCCATTGTATTCCAAGATTTGCCCAAGAACCTGCAGCAGGTTCACCAACCAACAGTGATGTTTCATTGCAACTGAACACAATAAGAGCACCACCGCAGGAACAGTTTTTCATCAAATGCTTATAAACTTAATGCAGGAGCTGAGAGATGCATAACATTAGTTTAAGAAAGTCAGTAAAGAAACCAGCTGCAATCATGCTTTAAACCTACTTTTAAAAGGCACAGGTAAGACTGTAATCAAGCCAGTTACCTATACATTTACTATTTAGAAAACTTCTGGGTTTAGCTTAGGCTACAAACTATAAAAAAATGAGGAGATACAAAAAGAAAAAAAACCAAGGAAAAAAGCAAAACCTTTGTTTCTAAAAGCAACACTTGAAATAGAAACTGAAACAGACTGAAGTGTACAAAAATGCTCCCCTCGTTGAGGTTCCTTCCAACCAAAGAGCATATTACCATACTACTTTTAGCATACACTGTCAGAAATATCAGGTGTGGCTATACCACAAGACCATGTGGACATCCCCACACTAGCTTGAAACAAGTTAGCTCTGCTGCAGCAGAATAGCCACATTTTTGTGGTGTTCAGTGCATGGCTAATTGACCTGATGTGGCTATGCTGCTCCTAGGACTCAGGCTGACCAGGCTGCACCGTGGCATGCTGATGTACCAGCTAATTCGATTTCCCATACAGTATCGTACTGTGTAATATTGTTATGCACAGAAGTCTGATACATTCAATACATGGTCATACAAAAAAGCATTTGAAATTTACATAGCTTTTTTATTTTTCCAACACCACTGCACAACACAGTTCAGTCTTGCCAGTTATGCAAGCAGAGGAGCACAGAGTTCCCCTCTTGCCTTGGGGTTTTTAACAAATTGCTAGTACTGCACTACAAGGTCGCAAAGACGTAAAAGCCTAAGTTGCATTAGCAGAAATCCTTATACACAAGTTCAAAGGACTCTACTCCCTCTTACTATAAGAAGTAGCTTTTGTGTAGTAGGCAAAGTAGTCAAATATTTTGCAGAGGTAACAAGTGGCTACGCTTTAAAACATGGACTCAAATTTTACCTTAATGAAGACTAACTCGAACAGGCTTTCCTACTACACTCTTGTGCAGTATGTACGTAGCATGAAGAATACTGGGAGGGGATTACAATGTCTGCAGAAAGGTTTGGTGTTGCTCTAACTAGTTTAAGTTCTTGGTAAAGCCCTTCTGTGTATCATACTTTGCTACTGGGATGCAGCATGTTGGCAAACTAAGCAGCACTACAGTACATCAAACAGCCAGCCTAGTGTCACTCTTCACATACTCATGCTTAGCGTTTCAGAACCACTGAAGTGTTTCAGCAGCATTCGTCATGGGACTGAACCAGCAGACTGTAACACAAGAAACTGGTCTGGGTCCGGCACCACAGCCCACCTCTCAAGCCCTTCCTTAAAGTCAGGCACTGGTAACACGTTTCCTGAATGCACTGTATTGTTGTTTGACAAGTCAACTCAACCGGGTTAGTGTTTTGCTAAGTCATTTGGGTCTGCCTGTGCCGTGTCTCCTGCTAGTATCCAGAGGAACCGTTTTTTTTTTCCCAGGGCATACTGGTTCCTCCAATATTTCAGATAACAGAAACAGTTTCCCATAGCCAGGGCAAACTGTCTTTGTCCTTTTAAATGGTGGGGTTCTTTGTTTCCTGGCTTCCCTATCTCATAGTTGTAAGATATACCAGGTATATTTACTTCTATATTTATACATCCTCATCCAAAATGGTGCACGTCCTGCACTGAGTACGTGTGTTGTCACCTCACAACATAGCTATCACCTCTCTGCCTGCAATTCACCATTTCATTCCTACAAAAGGACCTACTTGTCTGGACTAGCTCATGTGCAGCTGGGGTTGGACTGTTTGTTGGAGTGGTTTGCTTTTATGTACGTTTCTTATAACATTATTTTTCCAGAGCCTCTGTGCCTATGCATGAGATTACACGATAGTACTGAACAGGAGATGTAGGACAGAGGATTTATACCAGGAAACTCTTAAACTAGGATAAGAAATACTAGATAAACACTTTCTGTAAGAACTCACTTTATCTGCAGTGCTCAAAGTCATAAGACACCTCCTTAAGTGGCCCATGGACAAGGTCAAGGACTTCACTGCACAGGCCAGGCTATTCAAGCATTATTTACTAGAAAGTCTAACTTCAGTAGAAGTGGTCAAACTTATGAGGAAGCTGAATTTCTTGTAAAGAACTCACATGTTTTGACTGTTCCCTGGATGAAGACAGTGTCATTCATCTCACTAAACTACAGAGCCAGGATGTGGAATGAACTTTTCTGTGTAGACACATGTAATAGGATAGAATCTATGGGCATCCATAGTACAGATGATCCAACAAGTTAGCTTGAGATAAGTAATACAGAAACAATTTGTACTTGCTAATAACTATGAAAAATATTGTTTATTCAACATACAGTCTATCCATGGCTAAATCTAGACGTTGCTTTTTAAGACTGCTTTATCAACTGATTGTACATAATGCAAGAACACCTTATCCTGAATAAAGAACAGTGACAATCAGAACAGCTACAGGAGCTAAGTGGACTTCGAAAAAGCTTAGCCGATCTAAACTTACTCTGGTAGGTCAGTGGTAGTATTTCAGGGCCACCTTTTCATACAAAAGCGAAATACATTCAGATTAAACAAGTGCAGCAGAATTCCTGGTCTAGAAATTTGGAAATGTAGCTGTGCAGTAAACAGTTAGCTGTTCTGCTTTTATTGATGAAATCAAAGGAGTTTTTAATTTATTCATTCAAGATTTTTTTCATGCATGCAGCCAAAGATTTTCCCAAATAAATGTTAAAAATAAACTGTGCCAAATGAACCTACAGTGTCTTCCTCGCACATTTCCTAGAAACAGTACATCAGAAACAGTACCACAGTTCAGTCACCTCTTCTGCCACATTCTGTCATATTGAATATCAAACAACAACTTCATTTTAACAAGCACACATTCATTTATCTGAATTATAAGCTATCTTCTCTCGAGCGCACACAGTTACCATGTCTGGGACATAAAAAAAGGCAGAATAGACTATAGGGTCAATCAAAGCTTCATAAATTTTTATGGCAAGAGGAACAACATTGAATGAAAAAGGTCCAAAACTT
This sequence comes from Neopelma chrysocephalum, assembly GCF_003984885.1. Lineage (NCBI taxonomy): Eukaryota > Metazoa > Chordata > Aves > Passeriformes > Pipridae > Neopelma > Neopelma chrysocephalum. The sequence continues at coordinate 26,323,319 of NW_020897694.1, read as the reverse complement.
AATATTTTCTAATGCAAAAACCTAATATTCTAAAAAACTTAATATTCTAATGAAATCATTCTTCACTATGAGAGTCAAAAAGCAGTTTAAAATGCATCTTTAGCAAACAGCTTGAAAATATTCTAATCATGTCAGTATCTCTATAGTTTAAAAGAAGTTTTGTTTACATCAAAATATCAAGAAATGAGAGGCAGCCTAGAAACACTGAAAAAACAGAATGCAAGAAAGGGGAAAGGAATTAATGAAATATCAATCAATAGATTAGCTTCATAGAACATTGATTATGAATTTGATCTATGTACTGCATGAAATAAAATGGATTCTTGAGTTATTTCTCTCCTTTAGACCTCTAAAGACAACATAGACTAATAAATTCATCTTTATATTGTTTCCACAGTCTCCTGGAATTATATGATACAGACCACTGTTACTTACTTTGTTTTATGCTAAAATTAGCAAAACAAATAAAACCCAGAGAATTCAAAGGACATGGACAATAATATCCTCATTCAATGGTCTATCAACTTTCATTAGATTAATTACCAGATGGAGCAAAAGTTTATAACCATCTGCAGCTGCTGCCACTACAAGCCACTGGTTACTCTCCTATCACTTTCAGAAAAGTATGAAATGCAATTTCAAGAATTAACTAACCAGAAGAACTTACAAAGAACAAAAATACTTCAAATGAATTAAATCACTATTTATGTTCTGATAAGAAGTTTCAAAATCAAAAAGGTGAGTAGGCCAAACTCAGATTGGCTTGTAGAAAACTAAGGACAAGGGTGTGTCTGGCACTCTTGTTAAAACACCTTGCATAAGAAGCCCAGTAAGAATCACATTACCAAACTGGAGTAGAGCTCTGGGGTCATTTGTTGTTTGTTTTCCAATTACTAAAGAGAATTCTGCAGAAAGGAGTGAAAACAAGGCAACAGTGAAAACAAGGCAAAAAGAATACAGTAACCAATGACATTTTTACCATCACATCTATGTCTGAAGACACTAAAGCCCCTAATCTACTAGAAATATAATCAACAAGTGGGTCACTTTTTAAAATTACTTAAGATACACAAAGGTAAAAGAGCTTAGTATTACTAAGTTTTACCAAATGGTATCGTGACGTGGCTTTAAACAAACATTACAGATGTTAAGAAGTCTGTCAGAGATGGCATACCAGGCTGCAGAAGCCTTCAGTCTGACCTGGCACAATCATCCTTATTGCTGCTGAACCAGGTGTCTGCTTACTTTATCTAGGGTCACTGATACAGGTTCCATTATCCACCAACACTGCCCTTCTGCCAGAGGTTACTGCTCCCAAGAGCCAGGGGCACAACGCACACATATACTTCCCTGATGCAAGATCAGGTAACAATTCATTAATTACCTAAACCGTCAGATTATGCACATTCTGACTGTATCCTACATCCTGCTGCTACTGCAGCAGACACTTCTGCTACACAGGCAGAAACAAAAGTCTGAGGGTATAGGGACACCTTAAACTGCTCCAGTTGTGCTCTAGGTGAACATATGTCACTGCCACCTAAATACATTTCTCTTCTAGAGTTTTTCAGTGCATCTGTACCAGCCATGTCTTACTGCGAAAAATCACTTTAGGTCAACAGGTGAGTTCAGTAGGAATGTATGTCACATCAGTTTTTGAGGACAAAAAAAAAAAGTACATTTGGTCTGAAGTTGTGTCAGGGAAGGTTTAGGTTGGATACTAGAAACAGGTACCTCACCCAGAGTGTAGCTGGGCACTGGAACAGGCTCCCCAGGGAAGTAGTCACAGCACCAAGCCTGACAGAGCTCAAGGAGCATTTGCACGAAGGTCTCAAGCACATGGTGTGACTCTTGGGGATGGTCCTGTGCAGGGTCAGGAGTTGGCCATGATGATCCTGATGGATCCATTCCAGCTCAGGACATTCTGTGATTCTATGATTTACTTTTTGCAGAATGACATCTTGTCTAAGTCTTTTTCCTAGTACAAATATGTTTCTTATTACAAGAATTTTCCACTCATTTTTCTGATGGACCAACCTTGGAAAAACTTTTAAGTACTGACCATGACTTTTCACCCATTCAACCAAACAAGGATACTTTTCCCCACACTTTCTTTCTCACAGAATTATACACAGACACATGACATCAAAACGTTCCTATTAGGGGAGGGAGATAAGATATCAGGATTTGTGAATCCAGTACTTGTTTACCAGATCCATCTGAAAAAATACTCCTCCCTTCTTTGGATGCGTCATACAGAATACAGCTACAACTAATATTACTCCCTAAATGCTAGAAGTATTCCCCCCTGTTTGGAGGTTGCTTTCACACTCAGCTTTGGATTTCACAGAATCACAGAATCAGTTAGGTTGGAAAAGACCTCTGAGACCATCGAGTCCAACCTTTGACCTAAACATCTTGTAGACAGAGATAAGAAGCTGAATAGCCCCCCTGTAATCCTGGAGGAAACAGCGACCTGCTGAGCCATTTGGACCCTCACAAGTCTATGGGGCCAGATGGGATCCACCCAAGGGTGATGAGGGAGCTGGCAGAAGAGCATGCCAAGCCGCTCTCCATCATCTACCAACAGTCCTGGCTCACTGGAGAGGTCTCAGATGATTGGAAGTTGGTAAATGTCACACCCATCCACAAAAAGGGCCGGAAGGAGGACCCGGGAAACTACAGGCCTGTCAGCCTGACCTCAGTGCCTGGTAAGGTTATGGAGCAGATCATCCTAAGTGCAATCAGACAATACCTACAGGATGGACAAGGGATCAGACCCAGCCAGCACGGGTTTAGGAAGGGCAGGTCCTGTCTGACCAACCTGATCTCCTTTTATGATCAGGTGGCCCACCTAGTGGATGAGGGGAAGGCTGTGGATGTGGTCTACCTGGACTTCAGCAAAGCCTTTGACACTGTCTCCCACAGCATACTCCTGGAAAAGCTGGCAGCCCACGGCTTGGACAGGGGCACTCTCTGCTGGGTTAGGAACTGGCTGGAGGGCCGGGTCCAGAGAGTGGTGGTGAACGGTGCTGCAACCAGTTGGCGGCCGGTCACTAGTGGTGTCCCCCAGGGATCAGTGTTGGGCCCAGTCCTGTTTAATATCTTTATCGATGATTTAGATGAGGGGATTGAGTCCACCATCAGCAAATTTGCAGATGACACTAAGTTGGGGGGGAGTGTCGATCAGCTGGAAGGCAGGAGGGCTCTGCAGAGGGACCTGGACAGGCTGGAGAGTTGGGCTGATTCCAATGGGATGAGGTTCAACAAGGCCAAGTGCCGGGTCCTGCACTTTGACCACAACAACACCCTGCAGTGCTACAGGCTGGGCACAGAGTGGCTGGAGAGCAGCCAGGCAGGAAAGGACCTGGGAGTTTGGGTTGACAGGAAGCTGAACATGAGCCAGTAGTGTGCCCAGGTGGTCAAGAAGGCTGATGGCATCATGGTCTGTACCAGGAACAGTGTGGCCAACAGGTCCAGGGAAGTGATTCTTCCCCTGTACTCAGCGCTGGTGAGGCCACACCTCGAGTACTGTGTCCAGTTCTGGGCCCCTCAGTTCAGGAAGGATATTGAGGTGCTGGAGCAGGTCCAGAGAAGAGCAATGAGGCTGGTGAAGGGACTGGAGCACAAGTCCTACGAGGAGAGGCTGAGGGAGTTGGGGTTGTTTAGCCTGGAGAAGAGGAGGCTCAGGGGAGACCTCATCACTCTCTACAACTACCTGAAAGGAGGTTGCAGCCAGGTGGGGGTTGGTCTGTTCTCCCAGGCATCTATCAGTAAGCATGGTCTTAAGCTGTGCCAGGGGAGGTTTAGGTTGGATATTAGGAAGAAATTCTTTACAGAGAGGGTAATCAGGCACTGGAATGGGCTGCCCAGGGAAGTGGTGGATTCTCTGTCCTTGGAGGTTTTTAAGATGAGACTGGATGTGGCACTTAGTGCCATGGTCTAGTAATCACGGTGGTGTTGCATCAAGGGTTGGACTTGATTATCTCAGAGGTCCTTTCTGATGCCTTAAGCCCCTATTAGTTTTTATTTTTCTAATTTTTGTAAGCTTTACAAGTTTTATAAGTAGTAGAAGTAGATTTTAAAAGCAGCAGCCCTATCCCTCTACCCTATAGCACCCTTTAGTTTACAAATTCCTTAACCCTCTTACCCCATTCCATGTATCCTATATCAATCCTACCCTCAAATCCAGTAGAAATGTTCAGTCTCTTGTCAAGGCAAGGCCTGTTCTGTTTGGAGAACGCTTGTATCTTGGCCTAAACCGCAGAACAGAGTCAAGAACTGGATGACTGTGCTCTCTGTGCCCCGAAGAAGATGAAGATTGATGAAGAGAGGGTCTCAAAAAACCCACAGACCCAATTCCGGGGGGTGGGCCAGGGGGTGGATCAGGGCAAAAGTAACAGGGTGGACACACTTGGGATTGGACAGATATTGTTATAAAATGTAACATCTCAGGCACAGCCGGGGCGCATCCTATAACATCTTTTGCCTTGGCACAATTAAACCCTTTCCTTATCTCACCTTCAATTAACTGCTTCAGAGTTTTTTCTTAGCACCAGCTGAGCAAGCATCATTTCCAACTCAGCTGATTCTATGATTCTATGATATCAACTAGACCATGGCACCAAGTGCCACATCCAGTCTTTCCTTAAATACCTCCAGGGATGGTGACTCCATCACCTCCCTGGACAGCTCATTACAATGTTCAACAACCCCTTCTGTGAAGAAACTCCTCCTAATGTCCAACCTAAACCTCCCCTGGCACAGCTTGAAGCTATATCCTTCCCTGCTGTTGTTACTTGCCTGGGAGACAAGCCAACCCCCACCTGAGTACAATCTCCTCTCAGGTAGCTGCAGAGAGTGATATGTCCCTCAATGTCCTTTCTGAGTTGAGGGACCTAGAACTGGACACTGTACTTCAGGTGGAGCCACACCAGTGTAAGTACAGAGGGATGATCACTGCCCTGGTCCTGATGGCTGCACTATCTCTGATACAGACCAGGATGCCACTGGCCTTCTTGGCCACCTGGGCACATGCTGGCTCATGTTTAGCGGCTGTCAACCAGCACCCCCAGATCCTTTTCCCACAGGGCAGCCTTCCAGCCACTCTTCCCTCAGTCTGTAGCACTGCATGGAATTATTATGACTCAAGGACAGCACCCAGCATTTCACCTTATTGAACCTCATACTTCTGGCTTCGGCCCATCGATCCAGCCTGTCCAGATCCCTCTGCAGAGCCTTACTGCCCTCCAGCAGACCGACACTCCCACCCATTTTGTATGAAGCACGCAGTTAGTCAGCAAAGTTTTGACTTATCATTTGTCTCCGCCTGCTCTTGGGACTGTAGTGCCAAAGTGCACAGCTCAGCCAGGTCAGCTCCTCACGGCCACTTCCAGACGCTGCAGATGCTTTGTCCTGTAAACAAACTCAGAACCAACCCCCTGATATTGTATCAACCCCCGATATATATAAATTCAGATACCCCTGATTTCAGTTCAGGTAGCACTGGAACATAAAATGATTTACATATGCTGCACGTACAAATTCAGCTAAACAGAGCTGGGAACATATTTGTCCATATGTCTGTCTTATCAATAAACTGGTTTGAAAAAGTAAGTTTATTTTCACATTAAGAAAAGAGGGGTTCTTGCATCTTCTAACACATATGTTGGCATGCAGGTCTATACTGATGTATGCAGATGTATATACACACACAGACACGGACATAGACAGATACAGACACACACCCGCGGCTCCTCCCGCCGTCACATAGTTTAAAAGTGCAGCCGAGGGGGGACCAAGCCCAGCGTCTCCCCCGGAGCCGGCGGCGGCAGCGCCGCCCGCGCTCCCACCCCTGACCGCCGCCCTCCCCGGACCTTGGCGGGGCCGGTACTCACAAAACCCGTTGGAGCCGGTGCTGGTGAACATGGCAGCGGCCCGGCCCGGCCGGCGGACGCGGCTGGCGGAGCCCCCGAGGCTGGGCAGCCCCCCCGAGGCCGGGCAGCCCCCGAGGTCGGGCAGCCCCTGAGGAGCCGCGGTGGGCCGGGGCCGCGATGGGGAGGGCTAAGGTGGCCGCGATGGGCCAAACGCCGCCGACAAGCGACCGGGCGGCGCCCCCTGCCGGGTCCGCCGGGCGGGCCTGGGAGGGCCAGGGGGGCGCTTCAGTCTACGTGTGTTGTCTATAATTTATTACTTGTATCTTCATAAATAGGAAGAACTTCTTTTTGTTGAAGGTGGCAGAGCACTGGAACAGGCTACCCAAGGAGGTCGTGGAGTCTCCCTCTCTGGAGACACTCCAAACTCACCTGGACGTGTTCCTGTGTCACCTATTCCAGGTGACCCTGCCTTAGAGAGTGGTTTGCACTGGATGGTCTCCAGAGGTCCCTTCCAACCCTAACGATTCTGTGATTCAATATGATTTAAATTTGAAATTTGTATGTGCCTTAAGGAAGCCTGACTCCTCACACTTTGGAAAACTGTGGCCCTCGAGGCTCATCCTAATTTGGGGAGTCCGCCAGGCAAGTAGCTCATTAGGAGCTGTGAGTAAGCTGTCATTACAGCTAACGGAGACATAGGAGACATAGTCAATACAGACAGTGGAGTCTGGAGAGCTTTTCAGGTGATCAAATGAAGGTATGTGCTTTAGGATTAAATTAATTGTTACCTATGCTCCACCAGCTGTATCGAACAGATCACCACTACCTCTAATGGTACATCAGACACCCAGCTCTCTAGCAGCATGGTAGACACCCAATATATGGTAAGACAAATTCCCCATTTCATAGATGTGGTATAATAAGGCTGAAATTATTCAGGCACCAAATTTCAATTACATTTTCAAGTCCTTGTAGAAATCAGACTTTATTGAAATAAGTCATGCTAAGCATTTAAAAGGTGACAATGTTCTGCACTGTGTCAGGAAGAAACAGGATGAGGTTTGTGTGCTGCGTGTTTGTGTGCTTGACAGAACAGAGGGCCTCAAGGTCACATTTAACTTACTGTACTACTAGACTGAGAACAAATGTCACTCTAGAATTGGAAAATGTGACGTGTCAGCTAGGTAACAATTTTTAAGCAGGCAACAAATAGTAAAAACTTTTCAGGGAAGTCACTAAGTTGTTAAGTTGCATAAATTTTTTTATATACAACAAAAAACTAAAATACCTTTTAATATTTACATTCAAATGCAACTATCAAATAGCACTTCAAATGTGAAGATCCTGAATCTTGGTAAACAAATCTCTTAAATACTGCCAAGAGGACATAAAAAAATACTTTATGTTTGGGTTCACAAAGACTTAAGCTAAGTTCAGCATATCAGCATGTAATTTTAAAATGTCCAGCTTCCAGCATTAATTTCAAATTTCTGTCGCTCACTTGTCCTCTCTGTACAGAGCCCGGAGTCAGGCAGGTAGGAATTGGATTCACAGTCTGCTCACAGAGTGGGAGATATATCTAAACCAGACAGAAGGAAGAGACAAAGAGACAGCAGATTGGAAAGCCTGACTACCCCAGGCTGAGGTTCTTTCCCCCGAAAAGAATCTAAATTGGATTCACAGCATGAAACCTATTGCGTACTTTGTGTCTTTGGCTACAGACAACTGGCTTACTCTTTGCTGGTAAGCACAGCTGGAAGAAGTGCTTTGCTACAGAAATTTTCCTTCTTTCTTTCAAATGCAAATGGCTCTGGCTGCATATGCAAACTCTGTCTTGCCAGTGTGCTGCTGAATGCGCAAAACCATACATAAGTGACAGGCAATCCTCATTTCTAAGGAAAGGGAACATAAATAAGGAGGTGCAAAGCCTGCATAGCTTGTAATAGTTCCAGCATGAAACTTTCTTTGTGAAAAGCTTGGGTGCCTGCTGAAGCTTTAGGGGTTTAATGAGGTATTCATGGTCTAATTAATTACCATTTTGGACTTTTTTGACTAACCTTCACTTAAAGTAATTAAGCCTTTTTGTGGATCTGGCTTTAATACAGGTGAGGATAAAACCTGAAAACTTTTCCAGCATTGCCTGTGTAATAGGCTTAGGATTGTTGTTTTAGTGCTGAAGATAAAGCTTGCTTTTATTTCTTTTACAGTTGCACAGAATTGAGTGACAAAATTTAGAAGTTTACAGTCCTGAGACCCAAGAACTAGTGTTCTTTTTTTATAAGCTCTGTTTTGAAGATTTCCCTAGATTGATGTCCTACAAGGTAATCATATTAGAGGGATTCTCCTCTGCAACGTCAAGCACTGGAATTGGATTGAAGTCATAATCACTGAGCATAGTAGAGACTTGGGCATGTATTCTGCTGAATGAGGGTGCATTTGGGCATATTTAAGGACTATTTTGAAAGCAGCTCTATGGACTTGTTATCATTGACAGATACAACAAAGCTGAATGAGCACAATAATTGGCAAGCTTCTCCCAACAACATACCGAAATACTTGCAGATTTGTCAATACTGCTGGAATAAAGGGAGCTGGCCCTGAATTTTTTTGCCATTATCTTTTTAAAGTGTACAAATATACTATGGAGTGTTTGTGAAACATCTAATGATGTCCATTGTTTCTAAAAAAGGTTTATTAAGTCAGTTTTTCTGAGATTAGATCAGATGAGATCCACTATGTGTTTTTGAGAAAACTGTACACCCCTTGCTAATAATTATAGTTTCACATACTGATTGAATAGTAGAGGAAGTGTAGTTTTTGCCCTCAGATACAGTGCCAAGCAGAGAGGGGGTTTTCTATCCCAACACTGCTTCTGTCAACTGGTAGCGTGTCATAAGAATTAAGCAAATTATTTGTATTTTTAAGTATACAGTGTTGACTACTTTGGAGTTAAATGAAATCATCAGTCCTCATGCTTGCCTTGGAACGTATCCCAGAATAGGAAGGCTAGCACTTATCTACTAATCTACTCAGAACAAGCTTAGAAGGCTTTGACACCACTCAAATGTCAGCTTAAATATCTCCCATTTGTTTATTACATCTAGTAATACAACTAGTCAGTTTGGTATGGTCAAAATAAAGTTATTTAAATTTCCTGCTCAAAAGAAAGTCACAGGAGTCTGGAATTTATATTTCCAACTATTTTCTAACATGATTAGGTTGCTTTCTTCTCTGAACTTGTGATGTTTTTGAAGCACCACTTAATTACTAATTAATCTCCAATGATCAGATGCTCCCCTGGCATATAGAATGAAGAATAACAGCAGAGTAAAACAGGGTGGAAATGTAAAACCTTGCCCAGGAGTTTTCTGACTAAACTTGGTGCAGATTAATGATTCTGCAGGTTAATGGCAAGTGATCTATGTCTCTTTGACATCTGAGGTTTCCATGGCATTCAAAGTAGCACCTGCCTATTAGCAGGACCTGAAATATTAGCAAATACCTGAAGAGAGGTTAATGCTAAACTTAATGATTTCAGTAACTTCTCCCTACAGTTTCTAACCCTTGTCTTCAGTTACAGAAGATGTTAAAGAAGAAAGCTGTGCACCACACAAACCATGAAGAGGAGAGTTCAGCAGCGGTGCAGCTTGCTGATAGCAGCTTGCATGGGAACAGGAGGAAGGACAGGAGGCAAAGATTCACTGGGCTGAAAACAGAATGATTTGTCCCGTACTTTTACAAAATTAGTAAGTTTCTCTCAATCCCTCAGAAGTGAACAAAAACTTTGTACTGCGGCAGACCTGCTGTCCTCTTAAACTGTAGTGTGTTTGTTTTATTACATAGCTGTTTGGGTTTTTTATTATAGCTAGAAGATACAGAACATTTTCCAGCTTAGTTGTCTCCATGTAGAGCTGGTAGGCTTACAGTTAATGTGGGGAGCAATGGAGTGGCTGAAGAAGAAACCTTTAGGTGTTTCTTAAGTTCTAAAGAAGTGTGCAAAGGAAGGCAACTTAGTGGAAAAAATTGCAAGAGTATTGGGTTTTGTCTGTTATTTTTGCATTTGATTTTGCATCACACTATTATAAAAAATGTAGGGTGCTCAGCCGTTTTACATTATCTATGGTTCTAGCCGTGAGGTTTTTTGCAAAACTTTAAATGCCATGTTAAACCTGAACTACTTGTCAATGTTTAGTAATACGAAAATGTGGACAACTATTGCGCCAACAACTGAAACATAACTCATACAGAACTGTCTGTTTTTTCAGCGGGAACCCCTGGATGGCAGGCAATCACAGTGCAATACCAGTTTAAGGTACTGGCTTATCTGGAGCTGAGCTATGATCAGTTTTACACTGAAAGTCTTAACCATCACTTCCCTTTTAACTGTTGACCACGTGATCCCAAGCACTCACACCACATGCACCCATATGATGGCATCTCTGTTCAAGGTACAGCACCAAACACTTGATCAGCAGCTTTGTCTCTTAAGTACTTGTAAAACACTCCCTTAAAGGTGTCATGCTTAAATTCTCTGTCACATTTATTTTCAATAAAGGTTGAGATTCTGTGCAAAACAAGAACATACAGTACCATAACCAGGAATTAGAATCTAATACAAATATATTGGGAAAGCAAGTTTAAGATAGGCAGATTGATTCTGATGTTTCTTAACTGTTGATTTTCATCTGAGTTTTTAATGTTTTATGTTCATATTTCATTTCACTTGAGTGAGACCTCATTCTTTTGAGAATTAAAAATAGACTGGTTCAGCTACTACTGGTTGAGCAGCTGTCACTGCATTTTAGATCATGCATCTGAAGGCCACTAATTTACTGCAAGGTAAATTGTGAAACATAGTAAGCATTAACAAAATGATAATGTTAAAATATAGTGCTCAGAAGACCCAATTAAGGAATCCATTAGGAGGGCAAATAATTATGTATAGCATTGCCTAACACAATGTACTTTGCATATCTGTGTTCTTTAGTGCATACAAGAGATCAAGAACCAGTCGTCTATTTCAGACTGAATTTATGTCAAGGAGTACCTTTGAGGTCTGGAGCATATGCTAACTTACCCAAGTTAACTATCAGTGATAGCAAAAAAAACTTAAACCTTTAAGATGCAGAAAATTAGTTGCATTGTTCTGCACAGGTATGGCTGTGCTGAAATTGCCTATTCTGAAAATTAGATTTTAGGAGATATTTATTGGGGTATTCAGAGGCCTTTTTTCTCCCTGATGCCTATCCCTATTTCTCAGATATCATCCCCCTCTTGCTTCACATCCGTATTGTAGTGCTATCTGTGTATCTCCACACACTGTAAAGGTTATTAAATGCCTGTATTTACACTTGGAGACAAATCTGTGTTTAAGAGAATACCTGGCAACCCACATCATGATGTTATCAGGCCTGTAGCATAACACTGCTGAGAGATTAGAAAAAACAATAAAGCTTTAAGCAGTTCTCCTCCCCAAATGTCATTATCTTATTTGTATTTGTGTTAAATTTGTGCATGAAGGAATACTGTCATCCTTTTTTTTTCTGTAGTTACCCATATCAGAGGAAGTTTGTGTTCCTATAATTTTTATTGAAATACAGTGATTCCTCAGAAAATCTTGCAAAAAGTTAAAGGATGTTCACCCCAGAAATGTACTTGCACAGTATTTGCAATACAAATACGTACACCTCCAGGAAATAAGCATTCCTGGGGTTTCTTTTGACCTCCATAAATGTTAGTAAGGGCAAGGTCAGGTGCCAAAAACCTGCAGCATTGTACAAAAATGTAAAATTTTTCACGCTGTGGCCATTAAATTGCCATCAGAAAACTAAACTGCTTTTCATTATCAGAAAGAGGAACTACTGTAAAAACAATTGGTGTATTGATAACTCACTTTTAAATACAGCTGAGTTATTAGAAACACAAAAATATGGGTAATTACAATTATTCTTGATTCTATGCTGCCATTATCTGTTTGCTGCTACATTGTTATGCTAGGGAGATTTCTAAAATTGAAGATTGGATTTAGTCTAAGACTGAAATATAAAATTAATTAAACACAAAAGTTGGCATTCTTACTTTTCCTTTAGTTCCCTTCTCTGCACATAGGAAGTATTTCTTGTTTTTCTTGCTGATCACAATTTAATATATCTAGAGCCCTTTATAAATTGATGTACTACAAAAATCTGTGTTTGTGGGGCCAGTTGTAGCAGAAATCACCACCTGTGGCAAAGAAATCTTTCCTGGCATGATGATGCACTCAACTGCTATTTTAGGCTCTCCCTCACCTCACCCAAGAGGTGGGACAGTGCCTGTTTCTGGTCAGCTGGTGCAACAGTGACAGCAGTTTGCCAAGACAGACTAGACTGGGTTGTTAAACCAGAGAAACAAGCACTGACATTTTGTGCCACCATAATTTTCAAAGTAAACCCCAAAATACCTGGATGATGATGCTTCCAGGGCACCTCTCCACATGGCCTTCAGTCTGGACAGACCAGCCTGGGCTTCAAGCCTCTGTGCGCCTGGGTGGCTCGGTGGCTCCTCTGAAGCAAACCCAGGGGAAATGAGACAGCAATCAGGAATTCATTGCAAAAGAAGGAACTGGAAGACCTTATTTTAAGGGGTGTGTAAAGCACACCATTAATCTTTTCTATTGTTACACACACATGCTGGAGCTCTTGCCACACAGACTCTAGGGACACAGGCAACTGCCCATGCTGGGTGGCTGGAGCCCAGTGACGTTCTACGTGCTCATACAGTGATCTGACAGTTGTGCCAAACGTTGTGTCAAGGCCATTTCTGGCCCTTAAGAAACAGTGATGGAATACCAAATCACCTCATACTAGAACTCAAGTTTATTGCTTTGTCCCTACTGTAAACTAAGTTAGCAAGCTTTTTAAGCAGGAGAAAAATAAATCAGCAAAGTCAATAAGTACGTACTCCTTTGTATGTACAAGACATGCATTCACTGCAGCATTTGTTCCTTAAGTAAGTATTTGATCTCTGGGTATGTATACTAGTAAGTATGTATTTTCAACACAAGTCATGTTACACAGATGACAAGAAAGGGTTAGCACAAATACTGGTTTACTTCACAAGTACTGGACAGGACACTGCTGTTGATTAATTTTGTATGTGAATGTATATTGAGAAGAAAGTTTTCTTAGCCATTTTCCTATGGCTTTGATTCCAGATTTCAGTGCAGTTAGTCCTTCCACAACAGCATGATTGAGGTCTCAATAAAAAATTATTTGAGCATATTATCCAGTCAATATGAGTAAGAACTGATATGTTTGTACATACAGGAGAAGCAGTTTGTAAGCTGAATTCAACAGTAATGATCTTGCTAGTGACATGTACATTTGGGGGCAAAAATTAAGAGTTTGTATCTTAGGCTGCATCCTACAAATTCCAGAAATCTTGCTTGCTTGTAGGTAAACTCTTTTCATCTAAAGATAGATACCATCTCCAGGAAAAGCACCACTTTGGGGCTTAAGTATCTGTATTTGTTGCAACACTTGAGATGTGTCAGTACATTACACCGTAAAGTAGGAAAGAATAAAAATGCAAAAAAAAAGGAGTATGTCAGACCCAGGTGATTTATGGCCTAATTTAAAGTGCCCTGAATTCATCGGTGAGAAGCCTGTTGTGTTTTCAGCAGTGTTTGGCTCAGATGGGTGCACTTTAAACTTCCAAACCACAGGCAGTACAGCAGCAAGCTGGGGCAGATGGAAAGTGGCCATCACAGCCGGGATGATTCAGGGAACAGATGGGCTCTGCCGTGCTCCTGCTTTGTTTTGAGAGGGGAGCGGGAGGATACATAGCTGACATTGAGTGGGAGGCCACCTTTGCTCTACATGGATGGCGATGACATGAACGGAGATACTAAGGCGAGAACAAAAAAAAGAGAGAGGAAGGGAGTGGTCTGAGGGGAAGGCTGGGTGGAATGTGTGGAATTAGCACAGGGTGGAGCAAGAGACAGGATTATAAAACAGAGGCACATTTGGGATTATGCAATTTGGCAGGTCTTAACCCCCGACAGAGCGGAGGAGGAATCCATTAAAAGACCTGAGGAGGAGAAGTGGCAAAGGGAACTGACAGGAAAGGTAACACCAATAGAATGGAGTCCAGGTGATCTGTGCACGGTTGTATGATGACTTAAAAAAAAAAAAAAAGAGAAAGAAAGGATGAAAAAGAAAATGAGATAAAGCAAAATACTAAAAGAAGAGTTGCTGAATTATCTTAAGGAATTCTGGTTTTCTTGTTTGTCATATCCACAGAGCATCTTTTTCTGTAAGTTCATGCAACAAAAGGGTTTTCTGAGCTGCACTATCTAGGGTGTCCTGTATCCTGAATACCTTCATGTTCCACACAAGATACAAAAGTGCAAAAAGTGTCTTTTCTCTGTAAAATGCAAATGTTATAGCACTCTCTGAGTGCTATACACAGCAAAGCCCTCCAAATAACGTGCAGGTAAGTAACTTTTCTTGGGGAGTACTCATCAATAAGTATTTCATGTACTTGCACACACAGAACCACAATACACACAATTCATAATCTGTGAACTAAGATAAGGGGGTGCTGGGAGGTCTGCTAAAGAGGTCGGTATACTGTTCCAGCAAAAATCCCGTTGTTTAAAAAGTCATTTTGTCTGATATTGGTGCTTCTGTCATGGAAGGTGCTTAATGAAAACTTGGGCTGATCATCAAGTGACTATTTCATAGTAATCAAAAGTAATGACATGCTAAAAAGCCCTATCAGCAGCTTCAGCCTATAAGAATGAACCCTTCCCTGATACAAGCAAAAAATGGGAAGAGATCTAATTTTGCTGTTAGAGAAAATCCTAAAGTAGTTTAAAACTCAATTATATAGACTTTGAACTGAAACTTGATGACTCACTGGTCTTTTGGTGATTATTACAAGCACTCTGAAGGAAGTTTCAAAGTTCTTTGCAAGTAAAAGGCTAATACTTTCTAAATCCAGGGAGTATGCAAGCTGGCTTCTCCTCTCTCTGAAAAATGTTCAAGGAAGAAAATCAGTAAGTGGATCACTTCATTCAAATGACATTGTGTAACCAGCTATGGTAAGAATGTAGGGTGAGGCCTGAGAAACACTTTATCAACATGGAAAATTATAAAAGGTGTGTGTCTTTTATCACATAATGGATTTCTTCATTTTGTCTTGCTGATATAGTAACAACTAAGATGATTTTCTCAGATATAGCCATAATTAACAAGATATTGGCCTGGATTCAAGATAAGAGTGTTTTAGACCTTTAAGAACAGAACTGAGATCCAAAGGGTTAGTAGATTAGTCACTGCTGAATGAAGAACTTCAAGGATTTAATTAGAGTGTGCAAAAAAATCAGGTAGACTGTCACAGTGGGTAGAGGTAAAGGTGGAGTGTTTTCTCTTTTTCCAGGTTGTCACTCCAGCAGGAAAGCTGAATTCATGTGAAAAAACAGTAAACACTGTCGAAATCCAGGTGCTAATATAGTCTTGGCTAGACTTCAGCACCCTGTCAGCACCCTGTCTGGCTTTCCCACAAATTCGAGGAATGAAGGAGATCTGAATATATTTACAAATAATAATTTAGCCAAGAAAAAAAGAGATTTTGGCCTATTTGAGACGATTGAACAACAGTTGTTTCTGTCTCCTACAAAGCTTTATTGACCAATAACCCTACCCCCTTAAATCACAGTGTACAAATGAGTGTCTTGTTTTTTATTCACAGTATGATAACAAAACGGGGTAGTCTGTCTGATAAATCACTCTAGGCCTAGGAATCTTTGGGGACAGATGTACTGCTTTCATAATCAAACTGTCTTCGGACCCAACAGGGATTATTTAGTCTGTTTCTTGCTGTGACAGTGCTCATATTTTGACTAATTGTTTCTGCATATTCCCACTGCCAAGCATGAGGGAGCTGGCTGCTAATATGGCTGTGTCACAGTTTCTTTGCATAGATACCTGGTCTTTCAATCACCCATGCTGTTTTCTGGAAAGAGAAAAGCCTAATTCAATACTGTGGGCTCAAAAGAATGAAAATGGAGGTGTGGCCTCATATGCTTATACCACTTAGACACACACAAGTCTATGGGCCTGGATGGGATCCACCCAAGAGCACTCTGGCGGAAGTTGTTACCAAGCCATTTTCCATCATTTACCAGCTGCCCGGGGTCAGTGGCAATGTCCCAGTTGACTGGAAGTTAGCAAATGGATGCCTTAATTACTACATGTAAAGCCCATCTACAAGGAGGATCTGTGGAACTACAGGCCTGTCAGCCTGACCTCAGTGCCAGGGAAGTTCATGGAACAGATCGTCTTGAGTGCCATCGTGGGCCATTACCTAATCAATATTACTATTCTCCCTCTCTCCCATACAGTAGGCTGTTACAGTCTCTCTGGTGATGGGTACCAGCCACACAGCACAGCTGGTAGAAGAAAACCATGTAGATTAATTATTAGGAAAAATTTCTCCATGGAAAGGGTTGTCAAGCATTGGAACAGGCTGCCCAGGGAACTGGTTGAGTCACCATCCTTGGAGATATTTAAAAGGTGTGTAGACGGGGCACTTAGGGACACAGTTTTGTGGTGGACTTGGCAGTGCTGGGCTAATGGACTCAAGAATCTTAGAGATCTTCTTCAGCTTGAACCATTCTATGACTCCATACTGTATCACAGAAGTGCCAGGGGCCAAATGCCTCATTCACCCTCTTCCTACATCAAGTGACCTTTTTTAAGGCTTGCTTCTGTGTGGAAACTCTTGTGCAATAGCTATGAGACATAATTAGAGTTTAATAACTATTTAATACCTGCCCTCTGCATGGACTTTCCTATTTTACAAGAAAAACTGTCTTGAGGTTTAGCATAACCTAACACAGAATAACTTTTGCACACAAAACACCAGCAAGAGACTCAGTGTTATCACTTGCTACATAGCATCTTTCTAGCATTTGTTTTTTCAGGCTCATAACTTATCCTCACCAAATAGCAGTATTTATTTTTCTCAGACACTTGTCATCAATCCTAACTAGAACATATGCTGGAACACTGGATGAGCAGTCTCAAACATATGATTTATTATCTACTAGATCAATCCTAAGCAGAGAAGAATTTATAAAGGGGTTCAAAACCAGTAAACTCAAAAGTGACTGAATCAAGATCATGATGTCCATTTTAGGAAGGATTTTGAGGTGTTACATTAACCAAGGATTTGGTATTCATCCAGATAAAAAAAAAAGATCCAAAATGCTCACTGTTTTAAAAGGCTCTTCCTTGGAAGAAAAAGAGTGCATGAAATCCACATAGGAGGGTTGTTTAATCTAAGCTCAAACACCAGGAAAAAATGCCTAGTATGAAGAGGGAAGTCTGAGAAGGAGAGATTCTGGGCATTATGCTAGCTGGCACATCAGCTCCTAGATAGTGCCATTGGTATTCACAGGAATTATGGAATGAAAGGAAGTTGAGGTGTATGAAGACAAGTATGCTGGCCAGTGTCTTCTTGCAGCCACACATGATAAAAAGAAATCAAGGGACATCCAGGCATCTCCCCTCTGATTACAAGAACATGCTGGGAACAAGGCAATGATGGTAAAAAGGCTGCTCTCCAGTGCAGGTTTACAGGTGGGAATCAAATGTGTCATCTCTAGCTGGAACTTTGTCCAGGTAATTCAAGGGGCTTAAATACTCACTTACTTACTCCACCACTACCTTCATCAATACTACCTCCATGAGAAGTGTTGCCTTACACAAGAGAGAGATTCGAGAGAGATTCCATGGTGCTGTACTGCTCAGCTATTTCATGTCTTACAGATGCAGCCTGGAACACGCCCTGATCTGTGAATGTAGCACTCAGAAACAGTTATTTCTTCATCCTGGGTCAACATCTTGGATGGCTATATGGGAATTTCTCCTTGACTGTAAACCCCATGATACTCTCAGGCACATGGTGTGACTCTTGGGGATGGTCCTGTGCAGGGCTAGGAGCTGGACTTGATGATCCTTGTGGGTCCCTTCCAACTTGGCATATTCTGTGATTGTGTGATTCTGTGACTAGATTATGTGCTGGCTCTACTTATTTCCATTTCAGTTTTGGCTGTTCCTTGTGTACTCAAGTAAAGGTTTGATTCTCCTTTCAGGTTAATGTGACTTCAGATTCAAAATTTTTAGACACATATATATATATACATATATACATATTTTGCTCTTTACAACTGACAGCCCTGGAGCATAGAATTATTTGTTTGGAGTACAGACACTGGTAGCAACATGTGTTTCAGTACCTGCCCTTGCCATTCTACCTTAGTACTGGAGACTGCAAGATGGAAAAGTAGCCCAGATGTATTATGGCATCCTGTAATTTTATTATGAAATTTATTATCTTTTTTTATCTTCTTTTAACCCCAGAGACTGAAATCTCTGTATTTCCTGAGAATCTCTGCTTTGATTTTTCCAAAGGGAAAGCTTTGAGGTCATGACATTGCAAAGAAAGATCTGAAAAATGTGATGCAAGTTTGCCAGTGAGATCCAAAAAGAAAACACCAAAAATATTAACAGGCACTTTATTGTCTGTGGAGGGTTACTCATGTGTTTTGGGAAATGCAGTTTGCAGTATTTTGTAGGGTCACCTCTGTCCTACTTCACCTATGCAAATACTTGTACCAAAAAATAATTATTAAGCATTATTACTCTTATTTTGTAAGAGTAGTAATGTTATCTCATCCAGACCAGCTATGCAAAGGATAGAGCAATGGTCCTGTTGTGTTTTCTGGAACTTCTTGGGCAAGACTGTTGGTGATGTTAAAACACAGCTAACTCGTCTCTTCTTTGGGGAGATCAGAAGGGGTCAGAGACAGCAGGTCATAAAGTGATTAATTTCAAGAAATTTATTATGCCTGTACATTCAAAATAGCTGAAAGTATGCAGAAACTCCATGCTCAGACTTTATGTTCACTAGTGTAGGTATTCTGGATGGTATTATCTAGCCATTGTCTTGATGTGTACAGCTGACATCCCTCTTGCTGTTTGCCCCTTTTGAAACAGAGAGGCAAGAATTCTTCAGAAACAATGAAGCAATTCAGTTTAGATAAAATGTCAAAAGGGTGAGGTTCTTTTAAAACAAACCTGTCAGCCTCCATGACTGGAATGGAGAGCAGAATTGTTCAATGACATGGAAAATGAAACAATACAACAAATCTAACAAAATTGGCCAACAGTTTCCTCAATGTATAAGAAAGATTGCTTTCAACACAGCCATTCTCTCCGCACCTGTCAAAGTGAATTTCAGAGTTGAAAATCTCATATATTCGATGCAGTTCCTTAGATGGCTTAAGTCAATCTAACTCCATCCATTCATTCCCTTGAAAAAGATCACTGTTGCAGTTGAGTATCTGCCTTCATCCTCCTCCACAACTGAGCACAGACACAGTTTCCTCTTATCACTGCATATAAAAAAAGGTCTCACTTACAAAATGTGAGTTTCTTTTAACTATGTTAAAGTTAATTTTGTTTAAGTATGCAATTCTCTTGCCTGAACACAAACAATATGTGCAGCTATAATTTTCCTTGCGACTAATTTGCCCTCCTTGCTGTGGGTGATTAAATGGCTTTGCCACATTTGATTGGCAGAGAAGAAAGTCCCTTTAAATATATTGTAATTGGGCTTTGGATTTTTTTTTCTGTCTACCCTTGTTAAAAGCTTAGTTACCTTTCTTGGAGCTGACTTCATGAACACACAAATTAAATACTTCTCTGAGTTGTTTTGTAAAGCACAGCTAATTAATACAACTGAATTAAGTAGGAGAATCACAGCTCATAAATAAAGATAAGAAAATTATAAGAGGTATGACTGATAGGCATGTAATTACCTGCTTGGGAGGCAGCCTGATCTGGAAGAACCAGTACAGATTTGGGAGGCAGAAAATCCTGTGTTACAATCCTCATTCCACCCGTGACTTATGCTGCTGTAGGCAAGTTGCTCTGCCTCTCCTTGCCCAAACAATAGTCACTCAATGAGAGTCACATAAGGATTTATTAATAGACAAAGCAGTTGAAACACTCCAAGTGTGATTTTGGTACTTGTGCATATCAGAATCATAGCATGGTTTGGGTTGGAAAGGACCTTAAAAATCATCAAGTTCCAACCCCCCCTGAAAAGGGCAGGGACACCTTCCAAAAGACCAGGTTGCTCAGAGACCCATCCAACCTGGCCTTGAGCACTCCCAGGGATAGGGCATCCACAACCTCTCTGGGCAACATATTCCAGTGCCTCACCACCCTCTGAGTAAAGAATTTCTTCCTAATATCTCATCTAAACCTACTCTCCTTCAGTTTAAATTTAACCCTCCTTGCCCTATCACTACATGCCCTTGTAAAAAGTTCCTCTCCAACTTTCTTGTAGATACTGGAAGGCTGCTAGAAGGTCCCTCAGAGCCTTCTCTTTGGCAGGTGGGACAACCCCAACTCTCTCAGCTTGCCTTCATAGGAGAGGTGCTCCAGCCCTCTTTGTGGCCTTCCTCTGGACTCACTCCAACAGATCCCACATACTTATGCTGGGAATCCCAGAGCTGGATGCAGCACTCCAGGTGGGGTCTCACGAGAGTGGAGTAGAGGGATAGAATTGCTCAACGTGTTTCTTTTGATGCAGCCCAGGATACAACTTCTGGACTGCAAATGCACATTGTCAGCTCATGTGCAGCCTCTCATCCACCAACACCTCCAAGTCCTTCTCCCCAGGCTGCTCCATATTACAGGAGCTGCTCCAAATTTTCTTGCAGTGTTTTCCATACCTTGTTCAGAAGTGAGGAAATGGAGACTCATCACTTTTAAGTGCTTACTCCTTGAAAGATAAACAAATCTGATTTTGTTATTCTAAACTAACAGATCACGAAGCAGATGACAAGAAAGGAATATTCATGGTTAGGTACATGATCCTGCAGAGAATGTTGCCAAAGAGCTGTCAATAGCCCAGAATCAAGATTTTATGTGTCTTTCAACCATGAACAAGAAATCGGCGTCAATCCTCAAAAAGAAAAAAAAGTCATAAGTCTCAGTTATTGCCAATTAATAACCAATTAATCCAGACTTTTACTCAAAAGCAATGTTTATAAAAGGATCTTAACTCCTGTTTTGTAACATCTCACTCCTACAATAGACAGAGGAAACAAAATCTGAAGATGGGGAAATCCGAGAGGAAGTAAACTGGAAGTTGAGTCAACACTGTAACCTTGCAGTCAATGGACAGATATAAAATCCTGAAAGGCACACATCTGCTTCAGTGAGCTTTGCTGGTCTCAATCCAGATACATTTAGACAGATGGGGGAAATTCCAGTCACTTCCACAGCCTTCCTCAATATTCAGATCCTAATGTATGTGAGGTGTCTTACAAATGCAGCTGGAACATCTGTGTCTTCCCATGTCACAAATTGTAATACTGACTTGTTTATATTGTCTCATGTAATAACATTTGAAGTTATTTACCTGCCCTGAGTCTGAACAAATCACCTTTCTAACTTGTTAGGATTTAGTATGGGTCTGGTGAGAGAATTTGCCCATGAGCCCCTTCCAGGAGCCAGTGCACAGGTTTTAGGGCACAGGAAGAGAGGCAAACCTAGGTTTCTCCTAGCATGGTATGTAAATCCTTTCTCTTTTCAGTGTATTTAACTCAGGAGAGATTTTTACCTCCACTCAATTAATTTAATTAATTTAGGCCAAGTCACCTTGCGTACATGCCAGACCATGACACTGTGGCTTCTCTTGCCTCTATACATCTGTAATATCCATTCACAAAGAAGTCTTGAATTTCCTGTTGGGGTGGGTAACTGCACCTTTACAAAGCTGAGAAACAAATAGGTTGACCTGTTTAATAGTTTTCTGTTCTGAGTCATTGCTGAGCAAACAAACACTATTGTGAAGAAAAAAACCTAAGAAAATGTCGGAGTGGGACAGAGGAGCTGCATGGTTGTCCATGACTGCTGAAAATGTCAGCAAATGTAGAGAATAAGCAGAGACATCTTTAACCTTCATCTGGGAGGAGAAATCAGAGAGATGCCAGTAAAAAGTCAGACTAATGAAAGGTATTTTGCCTTTTTTGTTACAAAATTTTTCTCACCTAGGTACTTGTAAGATAATGACTATAACGATACTGCAATTGCATCAAATGGAAACCAGCCAGGTCCTAGGTCTGTTTCTGGCAAGTAGTTGAAGCACTTTGTACCTTTGATACTGTTCCATGAAACCAGGATGAATCATGAAAGGTATTACAGAATGTAAAAATGTAACAGTGAATTGAAACATTTAAGAAAGCTGTTTTCATCAGAAGGTAGGTAAAGAGTAAAAACGCAGGAGAAGGTTGACTGATCTCAGGCTGACTGTTTTGAATAGTTGACTCAGATGAGGCAAGGCTATTTGGATCAGGATGCCAGACTGATTTCAGAGCTCTCTAACAGAAAAGCCCAAGAGCAGAAAGACAAGCAGGGATCAAATTTCAAATGCTTTGGAAGAAAAAAAAATAAAAAATTAAGGAGCCATACATGTTGTAACAAACATGAGCCAACACAATATCTGGCATCAGGATGGTGGCGTAAGATCTGCCCAGGATTACATCACTCTGCAAGAGCTTGCCAGCAGCAGCAGGTTGCTCACAGCAAGCTCCGAGGGATGACAGCAGCCCTGCCAGTTCAGAGGAATGCTTTGTGCTATACAGCATGCCAGGGGAATGAATGAGCAAGCAAAGCAAGGGAGGAAAGAAGGAAGCATTGTTCGGAGAACAAATGGGATATTTGCACTCAGGTGTGCAAGACAGTGACCACTGGTACTTGGAAACAACTCGATTAGTAAAAGGCTGGCAAGAGAAAAAAACTTGTTCTCATCCTGGCTAGTTGGCCACCAGTAAGGGGGGTGCACTACCTTAAGGAGAGTGATCTGGCAGAGGCTGAGGCAGGACTATGGAATAGTTGTAAGAAATCTGATGTTCCTCTTTGTTCAACAAGGACTGCAACACTGAAAGGTTTTAAGCAGGAGAGTAATGGTATGTCTATCGATTTTTCCTGTTCATTCTCTGTCTAGGTGAGTTGGTAGCCAAGCTAGTTGTAGGCAAATTTTCAGAGTCACCTTAGTAAGACTCTAACCAGAGATTCCTGGAGGTAAGTATTTAACACTAAGCACTGCAGGTGGCTTTGCAAGCATCTGCAAAGCTAGGGGTGGGTGAGAGGTTGGCATCCAGGGTCTGAACCAAAAATGGTAAAACTACAGGATTATTTTTTTCCTTTTTCAAAGGAAATTTGCCCTCATTTGTTGTGGGCAATTCCCCTTTAGCAAGAGGGCATAAAAACCTGCCATAAGAAAGGTGTTTTTTTCAAGGTTTGTGAGACTACAAAAACAGTGGTGGGCCCAAGCCCTCAGTGATACCAATCAGCCAGGGCTAGGATTGCTTTGGACTTTACAGGACCTCTGAAGATGTGGCATTTCCTGTATTTCATAGCAGCTGGCCACTCTTGGGGACTGTCAGTAAGCAGCTTCTGCACTTAAGTGGATAAATTACACAGGTCATACCTCCAAACTGCATTCAGCCCAACCATGTGTGCACTGCATATCTGACCTATGCAGGCACTGCAGTTTGATGCCCTGTGGCCACACAGAATGGCTCTCCACCTCATGGCATTCAGTTGACCAGACCCAATCTTCATGTATGCTGTGTAGAAAATCCACATATACTACAAGGCAGAATAAGGGCCTTCACTACACTGCCTCAAGCCTCCAAAATCTTTGTGACACCCTTTAGTGCAAAGCTCAGCTCACACAATGTTCATGATTGTGAAAAATAAGAATTTTTCATCCAGTTCCGGAACTTTCACTTTCCACTGAAAGCCTTGCAAGTCTTGTTTCTCGGGAAGCGCAGTATCATGAGGTGCTGTGAAAGCACAAAAGATGCCACTTGTCCCACATCATGTCACCTTTCATTAGCTCTAGACTTTTCTGTTTGAGCCTAAAGTACGTTACTAGAAGAGGCACCAGCTAACATGGCCTGCGCCCCAAGAATGAAATCTTTGTAGAGAGCTTTTCAAAACCCCACAGTTATTGCAAGCAAAGCAAAATAACTGTTTTGGATTTTTTTTCTGACCATGTCTGGATGTGATTAGCCCTGGGTTCTGTCCTAGTGTTGCCTGAAACAAAACTATTTGTCCCATGAAGCCCTGTCTAAACTCAAGCTATCACAAGTATGACGGCAAACATTTTAAAACACAGTTATTTTAATTTCTGTGACGTGCCCTTGGACTCTGTTACATCAACTGCTGACAGAGTCAAGGATGTGACAGCAGATTGGAGATGGCCTTCCTTGCTTTTTTTTTCTTTTCTCTTTTTACTATTTTAGTCATCTACTAGTATCAGAGCTGCAAACCAAAGCAGATGTGATTGTCTCAGTTGTCACTGGGACGGAAGTGGCATTGTAAGTAACAGGATCCAGACCACATAGCACTTTAAAAATCCAATTGCAACACGCCAGTATACAAATAGTGACAAATAGGAAACCACTGCAGCCTTTCAAGCATCAATGCAGAGCTTTCACCGGGACTATCACCATTGTCAGCTATTTCATTCATACCTCTGAGTACCATCTTACCTAGAGTGTGCTGCAAAAGCTCCTTCTCAAAGCTGCATGTTCAGCTTTAATGAGAAAAGGAAATGAGAAGGCAGAAATAAACTAATTGAACTGCTACAGTTATGGCAACTCTAAGAGCGGCTGAATCAATGAGAAGTGAAAAAGTATATTCAGGGTAATGAAGACTTTCAAAAGGAAGAATGCCATTGAGAAGGGCAAGGTTAGAAAATCATCATTAAAAGCTAAATATAAGGGTATTAGAAAAGACTTAGTCAGCTTGAAAGAAATTATCTTCACAGAACTAAGCATTCTAAACCAGCTTACACAGTTTTCCAGTACAAGTAGTAGTTGTTCTTATCACAGCAGACTTTTCCTGAAATTTTGTGTCTGCATCCACTGTATGTAAATCATCCTGTCCATGGAAAACAGTTCTTTTAACAAAGCCATAGGACTTTTGATATCTAGATCAATTTTGCCTATCTTTGTATATTTATAGGTGACTGATGCCTACACCACATCATCTGTAGGTAAGATAGTATTTGAATGGCTAATTTATTTCATATTTGCAGATATAATATAAGTTAAGTCTGATTCTGCTAGCAATTCTAGTTCTCCAACTCTCCATTTTTTAGGACTCTTACCATATTTTCCAACAAATATTTTCATTTCAAGAGGGCTTTTCAGGAAGCACAATTCTTATGTTTAGTAAAACTGGCAACACTCTTAAGATAGACTTTGATAGTAATCAGATCACTGATTTTGCCAGACTTCTTTGAACATTATATGATCTTTCATTTATTTATGTAATAACTTACACAGGAGTTTATTTTTACATGTTATTTCAAAACTGTAAGTTGAAGTATTATGTTTTTAATGTATTTATTAGAACCAGAACTAGTTATAAATAAAGATAAGTAATTCTTCCATTGAAAGATTATTAACTGTATTATATAAAGTCCTGTTTCATTTTGCCAGTCAAATAATTGGAGTACATGTAAAATACTTTAGAGCTTAATGTTACTAAATGGTACAAAATATCCACAGAATTCTATTTATGCAAATACTATCATGAGTAATTTTCCTTCCTTTTTTTTTTCTCCCTCCTTTTAAAAAGTGAGTGAAAACCAGACCTGTTCTAAGGACTCCCTAAAACTACATGGTAAGGGTGTTTTGTTCATGTGTATTTCTGAGTATAAAACTGAAGAAAGTTTATTCCATTCTGCATCTCCAAATGATAAGTACAGAAAAGTACATTTTGAAGTGCCAAAGGAAATTACTATTTGTGAAGAGTTCAGATGACAGTCTTGTGTTTGTCTTGTAAGGAGCACAGGTTACATGTACTGTGCTGACCTCATTGACATGACTGTATCAACTAGAGGAGCTATCCTGTGATTTTAAAATTCATGTTGATTGTATGGTGCAAGCATATTCTACAGTATCTCTGCAAAGTTCCAGTTTCACACTTTTGTCCTTCTCAGGCTACAGCTTGAGAAGGAATCTCACACTGGACAGTTGTGCAGAGGAAAGTTAGGTATCTATACCAGTTGCTTTGTGCTTCCTTTAGCACTGATGGTCAGAAAGAGACTCCTCCAGAGAGCAATTTGTCTCACTCCAAGGTAAATGGATGAAGTAGATCAAATGAACTGCTCTCTGGAGACACGTATTGCTGTTTTTTATCTGTATACTGGGATTTAGGCAACAATTTATGTGGTGAGATGTACCCCAACTTCAATGTCTACATTGTTTTGAAAACAGAACCGATCCATTTAAGCTATTTAGGCCTTCACTACATGGAGGTCATGTGCAAAGACTTTGGTGGGATCCCAAGGTTACTGGAAATTTGCAGCTTCCTCTGCAGGACTCAGCATAAAATCAAAGAAGCTGATACTCCTTCTAGCGTACACCTCTCAGCCACTGCCATAGCCATGGTCTCTGACTGTGCTGCTGTCTCAGAGTACTTTAATAGGGCATGATGAGGCCATTCTGCCAACTCTTTGCCACCTGAAAAATAGTCTTATGATAATAAAAATAACAGGTATAACAGGCTTTGTTACCCATTTGTGTGAAGACAGCTCACCTAGGCTGAAGTAGAAGCCAGTACCTGAAGTTCAGATTTTGCATCTAGCTAACACAGTAGCTTTTCCTTAGCGCTTTTCACCAATATACCTTGTCTGGTACAGCCTCTTCCATGGGGTGCTGACCTAATCAACTTTTCCACACTAGACCTTACACTGCCATTGCCACACCTGGAGCTGATACAGGATATGTCTTAAAAGAAGCTCAGACTATGGAAAGGCTATGGGGGCTAGAGAACTGTCTGGAAATTAAATGTGGTGGTAGCAGCTGGGCACAATGTATTGCTGGGGGGGAATGACACTACAAGGCAGCCCTGGAGTGGTGCTCACACCACTCCAGCTCACAGCTCAGCTAGCTGACCATTAGGTTTCATTAGCTCCTCCGGTTGCTGAAACAAAATATCCTGTTGTGTGAAAAGGCATAGTCTCAGATTTCTAAGACGTTCGCTCTGCTCTTTAAATAAATAAATAAATAAATAAACAAATAAATAGTTATTTGCTCTTTTCAGTCTAAACCAATATAGACTTGTGAACAAGGGAATCATTAATTTTTGGAGGAGAGGTGACACAGGGCAGTACTACTATATCATTTACCTTGATTCACTACAGCTTTATAATGCTCACTGTGACACACTTTAAAAATTGACTAAATTCAGATCTCAAGTTCATTTCAACAGCAAGTAAAATGTTTGGCTTGCAAAACTTGCCTTTCAGTAGGCTGAATGTGTTTCCGTGCTAGCAGCTTCCAGGAAACTCTTAGATTACAATTACAAGAAGTCAAAACTGCAGCAGCATAATTGTTAACTGGAAGTCAGAATTTCCTTTACACCATTCCTTTTATGCTTAGTCCTAAGCTAGCTTAAATACTTTGCTTCTTTTCCTTTTCTGTTGTTTTGGTACATTTGTGACTTTTTTCTTTTATTTTTTTTTTCTATCTGATCCTAACTTCTATTATTTGTTCTTTGGTCTAGTTCTTTTACCTTATACTGGAGTATCCACTTAGAGCAGCATTTTCCAACAATCTTTCCAGGTTATCGCACTTTCTCATTTTAATTTATTAAAAATACGTCCAATTCTTAAAACAGATATAAGACATATTTTGTATTCCTTTCCAGGCTTCCTAATTACACAGTAATCCAAAGGAGAAGGTAAGCAGGAAAGTCAGTGATAAGAACAATACAGAGTTTGTTCTAAGGAACAAAACTGAAGTATATTTCACAAACTAAAGTAAGAAAAGAAAAGAAGATAATGGATGGATTCAGTTGAAAGATACAGGAATTTTTCTTAAAATAATAATATAGACAATTAAAAACTATGAGTGAAGATAACTAAAGCATAGCAGAAAATCTGAAGAAAGTGAGGCATGGTTTAATAAGTCTCAGCAAACAAGGAATCTAGGGACAATACTGCAAGACACATGGTATCCCAAACAGATCTGTGCTCTGCAAACTTACATGACCCCTTTTCTTTAAATTAAGATGCAAGGAGATGACCCTGAGAAAGTGAGAAAGTGAGAAAGGACAGGGTTGGAATGCTGACTGAGTGTGTCACAGGGACAGAGGACAGTTTGTTTGATCATATCTGTCTGTTATTTGAACATAGATCTGAAACATGATAAGGACTGAAGACACTGCCCAACATATAAGAGATTTCTTCACAAAATAAATGCAAAGGTTATTGAAAGCAGGAGTATTTCTATTCAGTGAGATTTTAGTCACTGTAATAGGATTGAGCAACTGTGCTGAGAAATGGGAACAAAATTTGTGGTAGAAGAAGTGACAACACAAGGCTTTATGTTTGCTTACTCACTGTATATGTAGAATATAAAAATAATTTATTTGTTTATATGGCTTTTTGCATTACAACTGTAATTACAGACAATTTGTCACTGCTGCAGCCCCTGGAATGTGCCGGTGTGGGCCTGTGTCTCCTTACAGCTACTTTTGTATTTGTAGTATAAGCCATGTTAGCTTCTGAAGGATTTATCAGTTTAGAGGACAGCTGTGAAGTGTTTAGGAGAGAGCCTAAGGACAACATGGCTCCAAAATAAATCTGGGTTTGGCTACTCCAGCTTCTGACACATGAGACTTTTCTACAAAGAAAAGACTTCCGATGGAGGAGACAGAGCCTTCCAGGGATCTCCTGCA
Source organism: Neopelma chrysocephalum (assembly GCF_003984885.1). NCBI lineage: Eukaryota > Metazoa > Chordata > Aves > Passeriformes > Pipridae > Neopelma > Neopelma chrysocephalum. The sequence goes on along the minus strand of NW_020897694.1, from coordinate 26,294,620 downwards.
ATTACCTACCCACTCTACACCACAAGCTTTGAAGGCTTTTTTCTGTGAATTTTTCTTGTCTAAGAGAAGAAAAAGAAAGATAGTATGTTGGTGGATGAATGGATGGAATATGTATTTTTAAAAAGCAGCCAAAACATTCCAGCAGAAGCACATTTTTCCATGAGAGAAAAACGAAAAAACCAAATGTGTTACTCACACTGCTTAATAAGCTTCTGGAAAGCTCTTAGACTTTATTGTTGCTACAGATACTGCTACACATAACAAGGCAGCAGTAGCTTTCAAACTAACAATAACCCAATCATTTTGTTTACAACTTATTTTGATCACACATGCAATTAAAATTAAATGTAAGGCCTGTTTGGTAGTTTTTGGAGGACAGAGGATTAACATCTAAGCAATGTAAAACCTCTGTAGCAAGTAAGATCAGTTCTACATGTAAATTTCTTTTCTGTTTGTTTGTTTGCTGGGTTTTTTGAAACAATATAAATACATACCTAACAGTACATCAGGAAAACCTAGGAAATCAAACGTAAAATGACACTTTTCCTTAGTCCTTGCAAAGGAAGGCTGACAAATGCGCATGAGCATCCATTCATCATATTTCATAGGAAAATAGGAGGCAGTGGGCATCTGGAGCTGGTCTGTATTGATTCACTCACAGGGATCCTCCTCCAAGACCACTGTGCTTAACAGCTAAATAAATTCCAACTGCCCTTCTAAGAAATCTGATTTTTATTCCAAGTCACATTGATCACTGGTCACATTTGAAAGGTTTCAAATAATCATCTGAATTATTATTTTGATTAGGAGATGTTGCTTTTAGGTAGTATTGCACCAGGTTATAAATTCCACAGTCTGTTGTATACTCCAGGATTGATTATGAAGCATTTATCCTTGTTTCTTGGAAAGATGTCTGACTTTTGCCCTTTCATTCCAGTACTAGTTATGATAATTTCAGCATTCCATTTTACAATTTTCTTATTTACACCACATCCACAAATTCATTCTTGCAGCTGTTCCTCATGTGATTATTTCTAGTAGTGTCATTGTGGTTGCCCATGTGAATAAGGCTTATTGTTGTGGTATACCATCATAGGCTACAAATATGCAAAAATTATAAAGGGACAGGAAACTTTCAAACCCTTTAAATAATTTCTTTTGGTTTTGGATACGCATTCTTTTTGTTTTGTTTTGTTTTGTTTTGCTTGACTTTTTTATTTTGTTTCATTTTGTTTTGAGACTGTGCTGCAGCTATTTAAAAGTAGCTTTAAAAAGTTTAAAAACTGCTTCCACTGATTTACTTCAAGAAAGTCTAACACAGGTTAGCAAGCAGTTTCAAAATCTGCCAAACCAAATCTTTAGCCAGTAGAAATTAGCAATTGTGCAGTTATTTTTAATAGCTACATATTGTATAAAAATATAAATATCTATACAATAAAATACTCTATAATAATTTCATTCTATGACAGTATATTACATTTATTTGTGACAGTATGACTGCCATGATTATTATAAATGACAGCCAGATCAGCTGGCAAGGAAGGAAGCATAGGACCAAAGCCTAGTATTTTAAGGTATATATTTATACTAGAGAAACAAGCTTCTAAATACACCACTGTAATGGACACTGGACAAGCATGCACTATACAAAAAAAGGCTGGTTTCCTTTTCTTGTGAACAGCATATGGTGAAAACTGTTCCCTGGTGCCAGCAAGGATCTCTGCTGCACCCATTACTTAGCCATGGAGGTACGAACTATGAGCTTTAGGACTCACGTATAGTGTAAACTATCACTGCTTGATCGCTTTGCTGAATACAGTCCATGTCCTATTATTTATTTCTCAGCTTGTGTCTTGGAACTGTATCTAATCTGACCTTGAAACAAAAAATGCTCACACAAATTCTTTGTGTATCAAGAAGTTATCTACTTAGAATGAAAAAAAAACGTGATCTATGTCCAGTTAAGGGTATGAGCAGGCAAGTCAATAATGGAGGATTTGTGGTCATACAGACTACTTTGAATTACAGTGCCTGCAGGAGACTTTGTCAGTACTTTAAAGTTTTAAGGGGTTATCAGCCATCTCCTTTATGCTGCTCTTCATTTAAAGAGTCACAAATATTAACACTACAAGAAGTGCATTACTGATTTGAGTAGTAATGGATGTAGTCTCATAAGTATTGCACATGAACACCAATGAAGTACCAGAATAATTTTGCAGTTTTAATGGAAACATCTTTGAACAATATCAAGAAAGACTGATTACAGATAAGAAATCCGGGAATCAGCATATGGTCTGGCTTAGCTGGAAAGCTCCATCCCTATTGAGCAGAGAAATCCTCTTCTAAAGGCTACAACAAAGCTTAGTCTGATGATAAAAGAAAGATGTGTCCCATGGTATGCACTTAAGCAGCTGTTGGTGGTCATGGCATGACATGAAGCATGTCTTAAAAGTGCACAGAAATCCTAAACAGCAGTTCAGAGAAAGCTGAGAAGGCAAACAAACATTTTAAATTCTGAGAGTAAAACTCTAAAACATTTAAGAGTCTGAGTTTATTGGTACAAAACCTTATGCATCTATTTTTATTTTTGTTAAATGTAGCCTTTATTACCCTGGTCCAACACAAACTACCTAAACTGAGATCAGACCAATCAAAATAACCTAAAACAAAATCAGAGTAGCCACTCAGAAACCACTCCTGCATTTATTTCCTATCAGGTTTAAAATCACACAGTTGCCACACTCCATTGAAAATATAAGAAAATTATGTGGAATTCTGTTCATATTACATGACTAACTCCCCCCAAAATGTTAGCATTACTCATGGGTAAATTCTTACAACTAATGCTGAAGAAGGAATACTATCCCAGGAGCGTGAATTTAAATGATTAATTGACTGATAAACTGAAAGAAGTGTCATAATGGTCTTATGAGTCAGTGAAAGAGACAGGAAGTGAGTTACTCTGTATCCTCATGAACTTGCATATTTACACAGAACTATAGTTAATCCTAGTTGGAGTTTAGACAGAGCATGGGAGGTAACATCACCTCTGCTTTTAAGAAAAAAGACACTACATTTTTGCTGTGCATCAGTTCAGGGAAAGATTTAGTTGCTTAATTCTGTAATACTCTCTCTGCCGAACATGAGACATATAATTGAAAAAATGAGCTTTTAAACGCACATGGGTAGAAAGATCATGGAGTATTTACTTGGTCCTTCCTCAAGCTTCTGTTGGCAGGGTTACAATAACTAAGCCTAAAACACAGTTACACTGAAACTAATTACATCATTCTGCAAAGCAGGTAATGGATGTAGTTTTATGAATAGTAACATGCTGGAAGTTACTGAGAAATTTCCACTAAATGCTTCTTCCCTTCACCACATGATATACCCAGCTTTCCAGGTAAGGAATAAACCAGAATATTTTTTGTGTTTTCATTTATGAGCAGCAGAAACACACATACAAGTACATTCTCTTTTTTAGTAATATAAGCAAAGGAAACAACATCAAACTAATTTACAGTGTATCTGCTCAGTAGAATATTTATTCTACCTTACACTAAGTAGCTTTTTCAGGTATTTGACTTTAAGATGAACTTGGTAGACCTAGGGACACATCTGACAGAAAATGGTATTAAGAAGGCGTATTATGGATTTCATGGGGTAGATCAGTGTCATATAATCAAAGTAATTTGTAAATGCTTTTACATTTCTGTACATAAACTTTGGTACACTCATGTTCCAATGGGAGGCGGAGGAAGAACTAAAAGCTGCTATTCAGAAATATCTGTGTGGACGGCTTGCATAATATTTAGAAGGACAAATTAGCTGTATCTGGGAAAAAGTCACTCTTAGCCAGATGCAGAAAAAGCACTCCATTATTCCTTTCAGGCTTTGGGAGAATTTTAAAAAGGAGCTCAAATGAACCTCCTCCAGCACATCATTGAATGGGTTAGTATGTTTGAAGATGCTAAGAAAGCTATCTATCAGCAGTATTGTTTAACTTTTACAAGTATACAGAACTAATAACTCATTTTAAATTACTCATAAAATGCTTTTATGCTTTTTATGTTTCTGCCTTTTAGAGGACAAAAAAAAGAAACAAAAAAAGAGCATCTTCTCTGGATTTTAAGATCTATTTATAAGTTGTTTATTATTTGTAAAACCTCCAGTCTGTCTGCATATCTAATGTTTAGTGAGTACTCCCTTGCTTCCTCTGCTCTTTTAGCACTTACTCTAGCCATATCAAAGAATCATAGAATATGATGAGTTGGAAGGGACTTATCAGCATGAGTCCAACTCCTGGCCCTATGCAGGACAGCCCAAGACTCACACAATGTGCCTGAGAGCATTGTCCAAATGCTTCTTGAACTCTGTCAGGCTTGGTGCTGTGACCACTTCCCTGGGGAGCCTGTTCATCCTCTGGATGAAAAACCTTTCCTGATATTCAACCTAAACCTCCTCTGACTCAGCTTCATGCCATTTCCATGAGTCCTGTCACTGGGCACTAGAGTGAAGAGATTGGTACTTTTGATGGCCATTATCTCGTCAGTTCTTTTCCTAACTGCAAGGATTGGAGGCCAGAAACATTACGATGATCATTGAGCTTGACCTCCATAGCAACATAAGCCAAAAAATTTTATAACATCAACTCTGCTTTGAGTTCCATAACTTGAAGGATGACTTAGAGCCCAGGATTTAGAAAAGCTATTAGATCTTAATTTAGAAATTGGGAAATAGAGTGTAGTGGCTCCTTAGGGATATCATACCAAATAACTCCCCTGGTGTCTAAAAGAAAAGGATCCTGTGCATATTCTAAATGAGTATAATTTCACCTGCCATTTATTGGTTTTCACTGTCATCTTACCTGACAGATTAAAGAAACTTCTAATATTTGAAATTTTCTTGCAAATTCTAGCACATTATGATCAAGGTTTTGTATAAGCTAAACAGATGCTTCTTCATTCTCTTACTGCAAGGCAGATTTCCCTGGCTTTTCCAGTTTGTCAATTATTTGCATTAAAATGAAATGCCACTATTTCAGTAAAAGTTCAAGGAATGCCATATATAAAAACATCATTAATACTTCTTAATTTTAAATGAAAAGTTTGTACCATAAGCATGAATCTTTTTGAGTTGTTCATAACCACACTATAACACCTCTCTAATTTGACTTTAAAATATTCTTTGTACTTAGATGCCTTTCCTCCCTATAAATATTTCTGGCTGCATCTATGTTATTAGCGATTATTTCATGTTTTCTTTACCTAAGTTAATAAATATTATTAATAGGATTGGGATAAAACCAAATCCTTGATGTACTTTGCTAAAGAGGTCTCCAATCAATGATGATTTTCAAGATACAATTACTTTTCAGATCTGCATGGGAATTCTTGCCATGCTATTTTAGCTCCAAACCCCCTTTGTTTTACATTTCTAATAGACGCCAAATCAGTTTCTCTTCTTCATTTCTGGAACAAACACAGGTTGATTATTATCATGAATTATTTAGAATCCCATAGAATTTTGTGACATGACTTAGTTGGTCCTGAAAATTTAAATGTTTTGACCTTCGCCAGTTGCTATTTAGCATCCTTACTAAGTACTGATTGAATAAAACATTTGCAATTATACCCATAAAGTATTACTATACTATCCAGGTTTCTATTAAAAAAAAAAATGCTTTTATACATCAGCATTGTTACTGGAAGTTGTGTATGTCGAAGTAGCAGGAAAACCATGCCACTGTCTAGATCTTTTCCTTTCTTGATCCTGAAATTTTAAAAAATGTATTCCCCTTGTCCTGTAGGCAACAAGTCAAGACTTTTCATTCATATATTTAGGTACTATGAATCATTCTTATTGTTTCACAACTGTAATTTACCGTTCCTGCTTATCAGCTTCCCCATTTTTCCTTTTGTTTTATACACAAAACTGTCACTTTCTTTTTCTTTCTTTAACTGAATGCATTTAGCTGAAAAGAAACTTGGACGATTGTTATAACATCATATTTTGGGTATCCTGTACAGTTTTCTTATACAAACTACTGACCTATTTGATGTATTTTTCCTACATATCTCTATCTATACAGGTGTCATGCAGAGTTTTTCAGACTCGGAACACTGAACCTTTCCCAGCAAAGTGCATAATATATATAGGAAATATTTATAGATAGCAAATATAGTTAAATTATTCCATTTTACATTCAAGCAACCATAACATCAGTAGACTATTTTTATTTTGGCCAGAATTGTCAGAATTCAAAGCACTTGAAAGCTCTGAAATTAACATATGATTTTATTTTAGAAAAAAATCATCAATTATTTAGATAAAATCTAGGGCATGTTTACTTGTGGAGATTTGAGATCTAGACATATTCTACAGACTGAGATACAAAAATTAAAAAGAAGATCCTAAGATAGCTCATTCCAGGTAAATATCTATATAGCTGCTCATCCAGCTCTGTATTCAGATACTGTCTCACCCTTACTCAATTTTCTGATTTTTCAGCCTAAACATTGACTTATAAACACATCAGATCTTGGATTTGTGAAGTCAGAAATTCTAGTGATCTTTAGTGAGCCTGATAAGTCACCCTCTCTGCATATTATCTTTCTAAAAGAAGGTATAAACTAATATGAACACTCCAGTTGTGACAGACATCCTACTAAGAAGCCAGTTTGTGCGTTTGAATAAACGAGCCTTTGACACAGGTCTGCAAAGTATCTGCAGAAGAGATCCTTCACCAACAAAAACTCTGTGTAAGCTACAAATTTGTATGTTCGAACATTTTTTATCCTCTGTCTTTCTGAAGGAATTACCTCAATTATTTGGAATCTTATTAGTTACAGATGTGTCTGTGAAGCATCCAAAAAAGTAGGCCTTTTTCCAGCATTAATTTCTTGAGTACGTATCCTCAGACACAAGCACTTTGTGCTATTTTTTTCCACCTGAAAGGCCCTCTACCCCTTGTCCACAGCACTCAGTTGCTCCCTCCATCAGGGGTAAGCTGTATATTCAGTGTAGAGAAGTGTTGTGAGTTTATATAAAAAGATGCTTAAGAAGATAAAGGTGCGCAAGCCCTAATGCTCTCAAATGCTCGAAGCATTTAAACGTGTCTAATGCCTGCACACCTTCCAGCATTGCTGCTAGCCAGGCTCTCAGCAGGAATTCACAGTAATTAAGGAAGCTAGAGGCATCCATGCTTTTACAGAATCACAGAATCGAATTGTCAGGGTTGGAAAGGACCTCTGGATATCATCTCGTCCAAACCCTAGGGTTGGACCACCCCAGCGTCACTTAGAGCAGGTTACACAGCAATGCGTCCAGGTGGGTTTGGAATGTTTCCAGAGAGGGAGAATCCACACCCTCCCTGGGTAGCCTGTTCCAGTGCTCTGCCAACCTCAATGAAAAGAAGTTCTTCCTCATCTTGAGGTGAACTACTTCTGTTTTAGTTTATGGCCATTGCTCCTTGTCCTGTCACTCAGCACCACTGAAGAGTCTGGCACCATCCTTTTGACAGATTAATATGAGATATTTATATGCATTGATGAGATCCCCTCTTAGTCTTCTCCAGACTAAACAGGCTCAGCTCCCTGCAGTCTCTTCTCTTCAGAGAGATGCTCCAGACCCCTCATCACCTTTGTGGCCCTTACTCGACCGAAGACATGTGAGCAACTTTGCCTACAAACAGAAACTATTAATGAAGACAAAAAAGTACAAAGGAAAACCTCAGAGACAAAGTTGGATGCATGAGCAGCGCATGCACTTGTTCCACACTGAGGGTGCCGCAGCTCCAGCAACCATTATCCAAGTTTTTCGACCCTCTCACTTACACAGCTTCACATATGTGTGGGGTATGTCTAAAGGTACAGAATCACAGAGTGGGTAAGGTTGGAAGGGACCACAGTGGGTCATCTGGTCCAATGTCCCTGTTCAAGCAGGTCATCCCAGAGCACATGGCACAGGATTGTGTCCAGGTGGTTCTTGAACATCTCCAGTGTTGGAGACTTCGCAACCTCTCTGGGCAATCTGTTCCAGTGCATGGTCACCCACACAGTAAAGTTCTTCCTCATGTTCAGGAACTTCCTGTCCATCAGTTTCTGCCTGCTGTCTCTTGTCCTATTTCTTGGCACAGAGCCTGGATCCATCCTCTTGGCACCCTCCCTTCAGATACTTACACACATTGACGAGCTCCCCTCTCAGTCGTCTCTTTTCAAGGCTGAATAGGCCCAGTTCCCTCGCCCTTTCCCAAAAAGAGAGATGTTCCTTAATCATGTTTGTTGCCCTCCGCTGGACTCCTCCAGGAGCTCCGTGTCTCTCTTGCACTGAGGAGCCCACAGCTGGACGCAGTACTCCAGATGTGGCCTCTCTAGGGCTGAGCAGTGGGGGCAGGATCACCTCCCTCCCTGGTACAGGTACAAACAGGAGCAGCAGCCACGGGGGCAGAGCCCGGGCAGACGACCGGCACGGAGCCGCGGCCGCCACTCCCCGCCGGGGGCGGTGCCCCTCGGCATTGGGCGGGAACTTCCGGCTCGGGCCGGCCCCGCCCCCCGCCGCCGTCCCGGGTTCGCGCTGAGCCAATGAGGGCGCGGAGCCGCAGCCGGGCAGGTAACCGGGCGCCCAATCAGAGCGGCGCTGCGGGAACAGGTGGGCACGGCGAGGTCCCGCCCCCCGCCCAGCTGGCGGCCGCGCCAATCAGGGCAGGGAGGGAAGCAGGGAAGGAGGGAGGGAAGGAGGGAGGGGCTGCCTGCGGCTCCCGGTGGAGCTGCGCTCCCTGCACGCCCCTCGACGGCCGCCCCCGGCTGCCCGTCCGACCGTCCCTCCGGCGGCCGCGCCGGGAGGGCAGCGGGCGGCCCCGCGCCGAGGGAGGGAGGGAGGGAGCGGGCGGGCGCGGAGGCAGGAGCAGCCATGGCACTCGTGGCCCCGGAGACTCGGAAGTTCACGCGGGCGCTGAGCAAGCCCGGCACGGCGGCCGAGCTGCGGCAGAGCGTCTCAGAGGTGGTGCGCGGCTCCGTCCTACTGGTGAGTGCGGCGGCGGCCCGGGCGAGGTTCCGGCCGGGGCCTCTCGGGGCTGCGGCGGTGTTCCCGGAGAGGGAGACGGGCCCTTCGATCCTTCCCGGGATGTCACGGCGGCGATGCGGGCTTTGATCCCTCCCGGGTTTTGCAGCTCCTTGGCCGCCCCAGCGGGGCGAGGTGCGGGAGCAGCCGCAGGCGGAGCGGGCACGCTCCTGGCCGCCGAAGGAGCGCGCCCGCCGTGGGATGCGGCGTCCGGCGGGCACGGCTGGGCGCTCTCGCCCTATCCCTGCAAACTTCACCTGTGGAGCGAGCGGGCGCAGCTGGCGCTCGGCCTGACATGACCGAAGCGCTTTCGTGTGTGCCGAAATAGCGGCGCAAAACAGATTTTTCATCTCGTTGCTTTCTACTCTCTTTACAACTAATACGCAGGTTTTTTGTTGTGTCGTGTAGAATGGAAGATGAATGCTGGCAAGTATAGCAAGAATGTTTTAGTGTGTTGTTTATCCCTGCTGTCTGTACCGTGCTAGCTCATGGTAGTTGCCTTTTTCAGTGCACAATTCAGCGCGTTCATCTAATTTGAACTGCTGAAAGTAAATTTGTGGTAAGGTGTTTAGTCCCTAGAAAAGAAGACTGAGAGGGGATCTCATCAGTGCATATAAATATCTCAAAGGCAGGTGTCAAGAGGATGGTGCTAGATTCTTTTCAGTGGTGCCCAGCAACAGGACGAGGAGCAATGGCCATAAACTAAAACAGAAGTAGTTCACCTCAAGATGAGGAAGAACTTCTTTTCATTGAGGTTGGCAGAGCACTGGAACAGGCTGCCCAGGGGGTCGTGGATTCTCCCTCTCTGGAAACATTCCAAACCCACCTGGACGCATTGCTGTGTAACCTGTTTTAAGTGACCCTGCCTTGGCAGGGAGGTTGGACTGGATGGTCTCCAGAGGTCCCTTCCAACACTTAACAGTTCTGTGATTCTGTTAGATGCTGAACTGAGGCATCTGGGACAGAGAGAGGGAGATGTTTTTTTGACCTGGCTGTATGCAGGTGGTGACATCTTAAACAGCCTCAGCAAGACTTTTCAGAGCTTCTCTCCTGAGGCTCTTATTCATGGTATGCATTTGTTTTCCTTGTGGTTTTGTTATCTCCAAGGGGAATGCTTCAGTAAGCACTTAACCCTGTGTAAGTAAATTGGTTTTGGTGCTGGGGTTCCTGATCCTGGAAGCTGATCTGTCACTTGTGTTTTGCTCTTGCTAATGCTAAATATGGTCTTGTCTAACTTTTTTAAACTACCCTTCGGGACACTGTCTTGTTATAGCTATGTGTTGTGAGAGTAACAAATGCTGTAGCTGTGATTGAAAGATGAATACCTCTCTTTAATAAAACAAAGGCTTTAAAATTAAATTACTCTTTACTTAAATATGGGTGATGTAATTTATAAAAGACCTAATATGCATAGCTGCGGGTCCACCTGGATACTGACAGCTTTCCACAAGGCGCTAGCACATACACATGTAATGAACATCCAGAATGTATTAGCAATTCTCCAGGGATCAAGTATTTTTTGGAAAGAGTGGAAGAAGAATATATGTATATATATATATTTTAAAATATTTTTTTGCACTGAGGGATCATGAAAGAGATAGGTATTTTCATGACACAAATGTTTCTTTTGCAGTAACTGGCAACCTTGCCATTCCCTTCTCTACCTTGAGAAGCTTTTTCCTTAGTTACTTATGACTAGTATCATTGGGATGAGTTGGAAAATGATTCTTTAATTAATTCAAATACATAATAGGGTGATAGGCACTGATATCCCAGGTATTTTTGCCACAACAGCATATTCTGTAGAATTTTATGACGAATAAAGAAGTGATGTTATGAAGTGGTGTACTGGCTTTAATCTTATTCTGGATAAGGTCTTCATCAGTATTTTTTATAAAGCAAAATTAGTGACTTACCATTCATTGTGACTTAACATTCATATCGGGTTTGTGATCCTTTTCTGTTAGTTTGATGCATGAAGCAAAATCCCCATTTGTCTCATGTACAGTCTAGCGCTGAAGTTTACCTTTCAGTTTCAGACGTATTTTGACCCTGCTGATACGTCTCTCTTACTATCATAAATGCTGTTCATTTTATCACTGAACTTCAATGTTCCTAAACACAAACTGCTTAAATAATGAAATAAAAGGCTAGTAATTGCAGGTTTACATTTACATTCTACATTTTCTTCCTCCTGTTAACGTACTGTAACTCTTTTTGTTGAACATTGTGATGTTTGGAATGAAATTGTACTTTTTTAAAGGAGGAGTTTAGGTGGGATAGTATTGTTCTTTGCTATAAAAGTCTTTTAAAAGGTCTTTGCTTCTATAAGTTTGACTGGTTGATCTGTTTCTTAGCTGTTGAAATTTCTGGGCTTTGTTATCTGAAAAATCTCTTGGGCTGACCTGATGAAAATAGGAGTCTTAGCAGCATTATAATAGTGGAGTATTCTATTCAGATGTGTGGCTTTAAAGTAAAGACCCACTTTCTTTCCAAAGCTGCCTCTCAAAGCTCTTCTATAGAGCATCTCCCCAGGATTTTTTGAACTGGCTTGTCAACAAAATGTCTTGCTTAAGACATAGTACAGCATTGGTAACTAATGTACTCTTTCTGTGGTCACTTGCTCGTGAGCAAGTGCTGAGGTTTTCCAGTACTGAAAAACTACTGAAGCTGTTTTCCATTAGCTAGGCTTGCAGTGTAGAATCTGGAGGTAGAAAAGAGTTCAAACTACTAGTTCATGGTGGGTGATCTGTCCAGATTTGTACAACCAAATATCACTTCTGACTGAACATCTCTGCAGCGGAATGTACTGAGCAGTGGTGCAAATCATCCATTCGTTACTTGCAGTAGCAGATAAAAGTGAACTGCGAATACCTCTGAGGTTGAGTAGATTCTCTAACTTGTTGTTATGGCTACTGTTACATCTGTTTTTACAACCAACAACGTATGACTAGACTTAGAAAAGCAAAAAAGTTTTTTCCCATCTTTAAAAGAGGTTTATTAGCTCATATTACTAAAATATGCTTGTTTTTTCTGTTTTATAAATGTTCTTAAGTTGATATTGATGAAAGAGGACTGGAAACAGCATGTCAGTAGGATAGCATGGTATATCTTAGATATTCAGATTGCTCTTCACTGAGACTAAAGACTTTCAGCCAGCTGACACACTAAATAACTTGACTGTATAGAAAAAAAACATGAAGCAGCTGTGGTTTGCCAAACTAGTTTTCATCACAGAATGAAGCAAGCTTTCTTGTCAGCATTTGACATCTCATGCGTTCTCTCTGTTAGATTTAGTTTGCTGAACCGACAAGTACAGTTTGGTTGGCTAAACTGAAAACTTATTTGACGATCAGCTTTCCATTAGGGTGTCAGGCACATAATATATTTCTTGATTATTTGGTTCAGTTTTTTCTATTTTCTGCTTGACATCCTTGCTGAATATCCTCTTGTGCATTGTTGATGTTGTTTTGACTTCAAACTTGCCACGTGACTTAATTTGATGCCTCTGGCCACCCAAATACATATATATCTGAGGGAGAAGACTATGGGGATGACAAGTCTGTCTCTTAAATAAGCAATCTTACCAAGAGCAGTTTTCAATTCCACTTTAGTATTACGTATAATTGGAAATGATCTCTTTAAGTGGTGATGAGAGTTACTCCAGTCATGTTGCATACAGATCAGTAGGACTTCAGGAGGTGTATGTGGTGTCTTGTTCAATGGTATGTTAATGATAATTTATCTCAGTGACAAAATTACCCTGTATTAAGTTAAGCTGATATTTAAGGATAATAAGCAATTAAGATAATGTTTAGCGTATGAATTTTAATCTGCTTTTGCCTAGCTGTCAGTAAAATGCCCTTATTAAATATGCAGATAACGAAAATGTTTAAATATGCCAAATAATGCAGCAAAAGTTGTTTCCCCCATGTCAAAATTAATATTCTGTAGAAGAAACTCAAGATATGGGAAAACAGGGTGAAATATGAGTTATTCCCAAATTGCTCTGTGCAGCTCTTCTTTTTTTGATTTGGATGTGTAAAATAGATTTGATAACTTGAAGGCTAGAACTGGTATCTTAAAACAGCCTTGGGCTTTATAACTTAACTTCAGATACCTGGTAGAGCTCTTGAGTTCTAAAACTCTTGCAGAAATGCAGAAATTCAGCTTTTTAGACAGAGGGAAAATCAGTGTATCTCAAAGACAGTGCTTGGATTTCCTAATAAGTTGAGGACCCTGGAAACTACAGACCTGTCAGTCTCACCTTGGTGCCTGTTAAAGTTATGGAAAAGATTATTCTGCGTAGTATTGAAAAACACCTGTAAGACAAGGCAGTTGTTGGTCACAGCCAGCACGGCTTCATGAGGGGAAAGTCCTGCTTAGCCAAGGTAACCCAGCTAGTTGATCAAGGGAAGCCTCTTGAGGTAATCTTTTTGTATTTCAGTAAAGCTTTCAATAATGTCTCTCACAGGATCCTTCTGGACACAATGTCCAGCACACAGCTGGATAAACACATCATGTGGTGGATGAGCAGTTGGCTCACGGGTGGAGCACAGAGGGTAATAGTGAATGGGGGAACATCAGACTGGTGACCTCTCACTAGTGGGGTTCCACAGGGCTCCATCTTGGGCCCTGTGCTCTTCAACATCTTCATAAATGACTGGGACATGGGACTGGAATGGATACTAAGCAAATTTGCAGGTGACACAAAACCGGGAGGAGCTGTTTGAAGGCAGGGAGGCCCTGCAGAGAGACCTCAACAAATTAGGGACTGGGCGATCACCAACCATATGGAGTTCAACAAGGGGAAGTGCAGGATTCTGCACCTGGGATGGGGCAACCCTATGTGTTCATACAGGCTGGGGAATGAGGTGCTAGAAAGCAGTGCCTTGGGAATGAACCTGAGGTCCTGACTGATGGCAAGTTGAATATGAGTCAGCAGTGCCCTGGCAGCCAGGAGGGCCAAGTGTGTCCTGGGGGCATCAGGCAAAGCATTCCCAGCTGGTCGAGGGAGGGGATTGTCCTGCTCTGCTCTGCCCTGGTGTGGCCTCACCTTGAATATTGTGTGCAGTTTTGGTCACCAAAATATAAAAAAGATATTAAGCTGTTAGAGGGTGTCCAAAGGAGAGCAATGAAGATGGTGAAGGGCCTTGAGGGGAGGCCGTATGAGGAGTGGCTGAGCAGAATGAAGGCCAGGAGCTGAACTCAATAATCCTTGTGGATCCCTTACAACTCCACATAATCTGTGATTCTGTGATCTCAAACTCACTGATGTTCTTTCTCTATTAAACAAAATTATGTCAGCTTTGTCTTTCCAATCCTGATCTCTGCTTCCTGTGAACCTCAACTCCATAAAAAAAGATGGTGAGGTGCACTCTATGCTGTATTATTACAGTATTTTTAAGATGGTGTGTTTCCAAAAACACAGTTACTGGGAGAATTATGTAGTATTTATTCTGATTTGGTATTTTCCTTTCTGATTCATATATTGTTTAATATGCCCTGTGCACAGAGGACTTATGTCCTCTGCAAAGTGGCTTTTCAGTATATGATGAACGGAGTATTTGGAACCTCATTAACTGCCAGATTTCAGTTGTAGTGTGTGTGTAGGAAGGATAGTTGATGGCTTCCTTTAGGAAAGTAGGAATTCAAAAGTTGTATGTAATGGTGAAGGGATGAGGGAAGGCTGGGATCTTCTAGAGCTGTAAAAAAGCTGGAAATATGGGTAAAGCTTGAGCTTTTTGTAAATGGAATGTGAAATTGTATATGTAAGGAATCTAGGAGAAGTGAATTGTTATGAATGGATGAGTGAAAGCAGGGAGATGAGAACTGACACTCAAGATTTTAAGGGAAAATTGTTGCTGGCAATGAACATCATCCTAACACATTCAATCTTGGAACACGATACAAATGGTAACGCTTACCCTGAACTGTTGAACTTTACTTGGGGGGAAAAAACTCAGTACTCAACTCCGAAGAAGTTATTTTAGTTTGTGGTATCTACTGCTTACCTTTCCTAAAGGAAATAAAAATTGTCAGCGAATAAGATCTTTTGGATAAAGTTGCTAGTTTTATTTTTGCATGGTGGTCAAAGAACTTATTAATGCAGTGATTTAAAAAAATAATATATATTAAAATGTATGTAAAATTTCTTTCCTTAGCTATTTTTTTTTTTGATTTTGAGGTTGAATGATTGCAAGTACTTCATTTGGATACTGAAGGCAAAACTCCTTCATTTGTAAGACAAAGTAAAGACAAACTTGTTTTCCCTTCTGCCCCCTTAGGTTGTCTGTGTCCATAAAAGCATTAATTATGCAAGGCAGAAAAGGCATAAAATTGCACAAGTAGTCCATGTATTACACAATGCTTTTCTCATTGAAGTATTTTTTAAATCATTTCTATCTAAAGATGAGAAGATACTCCAATAATTCTGGGCATGTAACTTATTTTAGACCTTAATTTAGAAGATATGTAGTTTTGTGAAAGAAGGCTTACATTCTGTCTTAGTCCAGAGGTACTGATGTATTTAGTGTCTAAAATTTAATAATCTATGAGATAGTGGTAGGTATTGCATCATAAGAAAGCTATTGAATTTTATTTTTAAATTTTATTTTACTTTAAGAATCTTCAAAGTTCTTTTTGTGAGAATGAAAATGAGCATATATTATCTCAAAATAGAGATTTCCTCTAGCATTAAAACCCAAATAAATTAACAGGCATGTTAACCTGTTTAACAGTATAGACTAGATGTCTTGTGTTAAGCAAGGGTCAAAATTTCATTGGTGCAATGGACTTTGCTGTGGAAAAAAGTTTGCTAGATGTCTAAAGGTCTTCAGAAAGCTGAGCAGGAGCTCTGGAGGGGGTTTTATGAAGAAAACTGCTGTGGACCACAAAAATTTGGTCAGAGAAATCCAACATCTGTTGCTGAGGTTGTCTTCTACTTACACTCTCATTGTGACTGGTTGACAGAAGTATCAGCTTTGCTGCAGAAACATTAAGAAAATAAAAAAATCTTAATCTGACTACAAGGTGTGTGGAATGGGATTCTTTGTTAGCATAAGGATGGATTACTATGTCTGTTAGACAGTTTGTCATTTCCTCATCTGTGCTTAATAAATCAGATATGAGAGGAGGAATGGGGAATCCAGATACTGTCTTCTGCAGGCTCCTGCTGCGTCCAGAGATTCCTGACAGTTCAAGTAAGGGGAAAAATGAGAAAGAAGAAATCAAAAGCCTTTGTTGAAAAGTCTGGATCTGGCACCTCAGGCTGGTGCAACATCCTTCCATTCTGTGAGTAGGGCTCTGTTTAAGGCAGTGGTGAATATCCAGAATAATAATTAAAAAAAAAAAGCGCAGCCGGAAAGACCTCTCCAAATGATGTGATGCCAAGGAGTGCCATGGTTCTCTCACACAGTGACAGGTTGGCTGAGACTGGAAGACACCTCTAGAGGTTGTTTGGTCAAACCCTCTGCCTCAAGCAGTGTCACCTAGAGCCAGTTGCCAAGGCTGCGCCCAGGCAGCTTTTGAATATCTCCAAAGATGGAGACTCCACAACCTCCTGGGCAGCCTGTGCCAGTGCTCTGTCATCCTCACAGTGAAAAAGTGTTTCCTGATGTTCAGAGGGAACCTCCTGTGTTTCAGTTTGTGCCCATTGCTTCTGGTCCTGTCACTGGGCACCACTGAGCAGAGCCTGGCTCTGGCCTCTTTGCACCCTCCCTTCAGGTATTGATGCAGATTGATGGGATCCCCCTGAGCCTTCTCTAGACTGAACACTTCCAGCTCTGTGTTTTTCCTCATGAGAGAGGTGCTCCAGTTCCTTCATCATCTTTGTGACCCATTGCTGTGCTCTCTTCAGTACATCTATGGCTCAAGCCGATAGCAGACTGATTCAGACTGTAGTACTTACTGATGTCAGTGTTAATGGAGGCTTTTTCTGGAATTCTAGCTTTAAGCTTCTGAGTCCAGGCCACATTTTGGGTTGGGGCCCTCTCCGAACAAAAAGGCCCAATCCTATTAGAGAACCAGCTAGATTTTTTTTTTTTTTTCAGCTCACTAGCTGAAAGAAAGGATGCCAGGTAGTTTTAGAAGGAAATTTGTTATTTAACTTCTACAACTGTGTCAAAAAAAGAACGTGAAAGTTCTGGATCATTTTTCAATCTGGAGACTGTGAGGAGGAAGAAATAACTTAGTTGAGGCTGAATGTTGCTGGAAAAATCAGATTCACAGGATTTCCATGGAAAGGTAAATGCAAAGTAGACCTTGTTGCATACAACGTTCTCAATATTGATATTCTTCTGGAAGAAATGGCAACTTTATAATTCTCAGCAAATAAAGGAAACATGGTTTAGACTTTTTTTTTCCTCCTAACTGCATTTGTTCTTGAAAAGTTCTTCTAGTAACAATTCTAGGAAAGAATACTAGAAATTAAGAAATGTAGGACACCAACAAAACCGGTCACCTTTAAAAACGATATCTCACTCTTCTAAACTTGTTTGAAAGTTTTGGGGAAAAATGAGCAGTGTTACAGTCCCTACAAGTTGAAATCAAATAGTCCCTTTTGAAATTTCTTCTACTGAGAAACATAGTTGTTCGTGCAGTGGGAATATGAAGTGACCTCACATAAAATTAATTAAGGTACCTACATGTGCTTTAAAACACAGCTCTTCCCCAAACCTAAAGAAAACAAGAGAAATGAAACCCAAAATGAAAAAAAAGAAAGGTAAATGTATCAATTTAGTCACAACAAACCTGAGAAGGAGTAATACTGATCCTAGCTGCTAGAATACAGAGAAGCCTGTAATATGGATCCATTAGTGTAAATAAATAATCTTTGGCTGCTGCTTTGTGTACTTCTGGGTGCTTTTTGATACTCAGGTGTAGCTATTGACTTCAAAAGAAACGACATGTTGACAGTGATCTAGGTTTGGAAATTTGAGGCGTATACTAAACTGTTTTTGGTACTTCCAGGTACTCTGTGGGTGGGAAGGAGTTACTTGGTAAATTCAGAGATAAGACGGGGGCTTATATTTTTACTACTATAAAATTATTCCACCAACAAAGAGTGACACATTTTAATCAGAATAGATAATGCTTGCATAATTTTAAGCAGAGAAGGCATTTAAAGATCTGGTTACATCATGTTATAACACATAAATTTTAATGTAGTTGATTTCAGGACCCTGGAATTTAATGTGTCTGAGTTTATAGACATAAAATTTGCTTTCAACTTGCAAATCCAGAGCCTCCACTGCCTTTGGATGCTTGTGTTTTGAGATGAAGGTATATGATCTTGCTACCTTATTGGTTACCCAAGGCGCAGCTGCCCTTCATAGGCTGAAAGGAGTACTGAAACATACATGAACAAAAAAAGCAGGAGCTCCACAGAAAGTGCTGGGTGTTTTCCACGAGAGAGGCAAGGGCTAGTAAGATAGCTCTTGGTCTCATTTTAACAGGTTTGTGAAGAAATCAAAAGTCAAATGGAAATGCTGGCTAACATGGTGGATATCAACATACAGGAAAGAGGCTTTAGTTTTAAGGTGATTGAAAGGTTGCTGTCCATTTTCCAATTTGCCCACATTGCCAGTGCTATTTCATGCTCTTTGTTCTTTAATGTTGCATAATGGTGTTTATATCCCTTGATTTCAGAAGAAGTACTGTTCTTCACCAAAGTGCTGATACTGACAAAGGATCTGTTTGCACTTCACTTGATGCCTTTCTAGGCTTATTTGTAGGCATGGTGGTAAGAGACTACAGTCAGACAATAGAATAATACAGAACTGAAGCTTCGTGAAAAGATTGAAAATCACCTCCTCTAGCCCATTCCTCATTTGCCCCACTACAGTGATGTTTTCAAGTGGTGTTTCAGATGTCTTTCTGTCAGGCATATTTGCACACATCTGCAGTGGCGCTCATGGTTAGGCTTCACGAACAAAGATTTGGGGAGGGCTCTACCCACATTTGCTACAAGCACGCTGGTGGCTAAAATGGCCAATGCGAGATAGACAAGTCTGGTTGCAAAAGGCACAGCAGAAAGACTCCTTAGGTGGTATCCACAAGACACGATTCTTTCTGCGCTGTCTCTTCTTCTCGAGAGTGATCCTGCGTCATTCTCAAAAGAAGCATCACCGTTATAGATGGTGTGTCTCCAGGCCTCCTGATCGGAGGCCAGAGTAGACCAGTGATGAAGATCAATATGGCCAAGGCTGAGATGTTGTTTCCCTTCGGGGCTCCTCTCTTGCGGCAGCCAGTGGCAAGTTCACCATAAAGCAGGATCTTAGGGAGGCGGTGGTCCTCCATCCTGGAGACGTGTCCTGCCCAGCGCAACTGTGTTCTCAGTAACATGACCTCAATACTTGTGATTGCTGCTTGTTCTAGAACAGACCAGTGGATGTTTAGGATTGTACGGAGGCAGCATTGATGGAAGTGTTCTAAGAGTTGCAGGTGGTGGCGGTAGATGACCCATGATTCAGATCCATATGAAAGAGTAGAAAGCACTATGACTCTGTAAACACTGATCTTTGTACTTTTCTTCAAATGTTTATTTCGCCAGACTCTTTTATGGAGTTTTCCAAAAGCACTATATGCCTTTGCTAACCTGTTGTCTATCTCGCTGTCAATCTTACCATCTGAGGAGATGAGGCTACCTAGGTAATTAAACTGCTGGACTGATTTGAGCTCTGATTGGCCAATGGTGATATGGGGATGATGGAAGACTGCAATACTTGTGCAATGTCATGTTGTCTGATTTAGTAGGTGGTTTACCTGAAAATCATAGTAGTATGTTTGTCTTTAAGGAATGTTCAAGGAGGCTATAATCTTACTGTTTGCTAGTCCAAGAGGGATTTTAAATCTGTGTTGGACCTCAAACGTCAGTGAGTTTAAAAAGAGCATTCAGGTTAATGAATAGATGACACATCATAATTATTTGAAGGATGCTATTCTGGTTTCCTTCAGAAATTGTCTTGGGATTCTTGCTTGCCAGGTTTGGTATCACCTCAGAGTTATTTCTCTGTCATTGTATGTGGCTCAATAATGATGTATATTAATTTCTTCCCAGACAGAGCATATAACATGATCGAGTAAGTTTTTCCTCACATGAAATATGTGGCTTCTAATAGGAAAAAAACCCTAAATAATCCTGTATACAGTCTTGCTGGTAAAGTTCAAGGGAAAATACTTGCAGCATTGTATTTGGGCAGCAAATGGTCTGCCGGAGGGGAAATTGGAACTTGTTCCTCACTGAGGTTGGAACAAAGGGAAGGAGAACAACCTGAGTCTGAATAACCTCTTTGAGGAATTAAGAGTATAAAAGGATGTCTGAGCCCTGAAGTTTCTGCTACTCTTATCTGAACATAGTAAACTTGCTCCAAAACTGGATTTTAACTTTTTTTTTTTCCTAAACTTCTGTGTTGTCGACCATTATTTATTCTGTCTTGATTTCACCAGTGTTCCTGAAAATAATATCCTATAATTAGTGACATTTTTGGTAGCTCTCTAATATTAATAATAATTCTGTGTTGTGGTTATCTTATCATTTCAACTTCAGAAAGCTGAAAGTTATGTGACCACTAGATGGAGTTCAGTGAGCATATTTGAATATCAGAAATCCTACATTATGGTTGCAGTGTAAAACAGTTAAAAGGAGTAGGTGTTTTGTGTCATAGCAATAAACGTTCATTTGTTCAGTTTAGATTGACTTGGACAAATTCCTCAAGTTCTTTGGGTTCTTCTTGGTATGCCTATCCTCAAGGTATACTTAAGTTTGAACTTAAGATGCGTGCTTTACTGACAGATCCCAGTGCTCATCTGTGGATGAAAGTATTGTTAGTCATGTAGGAATGGACTTGTGAGAAGACTGACCTTTCTGCAGCTCTCAATTATGTAAGCTAAAACTATTAGCTAAGATATCTAGCATTTTGCAACTAGCAGGGTTTTAAATTTGTGTGCATCTCTCCATCAGCAAATAGAATGTCTTAGATTGCATCATTTATGCCTCCTCCTCACCTTTCTAAATGTATAGAAAGCATAATAGACACAAACAATCCCTCCTTTGTCAATTAAAACAAACTCGTTGTATTAGCCAGCTTCTACAGCTTGCTTGTCTAGATAGGACAGAACTACACCTTACTCTAATTTTCATAAGCATTATTTTTTACTTTTGATATGATCCTTGTCATAAGAGGTATCTTATATGAATGATATACTGCTGCTGGTCTTAAGCCTGGTGGTATACTCAGTATTTCTAATGTCACAGTAGTTTTTTGTTTCTGTTGGATGCAAATCTCTTCTTAGGGCCTTGCTAAGTGTACAGATCGTCAGTCAAAATTACATGGAAATTTAACCATGCTGTTCTCAAGACTACCTCCTGGAGTAATCAAACTGGCTTTCTTTTGAAGGATGGAGTTCTCTTGGAACTTTTCTGTTTCTCTGTCTCAGTGGTTAGTGTGTGATTACCCAGTGTACCGCCACAGATTCATGGAAATGTACAGGCTGAAAGGCAAATCTCTGAAAGTCACCATGTGCAATCCCCTGCTCAAAACAGATCTAGTTAGAGCAGGTTACTCAGAGACTGTGACAATCTGGTTTTAATATCTACAAAATGGAAATACTTTAACCCCAGTTGTCAACTGTCATGCTTAAAAAAAAATGTAGAAAAATCCTTTTATGCAAATGCAACATTCTGTGTCCATTGCATCTTGTTATGTGACTGTATCTTCAAGAACAGTCTGGCTCCTCTTTTTGCCTTCCCATTAGGTATTGCAAACAGCAGTTAGATGTCCTTTTAGCCTTCACCTAAGGCTGAGCTATGCAAGATCTCTTAGATTTTTCTCATATGTGAACCATCATGATGGCCCTCCATTACACTCAGTCTAATAGGCCAATGTGAAGCCTGCTCAGCATGTTCAACTTGCTATTCAACGAGATGTCATCCTTATCTATTCATTCAGACCACATCTAGCTAATTTGGGTACAAGGATGCTATGGTAGACTCTGTCAGAAGCCTTCTTTTACTAACAGTATTCAGCATCCACTGCTGTCTTCTAGTCTCCTAGTCCACAGAGCCAACCATCATATCACAGAAAACAAACAGGCTGGTCAGGCATAATTTGTCCTTGGTAAATCCATATGGTCTACTTGGAACTTATATATCTCTTATTCTTTATATGTCAGGAAATGGCTTCCAGGAGGGCTTATATCATAGTTTTCCTGGAGACTGGGGTGAATCTGACCAACTTGTGGTTTTCTGTATCCTCCTTCTTGCCATTTTGGAAAGTGGATATGAGGGTTACTAAGAATAATTCATATTCAAACACATGCTCTGACTAGTTTTGGCAAATCAAGTGCCTAAGAATTTTACTCTTTAGGCAGAGTAAAATTCACTGTTGTACCCACAAAGCAGCTTTCAGCACAGAAAGACACTTGAAGGGACACGAGTTCTTGGAGAGAATAACCTGAAAAAACTCTTCTATAAAATCTGCATGAAGCAATCAGTGCAGGACTGAACCAGCAACAGGAACCAGCACCCGAATTTTCTTCTTCTCTGTGACCATTCCTATTAAGTATGAACTGTTGCACATACACTTCTTTTTACTCTTGCAGGGCTATTAGATCTTCAGTTATTTCCTGCAACATAGCTTTATCAGGCAGAAGTGAATATGTTGCCTTTGACATACTATCATTGGATTGTTAAGGCACTCCAAAGAGTGGTGTTGGTTTTCATCTTTGGACTGAGGAGGCTTGAGGCCCACATCTCTACTGCTCTGAGCTGATATACAGGCAGCTACCAGATGGAAGGTAGTGCTCCACTGACAAATATTCATCATGTTTTGTGAAAAGCTGAATTTAGTCAGGATGTGTTAAGATCTCTAAGGAACCAGATGTTCACTCCTGTCAAGATGGCATCAGTTTGGGCATTTTAAATGTCATCGAGAACTTTGTAGGTAAAATGTAAGTACCTACTTCAAACGTTTCAAGAGACTAAGGATATTTTTATGGCTCTTATGGTAGGGCCTAGAGGCTTGAGTCCTGCCTGAAGTATGTTCTCTTGCAGATATGGACCTTTATCTTAATGAAGTGTTTTCCTTTAGTGGTGGCTTTTCTGAAGACAGAATGTCTATGTTGTCTTGTAGTAACACGTTCAGTTAGAACATCTCTTAAATTTCAGTTTTTGTCTAGGTGCCTCTAAGTTCTCATTTTGATAGTGAGAATTCTATAGGATGAGCTGAAGATTTTAACTCAAGCCAGGTTGATTCCCTAACCTTCATAAATGTTAAACAGTGTCAAATGGAAACTTGTAAACATTGTTTTGAACTGCCTGATTGCTATCACACATTTGCTTTGTACCTCTGTGATTTATGCTTCTTGGAATTCATTTGGTTGTCAAAGGGTTGCTTAACACGTTGATTTGAAATCCTTCAGTTCCCAAGTGCAAAGTGATTATTAGTCATCTACTGTAATCAGAGGAGTGGTTAGACCCTTAAAGCAATTGTGGTTTTTTTGGAAGGGAACTAGAGATTCTTCTTTATTACTTGTCCAAAAGAGTATGTCTCAAAAATATATGATTGTGAACAACTTGAGACTAACACAACTAATTAATTTTTTTGTCTTCGGGAATCTCATAGTGCAGTCAGTAGAGATTCAGTATAGTATATAGCAAGGAGGAGCTTGTTGCTGCCCATATAAACAGACTGTTTGGCTTAGTATATATTGCAAATATTACATCCCTAACTCAAATAGCTCTTTCTAAGTCCGCATGCCTTCTGGTGCAGACCCTTTTTCATAAACCAAGAGAAGACAGGCATTAGTGTTGTCTCCTCTTTATAGCCTTACTTTCCTCCCCTCCACTCTGCCTTATGGAAAAAGACCTTTTCATAACCCAGGCTCAGCCAAAGGCAGTTTGCAATGGCTACCTTGCTGCTCATATGTACAGTCTGGGCTTGTTCATATGTTGATTTGTTCTGTTTTTTTTTTTTTTTTTACCATTGGATTAAGACTTTTATCTACCCTGGGCTGTCTTTTAGCTCTCTTCAGTTGGTAAAGTGCTGTCAGACCTTTGTAAGAATTTTTCCAGCCTCCTGTATGTCCTGGTTCCAGCCACGGCAGAGTTAAATTTTTGCAATAGCCAGGAGGGGTCTGGCTAGGACCCAGAATTTGTTCTATACCACCTCAGGTCATACGGGGGCAAACGGGTCTCTTGTGTTCCCTGTAGTGTGGCAGCAGTTCGTGTATTACTGGGCTCTGCATGGTGAGTAATTGGGTGTGAATCGTTTGCCTCCTTCTTGTACCCTCTGTTCTTACCTTATTGCTGTTTCCAGTAATTGTTATTATCTTAACTCGTATTGGTGCCTCCAATTCTCCCCTCCATCCCAAGGCAGGGGGAGAGGGGGGAGTGAGTTAACAGCATGTGGTTTGGAGTGTTTCAGTGGGAGCACTAAATTGGAGAATACCATTTTTAAACCACGACACCATTTCACTTTGAGATATGATACTGAAATGGATAACATTGCATTGTGTCACATTTCTGCCTGGATGGTCAGTGCTTGTGCAGTGTCGTTGCTCATTACGATTCCAGGAATCTCCTTAATGAAGCTGGCAACTCCCACTTTGCACCAAATTAATGTCTTAATAAAAAGTCTGCTTGTTGACAGACTTCTTTACATTGCATATTATTGAAATTTCTCCTTCTCCTTGTGGTTTCTACCCACCCCTCATGTCCCCATAATTATTTCCCTTTCAAGCTCTATTTGGAATGTTTTTTATGTCATTGTTGTTACCATTATGTTGGTCCAAGTCAGTTTCAGTTGCATTTTCTAAAACGCTGTAAAAACATGATGCTGAATCTATTCAAGATATAGTTGGAATTAAATTTTCTCTTAACTGGTTTTGAACTAGAACACCTCCCAGGGTAACTTCCAATCTGACTTACTCTATTATTCTTTCACATGTTTGTCTTTCCAAATTAAATATTTTGTCTTCCTGTTTCCCCTCAACCTGCCTAGTACTTTACAAGTGAAGTAATTTTCTAGACATTTGGAAGAACTGTTTCGTGCATAATTTGTTACCTGACCTATTTTTCGCATTTTCTCTTAAGGCATAAACTACTTTCTTGTTTTGCTAGAAACATCTGCTATTATGAAGTCTTTGAAATTGAATGGAAAACTCTCTAAATAGTGCTTCCTTTTAATGTTCTCTTAACTTTCGATATCATGTTTGTAAGCTGAACTTTGTCAGAGCTCTATAATCCTACATTTCAGATGGGAATGAAGTGGGCTTCTGCACTAGAAACAGTTAACTTGAATGTATTTTTGGGGAATGCCTTCCATGGTAATTCCCATGACTGTTTTCCCTCACATGTTTGCAAGGATGTCTTTATCCAGCTTTAGTGAATGGCGCAGAGCATTTCCTTCACTGACCTGCTTCTTGTTTTCAAAGAGGGTGGGATAGGTGGAAAGACAGAAGAAGGTACAGAGACATTGCTGTGCAAGGGTTCATGGTCAGGTATGAAGTATCTCTGTCCTTAGTAGAATTTGTGCCAAATTCTTCACCATGACTTTCTTTGTTCTCCCTTCTCACAAAGCTGTTCATTATTAACAGAACTGCCTTAAAACATTTGGAATTTCTTACAATATAAGAAATTGTCTAACTTCTGCCTTTGTGAATATGGGACTGACAAGAACTACTTGTATAACTGTCAAATGTTGTTGGTTTAACTTTTTTTTTTAAAAAGAACATGTGGACGCATTGATTATATTGCATTTAGGTTAGAAATGTCATGAGAAGCATATTGAGATGTATTAACTAGGCAGAAGTTAGGGAAAAATGCTAATAAGTCTGAAATATTTATTCTGAATATATTATTGTAGCATGCAAATATTTTCTTAAGTTAATTTGCATTGGGGCAAATCTGTAGCTGACATTGTCTATTCCCTCCCTCAGTGCTTCACTTAAGTGCTTTTAATGTACCTTGTTTTAACCCCATTAAAATAATTCTGAGTTTGTAAGATCGCCCTTTCATCCAGTTTTACAATTTGGTAGGTAAATAAGCAAATACATCTCAGCGCTTTCAGTTGAGTAGAAATATAAAACTCATCAGCAATCTCTGATGTGGTAATTGGTACCATTATGGTGTGGATTGGGACAGTTATTTGTTGCAAATTCCTTGCCTTTAAAAATAGTTTAAAAACTTTAACATTTCTTCTCTGTGTCAGTTAAAAATATTTATGTAGTTGTACAAGTGCGGTATGTGGAGTAGAGTCTTGTATGGCAGTCACTATAAAACCAAGAAATGTGTGTATTTTAAATTTCATTCTATATTTTTGTTTTAGAGGTGGATGTTGGTCTGAATTAGATAGTCAGCTGGTTCTTTTTTTTCCATTTTTTATGACTAATGATTATATGCAATCAAGGAGTAATAAAGTCAGTTTCTGGCAGGTGGGAATCGACTGATCACTTTGTATGCGCGGAAGAAAGGAAAAAGTAAAGACAGCCTTCAGCTCCCTTGTGGTTTGCCTAAATGGATAATAGCATGCTCTGACATATAGATTTGATTGAAGTAAGTGTATATAACATGCTGTTTTCTTTCCATAGCAGCAATGATTTAAGAATTTTCACTTCATATTTTGAGTTTTTTATTTTGAAGCTTTTTGTTTCAAACATGAAAAAACACATATAGGTCAAGTAAGGAAGTGTTTGCCAGTACGAAATCTGTGCTAAGCATTCTGGGAGACTGCTTTTTTGCAGCAGATGAGGATTCTTTGTGGCTGGCAGCAGAAACTGCAGCAGTATTTTTGCAGTTCCTTTCATCTTTGATTATGTTTTAAGGATCTCTGAGTATAGAAGCTCTTTGTGTGACCCTTTGGAATATCTTTTCACCTCTGTGGTGGAGTACAGCACATGCTGAAAGCCTCCTGTCTTCTACAGCTGAGATATCCTTTGCTTTTCATCAGCCCTCTGATTTTTGTCTTTTGCAGCTGGATTTTTGGCAGTATTGGGCTTAAGCAAATAGGATTACATTTCAGTAGCTGATGGTTTCCAGTCAAGGAATATACTAAATGTCGGACATTATGAGGATTGTACAAAGAAATATTTCTGCAAAGCACAGGAAAATTACTGGAGTCGAGCGAAGGAAGAAGACATTCTGCAAATGTAATCAGGGCTGCTAGAAATGCAAAATTCAACAGCTTTGGAATGGGTTGCACTACAAGTGTGGTTCTGTTTAAAGGCATTCGTACAGTTTTTGAGAGAAACTGTGGTTATATTTGCAAACAGCAAGGGGAAAACAATGCCCTTGAATACACAGCATTCAGCTTGCCAGATGAAGATTCAGGAATACTGATTCACTCATCCCTGGTAAATACAAACTTGTTTCATTAATAATTTTGTCTGCTGATTGAAAGCTAAACAAAAAACAGGATAGCATGTTTATTTAACATCTGCTATGCACAGACATGGATATATCTTGTCCTGATATTGTAGGGTATTAGTGCATGTATGTGGCATGTTATATATGTATGCATGCAGCTGTAATGTCAAAGCTTAGGATTCATATTCATTATATAATTTAAAATTGTATTGATAGTTCTGAAGAATTTCCACTCTGTAATTGTCATAGAAGATTGTCTGCTGTTAGATCTTTCTAAACATACCCTTGGAATGTATTTGGCATTTTGACTGAAGAACAACTGATAATTATGTTGTTTGGAAAAACTAAGGAAGGCATTGTTGAAACAGTAACCCAGGATTTAAGGTTTATTTTTTTCATATGGATTTGAGTATATTTTTTTTCTCTGAAACTGTTTAATTGTTCTATGTCTGTTTAACGTACTGAAGGGGATACAGGAGCATTCTAGAAGAAAAAAAATTGTTAAAAGGGAGCAATAACTGTTTTCTGAACCTGCTTTGCTCTCAAGGGCTTTTTAGGTGTTGCCTGATGCAAAGAAAACAGGCTTTAAAGTGAGACTGTCGTCTTTGTACCCTCCAGGTTAATAACACGTTTGTGCATCAGTGTATTAAATTTAGGCTTGAGGGGGTGGAATTGCAACAGCTAATGTGCACTGCTTGCTTCACAATTGGGCTAGTTAGGGATTTAAATATTTATGTTAAATAATTTGAGTTTACTTGTTAATTGCTTGGTCACTGTCTAGGTAGTTGGGATAAGAGGGGTGTGGTACACTAAAATTGCTGGACAGATTTTGACAAGCTTGTACTATCTTGCCGGCATACCCATGCTGTGTAATTGCAGCTATGGAAAGTCTTTAGAAATTTCACAAAGCTTTGTTGCCTTTATGCTGTTTAGGTCCTTTTCTTTGTGAACTGAAATATAAGTAAAAAAAGGTATGTAGTTGGATGTATGTATCTATCTATATGTGTGTATGTGTGTAGATACATGCACACACACATGTATGTATATTTTATACATAGATACACACACAGGCTTCCAGGAAAGAATAATCTGAACTGTCTTCAAATGCTTAAAATACTTTAGAGTATGTATATTACTCCTCATGGTAATATTGCATTTGCTTAATGTGATTGAATATTAAAAATAAAATGGCTTCCTCTGAGTATTTAGAAGCCCTTTTACACTGTGAGCCATTTTTAAGTTGGTCTCATACGGAAGATTGTTAGAAAACTGTTAAATTCTGGGTAATGAATACTTTAAATAACTTTTGTAATGGATTGAATTTAAGACCTTACACCTTTAGTAGCCTTGAATTCTACGTATAGTTAGATGAGTGAATGAAGAGATAATTTGGTGGTTTTTAATGTTTTTAATGTTTTTAATGAATTATTCTGACTTGCAGGTTGCAGTGAACTATTTTTGTATTTTTTTGTGTGTGTTTTTCTTGATTTCGCATGGTACTGTTCCAGCAATATTTTTTTTTAATTTATCCCTGCAGAATTGGTGCAAACTGCCAAGATTAAGTACAAAATAATGCTTAGTCTGCCATTTACAACTGAAGTTCCACATCTGTCACTTAGGGTTTTTTTTTTCAACTCCAAAATGTCTAGATGCTTTTAAATAATGGTACTATTTTTTAAATTTTCCTGTATGGCTTTGTCAGTTTGGTTTAACTGGAAGTAGTGGATCAAGTTAAGTTTCTTCCTGGCATGAGTACCTGAAGTTCAGTATGGAAGACTGTGCAGAATAGAGGAGTCAGAATGATTTCCTGTTCATTTTACTGGAGCAGTGTAGTCCTTAAGAACAAAAGTCAAAATTTTACAAGAAAAAAACAGGACTTTGTTAATAGGTCACACTCTTGATAATCAGAGCTGACACTGGGTATCACTTTCTTAGATGTTGTCTGAGGCTGAGGAGCAGTTGCTACTTGACATACCCTGAGGAGTGGAAAGTGGGATTCTCTGAAGAATGGGAAGAGGGGGAAAGATACTGCAGTCCTGGCAACAGTGACAAGTGATTTTATGAAACTCATCTAAGTATATAAGACTTCAATCTCTTAAATTACCTAATCTCTGTACTCTTTGCTGTAAAAGCTAAGTTGTCCAGCTCTTTCCCTTCTGAAGGGGTGGCTTTCAGGAGGATAAATTAAGTTTCTCCTCACCAAGAAGCTGTGCAGGAAGGAGAAGGTTACAGGAATCCTCTCCTCTGAAGAGAAGCTGTATGGACAAGACCAAAAGAGAGCAGCACTGTCACTTGACTGTGCTGTCTTTTATTTCGGTGTGTGTTGCAACAGATGCAAGTGTGGGTGTATGGCTTCACCTCTTTGTTTGTCTGTGCTGTAACACAAATCTGAGCTGCAATTTCCTGGCCTTGCTGTCTGGCCTATTTAGCCACTTTGGATCAAGTATCTTCTGATATAAAGCTGTTGTCAAAACACCAGTGAATTACTGGGAGTCCTTTAATTTAACAACACATTGATTCTCTTGCAAAATCAGTGTTGAAAACCTGTGAACAGGAAGTTCTTGGGAAGTAATTCCTCTTGAAGGAAAAAATCACCTGTTCTGAGAAGAAATAAGGAGGCAGAAGCAGTAGATTTAGTGTACATTTTTCTTATTTACCCTGTAACCCAGAGGTCGGGAGGCTATATCTTAAGTCTAGTTAAATCTAATTACAGTTCTATCTTAAGCAGGCCTGCTCTTTTGATGGCTTGAAGGAAATATACAATAAAACCTGATTGAGAATGTCTTCTCAGAAATACAGTTTGTTTCTGTCCATCCCATGTCATTCAAACTTGCAATGAAAATGCTATATCTTAGCTTTAGGAATGTTTCTAACCTGTCACTTTATATTGCTAAAACACAGAATCTCTTAGGGTCTTTAGGTCCACATGGATAAAGATCATTGTTATTTTAATAAAAGAGTATAGATTTAGTTTGAGATGCTATTAAAAGTTGCATCAAAATTAATGAAAATATATTTTTCCAAATGTTCACCTTGGGCGTATTAATTTTTGGCAAATGTACAGAAAACATTTTAATTTACCTAATTTTGTAGTAAGTTGAAGAATACAGTTTCAGAATACTTGCTAGTGTGCTTATCTACATTGCCTAGTTTGTTTTAATTTCTCTATGTTTTTTTAAATTTTAATTTTCAGCATATTACATGTTATATCTGCTGTGTTGCATTATCTTAGAGTTAGGAGGTTTTTTCATGGCCTTTATTTTTATATTCAAATTCCTTTCTTTTTTTTTTTAATCATTGTATGACCAGTGACCATCTTCGAGTAAAATGGTAATGTGAGTTAGAGCATAAACAGCTGTTTTGGGTGGTAGACAAAGATGGAAAATGGGCAAGGGAGAATGATGAGGTGGCAATAAAACTAGCAACATTTAAAAAGTTTGAGGTTTGCTAACAAGCCCCTTGAAGTATTCAGTAAAGGAAGAGGCTAGATGAGTGTGCTGGGAGCACAAATGGAAGAGCTAGAAAATTCTAAAGTGCAACAGAGTGGGCTGAAGGACATTAATTTTGTTTTTTTTATATATATTTGTTTGAAAATTGCAGAAAGCAACTTGATTTTTTCCGTGCTTGAAATGTTTTCCATTCAGTTTGCTTCTAATGGCCTATTCAATGCTGCCATTTCTCTTATTAAGCTTTAGAACCTTGTAATTTGCTAAGCTTACTTAAGGTAGTATGGTAGCTGTAGCATGTGCAAGATGGAGCCTAATATTTTTAAGTAGTCCTCTAATTTAATAAGTCTGATGTGGAAAATATCTATTACTTAAATTGTGCTCACACAATTTCTGAGAAGAAATGCAGGGCGTTTTGAAACAGTGTGTGTCCAGCTTTTAATAAGAGAGATGTAGGTATTTGCTAGAAACAGGACTGCTAACCTTATCTTTTAGTAACTGCAGTTTCTTAGTTCGTGTCACCTGTTGACTTGACAGCATCATCATCATTAGGTGTTACTGGGTTCTTCTGTGACTGCTTTTCCTATGCTGCTCATGAGTCATTTGGTTTATTAATAAACTGTGACATCTTGAAGATATACCAAAGTCTGGGCATGTGGGAAGATTGACTGATGACAGCAGTGAGCGATGTCATTCTGGAAATAATTCCACAGAACACATTCATGTTGCAAATATTTTGACTTCAAATTAATATTAAATTATATATGGATATTTTTCAAAAAAGACTCAATTTAACATGTGATGTGTTTAAAATAAACCTTAAAACTTTCATTTACTAAAAGCCTTATATTAAGGTCTGTTCTTGCTGTCTGAATTTGCAAATAAATATCAACCTGTTTATATGCAGTAGAAAAGTTTAGTAGAAATAAAGCAGAAATATATAAAGGAGGGAGATCTAAGAAAGTAATTCTACTGAGTAACTGGAAGTTGTTTTATCTTTATATGCTTAAACAGCTCATGCAGCAATTCTGTAATGGTGTGCAGACAATTTGATGGCTTGGTCTGTTATTTCACTCTCATAACTTGCTTCAACTTTTAACTGCATTACTAGTGGCTTTCATTCAGCAGCAACTGGAGCATTAGACCACATTAGGCCCTTAATAAGGAAGAAACAGATATGTGTGAGTACAGCATCTAACTTGCATGGGTTTTTTCCATAGATGACTTGAATTAGAGCACTTCTTTTACCTCCTTTCATCTTACTGCTCTGGCTGAATAAAAACCTGGTGTCTGATGTGCTGATTTGTACATTTGGCTAAATCTCTTGATGGTTTATGTAGACTTCTTTTGTTTAGACCTTTCATTAGATTCCTTTGGGAAGAATGCTTGAATGTCCATCTCCTGATGTCCCTCTGCCCTCTCAGCAGGAGAAATTGCCACACATATTCACCAAATGCATAGTTCCTACAAATACGCTGCTTTGAAAGATGCATGAGAGAACAATCAGGCAGAAGTTGACAGGCATTCAGTGTAATAATAATAATAATAATGGCCAGTCTTCGCGAACGAAGATTTTTGGGAAAGGTCTTTTACCTTTCCAGCCTGCGCAAAGGATTTTTTAGGTGAGACACAGCATGCGCTGAACTGAGCCCACCCTTTAATCCTAAGGTTCATCTGCCGAGGCCAAGCAAGCTTGGACAATGGCAGTGAGGTCCTCAGGACGTAGGTTTGTTTAGAGTGACCTTCTCATAGATGGATGACCTCACAGGGCTAACGAGCTCCATCTGCCCGGGGGACCGGGAATCGAACCTGGGTCGCAGCGGTGAGAGTGCTACATCCTAACCACTAGGCCACCAGGGGTCCCCATTCAGTGTACTGGCATGCAGAAGATAAGATTAAGCATTGTATCTTCAGGGAAAAAAAAAAAATCTTTAAGACTGAGGATAAAATTTTGAGGATAGTTGGTCAAGCCTACGTGCCTAAGCTATTGTTCATCCATGACAATATAAGTTGAACTAGCACAGAAAGATATCCAACCCAAGAGCATGACATTAGGTTACATCCAGGTAGAAAACATGCTCCCTTTCCGTCTAGCAGCAGGGAATCTTGGGGGAGCAGAATAT